>NW_027478688.1:0-352231 GCF_051014685.1 Ptiloglossa arizonensis | reverse complement strand
TTTTCCCTAGGCCATTCTGGTTAAGCGTTTGGAGCAGCAGAATTGCGAAAAATTTTTTGCTTTCTCAACCATTTCTTGGCTTCAAACTCCCATATCTCGCGAACGGATTGACCTAACCCAAAAATTCCTGTTGCGTCTGAAAGTAGAAACTCGCCCGATTACAACGCTATGTGTATTTTTTCCCTAGGCCATTCTGGTTAAGCGTTTGGAACAGCAGAATTGCGAAAAATTTTTTGCCTTCTCAACCATCTCTTGTCTTCAAACTCCCATATCTCGCGAACGGATTGACCTAACCCAAAAATTCCTATTGCATCTGAAAGTAGAAACTCGCCCGATTACAACGGTATGTGTATTTTTTCCCTAGGCCATTCTGGTTAAGCGTTTGGAGCAGCAGAATTGTGAAAAATGTTTTGCCTTCTCTACCATTTCTTGGCTTCAAACTCCCATATCTCGCGAACGGATTGACCTAACCCAAAAATTCCTATTGCATCTGAAAGTAGAAACTCGCCCGATTACAACGGTATGTGTATTTTTTCCCTAGGCCATTCTGGTTAAGCGTTTGGAGCAGCAGAATTGCGAAAAATTTTATGCCTTCACAACCATTTCTTGGCTTCAAAGTCCCATATCTCGCGAACGGATTGACATAACCCAAAAATTCCTATTGCATCTGAAAGTAGAAACTCGCCCGATCACAACGGTATGTGTATTTTTTCCCTAGGCCATTCTGGTTAAGCGTTCGGAGCAGCAGAACTGCGAAAAATTTTTTGCCTTCTCAACCATTTCTTGGCTTCAAACTCCCATATCTCGCGAACGGATTGACCTAACCAAAAAATTCCTATTGCATCTGAAAGTAGAAACTCGCCCGATTACAACGGTATGTGTATTTTTTCACTAGGCCATTCTGGTTAAGCGTTTGGAGCAGCAGAATTGTGAAAAATTTTTTGCCTTCTCTACCATTTCTTGGCAACAAACTCCCATATCTCGCGAACGGATTGACCTAACCCAAAAATTCCTATTGCATCTGAAAGTAGAAACTCGCCCGATTACAACGGTATGGGTATTTTTTCCCTAGGCCATTCTGGTTAAGCGTTTGGGGCAGCAAAATTGCGAAAAATTTTTTGCCTTCTCAACCATTTCTTGGCTTCAAACTCCCATATCTCGCGAACGGATTGACCTAACCCAAAAATTCCTGTTGCGTCTGAAAGTAGAAACTCGCCCGATTACAACGCAATGTGTATTTTTTCCCTAGGCCATTCTGGTTAAGCGTTTGGAGCAGCAGAATTGCGAAAAATTTTTTGCCTTCTCAACCATTTCTTGGCTTCAAACTCCCATATCTCGCGAACGGATTGACCTAACCAAAAAATTCCTATTGCATCTGAAAGTAGAAATTCGCCCGATTACAACGGTATGTGTATTTTTTCCCTAGGCCATTCTGGTTAAGCGTTTGGAGCAGCAGAATTGTGAAAAATTTTTTGCCTTCTCTACCATTTCTTGGCTTCAAACTACCATATCTCGCGAACGAATTGACCTAACCCAAAAATTCCTATTGCATCTGAAAGTAGAAACTCGCCCGATTACAACGGTATGTGTATGTTTTCCCTAGGCCATTCTGGTTAAGCGTTTGGAGCAGCAGAATTGTGAAAATTTTTTTGCCTTCTCTACCATTTCTTGGCTTCAAACTCCCATATCTCGCGAACGGATTGACCTAACCCAAAAATTCCTATTGCATCCGAAAGTAGAAACTCGACCGATTACAACGGTATGTGTATTTTTTCCCTAGGCCATTCTGGTTAAGCGTTTGGAGCAGCAGAATTGTGAAAAATTTTTTGCCTTCTCTACCATTTCTTGGCAACAAACTCCCATATCTCGCGAACGGATTGACCTAACTCAAAAATTCCTATTGCATCTGAAAGTAGAAACTCGCCCGATTACAACGGTATGGGTATTTTTTCCCTAGGCCATTCTGGTTAAGCGTTTGGGGCAGCACAATTGCGAAAAATTTTTTGCCTTCTCAACCATTTCTTGGCTTCAAACTCCCATATCTCGCGAACGGATTGACCTAACCCAAAAATTCCTGTTGCGTCTGAAAGTAGAAACTCGCCCGATTACAACGCAATGTGTATTTTTTCCCTAGGCCATTCTGGTTAAGCGTTTGGAGCAGCAGAATTGCGAAAAATTTTTTGCCTTCTCAACCATTTCTTGGCTTCAAACTCCCATATCTCGCGAACGGATTGACCTAACCCAAAAATTCCTGTTGCGTCTGAAAGTAGAAACTCGCCCGATTACAACGGTATTTGTATTTTTTCCCTAGGACATTCTGGTTAAGCGTTTGCAGCAGCAGAATTGCGAAAAATTTTTTGCCTTCACAACCATTTCCTGGCTTCAAAGTCCCATATCTCGCGAACGGATTGACCTAACCCAAAAATTCCTATTGCATCTGAAAGTAGAAACTCGCCCGATCACAACGTTATGTGTATTTTTTCCCTAGGCCATTCTGGTTAAGCGTTTGGAGCAGCAGAATTGCGAAAAATTTCTTGCCTTCTCAACCATTTCTTGGCTTCAAGCTCCCATATCTCGCGAACGGATTGACCTAACCCAAAAATTCCTATTGCATCTGAAAGTAGAAACTCGCCCGATCACAACGGTATGTGTTTTTTTTCCCTAGGCCATTCTGGTTAAGCCTTTGGAGCAGCAGAATTGCGAAAAATTTTTTGCCTTCTCTACCATTTTTGGCCTCAAACTCCCATATCTCGCGAACGGATTGACCTAACCCAAAAATTCCTATTGCATCTGAAAGTAGAAACTCGCCCGATCACAACGGTATGTGTATTTTTTCCCTAGGCCACTCTGGTTAAGCGTTTGGAGCAGCAGAATTGCGAAAAATTTCTTGCCTTCTCAACCATTTCTTGGCTTCAAACTCCCATATCTCGCGAACGGATTGACCTAACCCAAAAATTCCTATGGCATCTGAAAGTAGAAACTCACCCGATTACAACGGTATGTGTATTTTTTCCCTAGGCCATTCTGGTTAAGCGTTTGGAGCAGCAGAATTGCGAAAAATTTTTTGCCTTCTCAACCATTTCTTGGCTTCAAGCTCCCATATCTCGCGAACGGATTGACCTAACCCAAAAATTCCTATTGCATCTGAAAGTAGAAACTCGCCCGATTACAACGCTATGTGTATTTTTTCCCTAGGCCATTCTGGTTAAGCGTTTGGAACAGCAGAATTGCGAAAAATTTTTTGCCTTCTCAACCATCTCTTGTCTTCAAACTCCCATATCTCTCGAACGGATTGACCTAACCCAAAAATTCCTATTGCATCTGAAAGTAGAAACTCGCCCGATTACAACGGTATGTGCATTTTTTCCCTAGGCCATTCTGGTTAAGGGTTTGGAGCAGCAGAATTGTGAAAAATTTTTTGCCTTCTCTACCATTTCTTGGCTTCAAACTCCCATATCTCGCGAACGGATTGACCTAACCCAAAAATTCCTATAGCATCTGAAAGTAGAAACTCGCCCGATTACAACGGTATGTGTATTTTTTCCCTAGGCCATTCTGGTTAAGCGTTTGGAGCAGCAGAATTGCGAAAAATTTTTTGCCGTCTCAACCATTTCTTGGCTTCAAACTCCCATATCTCGCGAACGGATTGACCTAACCCAAAAATTCCTATTGCATCTGAAAGTAGAAACTCGCCCGATTACAAAGGTATTTGTATTTTTTCCCGAGGCCATTCTGGTTAAGCGTTTGGAGCAGCAGAATTGCGAAAAATTTTTTGCCTTCACAACCATTTCTTGGCTTCAAAGTCCCATATCTCGCGAACGGATTGACCTAACCCAAAAATTCCTATTGCATCTGAAAGTAGAAACTCGCCCGATTACAACGGTATGTGTATTTTTTCCCTAGGCCATTCTGGTTAAGCGTTTGGAGCAGCAGAATTGCGAAAAATTTTTTGCCTTCTCAACCATTTCTTGGCTTCAAACTCCCATATCTCGCGAACGGATTGACCTAACCCAAAAATTCCTGTTGCGTCTGAAAGTAGAAACTCGCCCGGTTACAACGGTATGTGTATTTTTTCCCTAGGCCATTCTGGTTAAGCGTTTGGAGCAGCAGAAGTGCGAAAAATTTGTTGCCTTCTCAACCATTTCTTGTCTTCAAACTCCCATATCTCGCGAACGGATTGACCTAACCCAAAAATTCCTATTGCATCTGAAAGTAGAAACTCGCCCGATTACAACGGTATGTGTATTTTTTCCCTAGGCCATTCTGGTTAAGGGTTTGGAGCAGCAGAATTGTGAAAAATTTTTTGCCTTCTCTACCATTTCTTGGCTTCAAACTCCCATATCTCGCGAACGGATTGACCTAACCCAAAAATTCCTATAGCATCTGAAAGTAGAAACTCGCCCGATTACAACGGTATGTGTATTTTATCCCTAGGCCATTCTGGTTAAGCGTTTGGAGCAGCAGAATTGCGAAAAATTTTTTGCCGTCTCAACCATTTCTTGGCTTCAAACTCCCATATCCCGCGAACGGATTGACCTAACCCAAAAATTCCTATTGCATCTGAAAGTAGAATCTCGCCCGATTACAACGGTATTTGTATTTTTTCCCGAGGCCATTCTGGTTAAGCGTTTGGAGCAGCAGAATTGCGAAAAATTTTTTGCCTTCACAACCATTTCTTGGCTTCAAAGTCCCATATCTCGCGAACGGATTGACCTAACCCAAAAATTCCTATTGCATCTGAAAGTAGAAACTCGCCCGATTACAACGGTATGTGTATGTTTTCCCTAGGCCATTCTGGTTAAGCGTTTGGAGCAGCAGAATTGTGAAAAATTTTTTGCCTTCTCTACCATTTCTTGGCTTCAAACTCCCATATCTCGCGAACGGATTAATCTAACCCAAAAAATTCCTATTGCATCTGAAAGTAGAAACTCGCCCGATTACAACGGTATGTGAATTTTTTCCCTAGGCCATTCTGGTTAAGCGTTTGGAGCAGCAGAATTGCGAAAAATTTTTTGCCTTCTCTACCATTTTTGGCCTCAAACTCCCATATCTCGAGAACGGATTGACCTAACCCAAAAATTCCTATTGCATCTGAAAGTAGAAACTCGCCCGATCACAACGGTATGTGTATTTTTTCCCTAGGCCACTCTGGTTAAGCGTTTGGAGCAGCAGAATTGCGAAAAATTTCTTGCCTTCTCAACCATTTCTTGGCTTCAAACTCCCATATCTCGCGAACGGATTGACCTAACCCAAAAATTCCTATGGCATCTGAAAGTAGAAACTCACCCGATTACAACGGTATGTGTATTTTTTCCCTAGGCCATTCTGGTTAAGCGTTTGGAGCAGCAGAATTGCGAAAAATTTTTTGCCTTCTCAACCATTTCTTGGCTTCAAGCTCCCATATCTCGCGAACGGATTGACCTAACCCAAAAATTCCTATTGCATCTGAAAGTAGAAACTCGCCCGATTACAACGGTATGTGTATTTTTTCCCTAGGCCATTCTGGTTAAGCGTTTGGAGCAGCAGAATTGCGAAAAATTGTTTGCCTTCTCAACCATTTCTTGGCTTCAAACTCCCATATCTCGCGAACGGATTGACCTAACCCAAAAATTCCTGTTGCGTCTGAAAGTAGAAACTCGCCCGGTTACAACGGTATGTGTATTTTTTCCCTAGGCCATTCTGGTTAAGCGTTTGGAGCAGCAGAAGTGCGAAAAATTTGTTGCCTTCTCAACCATTTCTTGTCTTCAAACTCCCATATCTCGCGAACGGATTGACCTAACCCAAAAATTCCTATTGCATCTGAAAGTAGAAACTCGCCCGATTACAACGGTATGTGTATTTTTTCCCTAGGCCATTCTGGTTAAGGGTTTGGAGCAGCAGAATTGTGAAAAATTTTTTGCCTTCTCTACCATTTCTTGGCTTCAAACTCCCATATCTCGCGAACGGATTGACCTAACCCAAAAATTCCTATAGCATCTGAAAGTAGAAACTCGCCCGATTACAACGGTATGTGTATTTTATCCCTAGGCCATTCTGGTTAAGCGTTTGGAGCAGCAGAATTGCGAAAAATTTTTTGCCGTCTCAACCATTTCTTGGCTTCAAACTCCCATATCCCGCGAACGGATTGACCTAACCCAAAAATTCCTATTGCATCTGAAAGTAGAATCTCGCCCGATTACAACGGTATTTGTATTTTTTCCCGAGGCCATTCTGGTTAAGCGTTTGGAGCAGCAGAATTGCGAAAAATTTTTTGCCTTCACAACCATTTCTTGGCTTCAAAGTCCCATATCTCGCGAACGGATTGACCTAACCCAAAAATTCCTATTGCATCTGAAAGTAGAAACTCGCCCGATTACAACGGTATGTGTATGTTTTCCCTAGGCCATTCTGGTTAAGCGTTTGGAGCAGCAGAATTGTGAAAAATTTTTTGCCTTCTCTACCATTTCTTGGCTTCAAACTCCCATATCTCGCGAACGGATTAATCTAACCCAAAAAATTCCTATTGCATCTGAAAGTAGAAACTCGCCCGATTACAACGGTATGTGAATTTTTTCCCTAGGCCATTCTGGTTAAGCGTTTGGAGCAGCAGAATTGCGAAAAATTTTTTGCCTTCTCTACCATTTTTGGCCTCAAACTCCCATATCTCGAGAACGGATTGACCTAACCCAAAAATTCCTATTGCATCTGAAAGTAGAAACTCGCCCGATCACAACGGTATGTGTATTTTTTCCCTAGGCCACTCTGGTTAAGCGTTTGGAGCAGCAGAATTGCGAAAAATTTCTTGCCTTCTCAACCATTTCTTGGCTTCAAACTCCCATATCTCGCGAACGGATTGACCTAACCCAAAAATTCCTATGGCATCTGAAAGTAGAAACTCACCCGATTACAACGGTATGTGTATTTTTTCCCTAGGCCATTCTGGTTAAGCGTTTGGAGCAGCAGAATTGCGAAAAATTTTTTGCCTTCTCAACCATTTCTTGGCTTCAAGCTCCCATATCTCGCGAACGGATTGACCTAACCCAAAAATTACTATTGCATCTGAAAGTAGAAACTCGCCCGATTACAACGGTATGTGTATTTTTTCCCTAGGCCATTCTGGTTAAGCGTTTGGAGCAGCAGAATTGCGAAAAATTTTTTGCCTTCTCAACCATTTCTTGGCTTCAAACTCCCATATCTCGCGAACGGATTGACCTAACCCAAAAATTCCTGTTGCGTCTGAAAGTAGAAACTCGCCCGGTTACAACGGTATGTGTATTTTTTCCCTAGGCCATTCTGGTTAAGCGTTTGGAGCAGCAGAAGTGCGAAAAATTTGTTGCCTTCTCAACCATTTCTTGTCTTCAAACTCCCATATCTCGCGAACGGATTGACCTAACCCAAAAATTCCTGTTGCGTCTGAAAGTAGAAACTCGCCCGATTACAACGGTATGTGAATTTTTTCCCTAGGCCATTCTGGTTAAGCGTTTGGAGCAGCAGAATTGCGAAAAATTTTTTGCTTTCTCAACCATTTCTTGGCTTCAAACTCCCATATCTCGCGAACGGATGGACCTAACCCAAAAATTCCTGTTGCGCCTGAAAGTAGAAACTCGCCCGATTACAACGCTATGTGTATTTTTTCCCTAGGCCATTCTGGTTAAGCGTTTGGAACAGCAGAATTGCGAAAAATTTTTTCCCTTCTCAACCATCTCTTGTCTTCAAACTCCCATATCTCGCGAACGGATTGACCTAACCCAAAAATTCCTATTGCATCTGAAAGTAGAAACTCGCCCGATTACAACGGTATGTGTATTTTTTCCCTAGGCCATTCTGGTTAAGGGTTTGGAGCAGCAGAATTGTGCAAAATTTTTTGCCTTCTCTACCATTTCTTGGCTTCAAACTCCCATATCTCGCGAACGGATTGACCTAACCCAAAAATTCCTATAGCATCTGAAAGTAGAAACTCGCCCGATTACAACGGTATGTGTATTTTTTCCCTAGGCCATTCTGGTTAAGCGTTTGGAGCAGCAGAATTGCGAAAAATTTTTTGCCGTCTCAACCATTTCTTGTCTTCAAACTCCCATATCTCGCGAACGGATTGACCTAACCCAAAAATTCCTATTGCATCTGAAAGTAGAAACTCGCCCGATTACAACGGTATTTGTATTTTTTCCCGAGGCCATTCTGGTTAAGCGTTTGGAGCAGCAGAATTGCGAAAAATTTTTTGCCTTCACAACCATTTCTTGGCTTCAAAGTCCCATATCTCGCGAACGGATTGACCTAACCCAAAAATTCCTATTGCGTCTGAAAGTAGAAACTCGCCCGATTACAACGGTATGTGAATTTTTTCCCTAGGCCATTCTGGTTAAGCGTTTGGAGCAGCAGAATTGCGAAAAATTTTTTGCCTTCTCTACCATTTCTTGGCTTCAAACTCCCATATCTCGCGAACGGATTGACCTAACCCAAAAATTCCTATTGCATCTGAAAGTAGAAACTCGCCCGATTACAACGGTATTTGTATTTTTTCCCTAGGCCATTCTGGTTAAGCGTTTGCAGCAGCAGAATTGCGAAAAGTTTTTTGCCTTCACAACCATTTCTTGGCTTCAAACTCCCATATCTCGCGAACGGATTGACCTAACCCAAAAATTCCTATTGCATCTGAAAGTAGAAACTCGCCCGATCACAACGGTATGTGTATTTTTTCCCTAGACCATTCTGGTTAAGCGTTTGGAGCAGCAGAATTGCGAAAAATTTTTTGCCTTCTCAACCATTTCTTGGCTTCAAGCTCCCATATCTCGCGAACGGATTGACCTAACCCAGAAATTCCTCTTGCATCTGAAAGTAGAAACTCGCCCGATTACAACGGTATGTGTATTTTTTCCCTAGGCCATTCTGGTTAAGCGTTTGGAGCAGCAGAATTGCGAAAAATTTTTTGCCTTCTCAACCATTTCTTGGCTTCAAACTCCCATATCTCGCGAACGGATTGACCTAACCCAAAAATTCCTGTTGCGTCTGAAATTAGAAGCTCGCCCGGTTACAACGGTATGTGTATTTTTTCCCTAGGCCATTCTGGTTAAGGGTTTGGAGCAGCAGAATTGTGAAAAATTTTTTGCCATCTCTACCATTTCTTGGCTTCAAACTCCCATATCTCGCGAACGGATTGACCTAACCCAAAAATTCCTATAGCATCTGAAAGTAGAAACTCGCCCGATTACAACGGTATGTGTATTTTTTCCCTAGGCCATTCTGGTTAAGCGTTTGGAGCAGCAGAATTGCGAAAAATTTTTTGCCGTCTCAACCATTTCTTGGCTTCAAACTCCCATATCTCGCGAACGGATTGACCTAACCCAAAAATTCCTATTGCATCTGAAAGTAGAAACTCGCCCGATTACAACGGTATTTGTATTTTTTCCCGAGGCCATTCTGGTTAAGCGTTTGGAGCAGCAGAATTGCGAAAAATTTTTTGCCTTCACAACCATTTCTTGGCTTCAAAGTCGCATATCTCGCGAACGGATTGACCTAACCCAAAAATTCCTGTTGCGTCTGAAAGTAGAAACTCGCCCGATTACAACGGTATGTGTATGTTTTCCCTAGGCCATTCTCGTTAAGCGTTTGGAGCAGCAGAATTGTGAAAAATTTTTTGCCTTCTCTACCATTTCTTGGCTTCAAACTCCCATATCTCGCGAACGGATTGATCTAACCCAAAAAATTCCTATTGCATCTGAAAGTAGAAACTCGACCGATTACAACGGTATGTGAATTTTTTCCCTAGGCGATTCTGGTTAAGCGTTTGGAGCAGCAGAATTGCGAAAAATTTTTTGCCTTCTCTACCATTTCTTGGCTTCAAACTCCCATATCTCGCGAACGGATTGACCTAACCCAAAAATTCCTATTGCATCTGAAAGTAGAAACTCGCCCGATCACAACGGTATGTGTATTTTTTCCCTAGGCCACTCTGGTTAAGCGTTTGGAGCAGCAGAATTGCGAAAAATTTCTTGCCTTCTCAACCATTTCTTGGCTTCAAACTCCCATATCTCGCGAACGGATTGACCTAACCCAAAAATTCCTATGGCACCTGAAAGTAGAAACTCACCCGATTACAACGGTTTTTTTTTTCCCTAGGCCATTCTGGTGAAGCGTTTGGAGCAGCAGAATTGCGAAAAATTTTTTGCCTTCTCAACCATTTCTTGGCTTCAAGCTCCCATATCTCGCGAACGGATTGACCTAACCCAAAAACTCCTCTTGCATCTGAAAGTAGAAACTCGCCCGATTACAACGGTATGTGTATTTTTTCCCTAGGCCATTCTGGTTAAGCGTTTGGAGCAGCAGAATTGCGAAAAATTTTTTGCCTTCTCAACCATTTCTTGGCTTCAAACTCCCATATCTCGCGAACGGATTGACCTAACCCAAAAATTCCTGTTGCGTCTGAAAGTAGAAACTCGCCCGGTTACAACGGTATGTGTATTTTTTCCCTAGGCCATTCTGGTTAAGCGTTTGGAGCAGCAGAATTGCGAAAAATTTGTTGCCTTCTCAACCATTTCTTGTCTTCAAACTCCCATATTTGCGCGAACGGATTGACCTAACCCAAAAATTCCTGTTGCGTCTGAAAGTAGAAACTCGCCCGATTACAACGGTATGTGTATTTTTTCCCTAGGCCATTCTGGTTAAGCGTTTGGAGCAGCAGAATTGCGAAAAATTTTTTACTTTCTCAACCATTTCTTGGCTTCAAACTCCCATATCTCGCGAACGGATTGACCTAACCCAAAAATTCCTGTTGCGTCTGAAAGTAGAAACTCGCCCGATTACAACGCTATGTGTATTTTTTCCCTAGGCCATTCTGGTTAAGCTTTTGGAACAGCAGAATTGCGAAAAATTTTTTGCCTTCTCAACCATCTCTTGTCTTCAAACTCCCATATCTCGCGAACGGATTGACCTAACCCAAAAATTCCTATTGCATCTGAAAGTAGAAACTCGCCCGATTACAACGGTATGTGTATTTTTTCCCTAGGCCATTCTGGTTAAGGGTTTGGAGCAGCAGAATTGTGAAAAATTTGTTGCCTTCTCTACCATTTCTTGGCTTCAAACTCCCATATCTCGCGAACGGATTGACCTAACCCAAAAATTCCTATAGCATCTGAAAGTAGAAACTCGCCCGATTACAACGGTATGTGTATTTTTTCCCTAGGCCATTCTGGTTAAGCTTTTGGAGCAGCAGAATTGCGAAAAATTTTTTGCCGTCTCAACCATTTCTTGGCTTCAAACTCCCATATCTCGCGAACGGATTGACCTAACCCAAAAATTCCTATTGCATCTGAAAGTTGAAACTCGCCCGATTACAACGGTATTTGTATTTTTTCCCGAGGCCATTCTGGTTAAGCGTTTGGAGCAGCAGAATTGCGAAAAATTTTTTGCCTTCTCAACCATCTCTTGTCTTCAAACTCCCATATCTCGCGAACGGATTGACCTAACCCAAAAATTCCTATTGCATCTGAAAGTAGAAACTCGCCCGATCACACCGGTATGTGTATTTTTTCCCTAGGCCATTCTGGTTAAGCGTTTGGAGCAGCAGAATTGCGAAAAATTTCTTGCCTTCTCAACCATTTCTTGGCTTCAAACTCCCATATCTCGCGAACGGATTGACCTAACCAAAAAATTCCTATTGCGTCTGAAAGTAGAAACTCGCCCGGTTACAACGGCATGTGTATTTTTTCCCTAGGCCATTCTGGTTAAGCGCTTGGAGCAGCAGAAGTGCGAAAAATTTGTTGCCTTCTCAACCATTTCTTGGCTTCAAAGTCCCATATCTCGCGAACGGATTGACCTAACCCAAAAATTCCTATTGCATCTGAAAGTAGAAACTCGCCCGATCACAACGGTATGTGTATTTTTTCCCTAGGCCATTCTGGTTAAGCGTTTGAAGCAGCAGAATTGCGAAAAATTTTTTGCCTTCTCTACCATTTCTTGGCTTCAAACTCCCATATCTCGCGAACGGATTGACCTAACCCAAAAATTCCTATTGCATCTGAAAGTAGAAACTCGCCCGATCACAACGGTATGTGTATTTTTTCCCTAGGCCACTCTGGTTAAGCGTTTGGAGCAGCAGAATTGCGAAAAATTTCTTGCCTTCTCAACCATTTCTTGGCTTCAAACTCCCATATCTCGCGAACGGATTGACCTAACCCAAAAATTCCTATGGCATCTGAAAGTAGAAACTCACCCGATTACAACGGTATGTGTATTTTTTCCCTAGGCCATTCTGGTTAAGGGTTTGGAGCAGCAGAATTGTGAAAAATTTTTTGCCTTCTCTACCATTTCTTGGCTTCAAACTCCCATATCTCGCGAACGGATTGACCTAACCCAAAAATTCCTATAGCATCTGAAAGTAGAAACTCGCCCGATTACAACGGTATGTGTATTTTATCCCTAGGCCATTCTGGTTAAGCGTTTGGAGCAGCAGAATTGCGAAAAATTTTTTGCCGTCTCAACCATTTCTTGGCTTCAAACTCCCATATCCCGCGAACGGATTGACCTAACCCAAAAATTCCTATTGCATCTGAAAGTAGAATCTCGCCCGATTACAACGGTATTTGTATTTTTTCCCGAGGCCATTCTGGTTAAGCGTTTGGAGCAGCAGAATTGCGAAAAATTTTTTGCCTTCACAACCATTTCTTGGCTTCAAAGTCCCATATCTCGCGAACGGATTGACCTAACCCAAAAATTCCTATTGCATCTGAAAGTAGAAACTCGCCCGATTACAACGGTATGTGTATGTTTTCCCTAGGCCATTCTGGTTAAGCGTTTGGAGCAGCAGAATTGTGAAAAATTTTTTGCCTTCTCTACCATTTCTTGGCTTCAAACTCCCATATCTCGCGAACGGATTAATCTAACCCAAAAAATTCCTATTGCATCTGAAAGTAGAAACTCGCCCGATTACAACGGTATGTGAATTTTTTCCCTAGGCCATTCTGGTTAAGCGTTTGGAGCAGCAGAATTGCGAAAAATTTTTTGCCTTCTCTACCATTTTTGGCCTCAAACTCCCATATCTCGAGAACGGATTGACCTAACCCAAAAATTCCTATTGCATCTGAAAGTAGAAACTCGCCCGATCACAACGGTATGTGTATTTTTTCCCTAGGCCACTCTGGTTAAGCGTTTGGAGCAGCAGAATTGCGAAAAATTTCTTGCCTTCTCAACCATTTCTTGGCTTCAAACTCCCATATCTCGCGAACGGATTGACCTAACCCAAAAATTCCTATGGCATCTGAAAGTAGAAACTCACCCGATTACAACGGTATGTGTATTTTTTCCCTAGGCCATTCTGGTTAAGCGTTTGGAGCAGCAGAATTGCGAAAAATTTTTTGCCTTCTCAACCATTTCTTGGCTTCAAGCTCCCATATCTCGCGAACGGATTGACCTAACCCAAAAATTACTATTGCATCTGAAAGTAGAAACTCGCCCGATTACAACGGTATGTGTATTTTTTCCCTAGGCCATTCTGGTTAAGCGTTTGGAGCAGCAGAATTGCGAAAAATTTTTTGCCTTCTCAACCATTTCTTGGCTTCAAACTCCCATATCTCGCGAACGGATTGACCTAACCCAAAAATTCCTGTTGCGTCTGAAAGTAGAAACTCGCCCGGTTACAACGGTATGTGTATTTTTTCCCTAGGCCATTCTGGTTAAGCGTTTGGAGCAGCAGAAGTGCGAAAAATTTGTTGCCTTCTCAACCATTTCTTGTCTTCAAACTCCCATATCTCGCGAACGGATTGACCTAACCCAAAAATTCCTGTTGCGTCTGAAAGTAGAAACTCGCCCGATTACAACGGTATGTGAATTTTTTCCCTAGGCCATTCTGGTTAAGCGTTTGGAGCAGCAGAATTGCGAAAAATTTTTTGCCTTCTCTACCATTTCTTGGCTTCAAACTCCCATATCTCGCGAACGGATTGACCTAACCCAAAAATTCCTATTGCATCTGAAAGTAGAAACTCGCCCGATTACAACGGTATTTGTATTTTTTCCCTAGGCCATTCTGGTTAAGCGTTTGCAGCAGCAGAATTGCGAAAAATTTTTTGCCTTCACAACCATTTCTTGGCTTCAAACTCCCATATCTCGCGAACGGATTGACCTAACCCAAAAATTCCTATTGCATCTGAAAGTAGAAACTCGCCCGATCACAACGGTATGTGTATTTTTTCCCTAGACCATTCTGGTTAAGCGTTTGGAGCAGCAGAATTGCGAAAAATTTTTTGCCTTCTCAACCATTTCTTGGCTTCAAGCTCCCATATCTCGCGAACGGATTGACCTAACCCAAAAATTCCTCTTGCATCTGAAAGTAGAAACTCGCCCGATTACAACGGTATGTGTATTTTTTCCCTAGGCCATTCTGGTTAAGCGTTTGGAGCAGCAGAATTGCGAAAAATTTTTTGCCTTCTCAACCATTTCTTGGCTTCAAACTCCCATATCTCGCGAACGGATTGACCTAACCCAAAAATTCCTGTTGCGTCTGAAATTAGAAGCTCGCCCGGTTACAACGGTATGTGTATTTTTTCCCTAGGCCATTCTGGTTAAGGGTTTGGAGCAGCAGAATTGTGAAAAATTTTTTGCCATCTCTACCATTTCTTGGCTTCAAACTCCCATATCTCGCGAACGGATTGACCTAACCCAAAAATTCCTATAGCATCTGAAAGTAGAAACTCGCCCGATTACAACGGTATGTGTATTTTTTCCCTAGGCCATTCTGGTTAAGCGTTTGGAGCAGCAGAATTGCGAAAAATTTTTTGCCGTCTCAACCATTTCTTGGCTTCAAACTCCCATATCTCGCGAACGGATTGACCTAACCCAAAAATTCCTATTGCATCTGAAAGTAGAAACTCGCCCGATTACAACGGTATTTGTATTTTTTCCCGAGGCCATTCTGGTTAAGCGTTTGGAGCAGCAGAATTGCGAAAAATTTTTTGCCTTCACAACCATTTCTTGGCTTCAAAGTCGCATATCTCGCGAACGGATTGACCTAACCCAAAAATTCCTGTTGCGTCTGAAAGTAGAAACTCGCCCGATTACAACGGTATGTGTATGTTTTCCCTAGGCCATTCTCGTTAAGCGTTTGGAGCAGCAGAATTGTGAAAAATTTTTTGCCTTCTCTACCATTTCTTGGCTTCAAACTCCCATATCTCGCGAACGGATTGATCTAACCCAAAAAATTCCTATTGCATCTGAAAGTAGAAACTCGACCGATTACAACGGTATGTGAATTTTTTCCCTAGGCGATTCTGGTTAAGCGTTTGGAGCAGCAGAATTGCGAAAAATTTTTTGCCTTCTCTACCATTTCTTGGCTTCAAACTCCCATATCTCGCGAACGGATTGACCTAACCCAAAAATTCCTATTGCATCTGAAAGTAGAAACTCGCCCGATCACAACGGTATGTGTATTTTTTCCCTAGGCCACTCTGGTTAAGCGTTTGGAGCAGCAGAATTGCGAAAAATTTCTTGCCTTCTCAACCATTTCTTGGCTTCAAACTCCCATATCTCGCGAACGGATTGACCTAACCCAAAAATTCCTATGGCACCTGAAAGTAGAAACTCACCCGATTACAACGGTTTTTTTTTCCCTAGGCCATTCTGGTGAAGCGTTTGGAGCAGCAGAATTGGGAAAAATTTTTTGCCTTCTCAACCATTTCTTGGCTTCAAGCTCCCATATCTCGCGAACGGATTGACCTAACCCAAAAACTCCTCTTGCATCTGAAAGTAGAAACTCGCCCGATTACAACGGTATGTGTATTTTTTCCCTAGGCCATTCTGGTTAAGCGTTTGGAGCAGCAGAATTGCGAAAAATTTTTTGCCTTCTCAACCATTTCTTGGCTTCAAACTCCCATATCTCGCGAACGGATTGACCTAACCCAAAAATTCCTGTTGCGTCTGAAAGTAGAAACTCGCCCGGTTACAACGGTATGTGTATTTTTTCCCTAGGCCATTCTGGTTAAGCGTTTGGAGCAGCAGAATTGCGAAAAATTTGTTGCCTTCTCAACCATTTCTTGTCTTCAAACTCCCATATCTCGCGAACGGATTGACCTAACCCAAAAATTCCTGTTGCGTCTGAAAGTAGAAACTCGCCCGATTACAACGGTATGTGTATTTTTTCCCTAGGCCATTCTGGTTAAGCGTTTGGAGCAGCAGAATTGCGAAAAATTTTTTACTTTCTCAACCATTTCTTGGCTTCAAACTCCCATATCTCGCGAACGGATTGACCTAACCCAAAAATTCCTGTTGCGTCTGAAAGTAGAAACTCGCCCGATTACAACGCTATGTGTATTTTTTCCCTAGGCCATTCTGGTTAAGCTTTTGGAACAGCAGAATTGCGAAAAATTTTTTGCCTTCTCAACCATCTCTTGTCTTCAAACTCCCATATCTCGCGAACGGATTGACCTAACCCAAAAATTCCTATTGCATCTGAAAGTAGAAACTCGCCCGATTACAACGGTATGTGTATTTTTTCCCTAGGCCATTCTGGTTAAGGGTTTGGAGCAGCAGAATTGTGAAAAATTTGTTGCCTTCTCTACCATTTCTTGGCTTCAAACTCCCATATCTCGCGAACGGATTGACCTAACCCAAAAATTCCTATAGCATCTGAAAGTAGAAACTCGCCCGATTACAACGGTATGTGTATTTTTTCCCTAGGCCATTCTGGTTAAGCTTTTGGAGCAGCAGAATTGCGAAAAATTTCTTGCCTTCTCAACCATTTCTTGGCTTCAAACTCCCATATCTCGCGAACGGATTGACCTAACCAAAAAATTCCTATTGCGTCTGAAAGTAGAAACTCGCCCGGTTACAACGGCATGTGTATTTTTTCCCTAGGCCATTCTGGTTAAGCGCTTGGAGCAGCAGAAGTGCGAAAAATTTGTTGCCTTCTCAACCATTTCTTGGCTTCAAAGTCCCATATCTCGCGAACGGATTGACCTAACCCAAAAATTCCTATTGCATCTGAAAGTAGAAACTCGCCCGATCACAACGGTATGTGTATTTTTTCCCTAGGCCATTCTGGTTAAGCGTTTGAAGCAGCAGAATTGCGAAAAATTTTTTGCCTTCTCTACCATTTCTTGGCTTCAAACTCCCATATCTCGCGAACGGATTGACCTAACCCAAAAATTCCTATTGCATCTGAAAGTAGAAACTCGCCCGATCACAACGGTATGTGTATTTTTTCCCTAGGCCACTCTGGTTAAGCGTTTGGAGCAGCAGAATTGCGAAAAATTTCTTGCCTTCTCAACCATTTCTTGGCTTCAAACTCCCATATCTCGCGAACGGATTGACCTAACCCAAAAATTCCTATGGCATCTGAAAGTAGAAACTCACCCGATTACAACGGTATGTGTATTTTTTCCCTAGACCATTCTGGTTAAGCGTTTGGAGCAGCAGAATTGCGAAAAATTTTTTGCCTTCTCAACCATTTCTTGGCTTCAAGCTCCCATATCTCGCGAACGGATTGACCTAACCCAAAAATTCCTCTTGCATCTGAAAGTAGAAACTCGCCCGATTACAACGGTATGTGTATTTTTTCCCTAGGCCATTCTGGTTAAGCGTTTGGAGCAGCAGAATTGCGAAAAATTTTTTGCCTTCTCAACCATTTCTTGGCTTCAAACTCCCATATCTCGCGAACGGATTGACCTAACCCAAAAATTCCTGTTGCGTCTGAAATTAGAAGCTCGCCCGGTTACAACGGTATGTGTATTTTTTCCCTAGGCCATTCTGGTTAAGGGTTTGGAGCAGCAGAATTGTGAAAAATTTTTTGCCATCTCTACCATTTCTTGGCTTCAAACTCCCATATCTCGCGAACGGATTGACCTAACCCAAAAATTCCTATAGCATCTGAAAGTAGAAACTCGCCCGATTACAACGGTATGTGTATTTTTTCCCTAGGCCATTCTGGTTAAGCGTTTGGAGCAGCAGAATTGCGAAAAATTTTTTGCCGTCTCAACCATTTCTTGGCTTCAAACTCCCATATCTCGCGAACGGATTGACCTAACTCAAAAATTCCTATTGCATCTGAAAGTAGAAACTCGCCCGATTACAACGGTAATTGTATTTTTTCCCGAGGCCATTCTGGTTAAGCGTTTGGAGCAGCAGAATTGCGAAAAATTTTTTGCCTTCACAACCATTTCTTGGCTTCAAAGTCCCATATCTCGCGAACGGATTGACCTAACCCAAAAATTCCTGTTGCGTCTGAAAGTAGAAACTCGCCCGATTACAACGGTATGTGTATGTTTTCCCTAGGCCATTCTCGTTAAGCGTTTGGAGCAGCAGAATTGTGAAAAATTTTTTGCCTTCTCTACCATTTCTTGGCTTCAAACTCCCATATCTCGCGAACGGATTGATCTAACCCAAAAAATTCCTATTGCATCTGAAAGTAGAAACTCGGCCGATTACAACGGTATGTGAATTTTTTCTCTAGGCGATTCTGGTTAAGCGTTTGGAGCAGCAGAATTGCGAAAAATTTTTTGCCTTCTCTACCATTTCTTGGCTTCAAACTCCCATATCTCGCGAACGGATTGACCTAACCCAAAAATTCCTATTGCATCTGAAAGTAGAAACTCGCCCGATCACAACGGTATGTGTATTTTTTCCCTAGGCCACTCTGGTTAAGCGTTTGGAGCAGCAGAATTGCGAAAAATTTCTTGCCTTCTCAACCATTTCTTGGCTTCAAACTCCCATATCTCGCGAACGGATTGACCTAACCCAAAAATTCCTATGGCATCTGAAAGTAGAAACTCACCCGATTACAACGGTTTTTTTTTTTCCCTAGGCCATTCTGGTGAAGCGTTTGGAGCAGCAGAATTGCGAAAAATTTTTTGCCTTCTCAACCATTTCTTGGCTTCAAGCTCCCATATCTCGCGAACGGATTGACCTAACCCAAAAATTCCTCTTGCATCTGAAAGTAGAAACTCGCCCGATTACAACGGTATGTGTATTTTTTCCCTAGGCCATTCTGGTTAAGCGTTTGGAGCAGCAGAATTGCGAAAAATTTTTTGCCTTCTCAACCATTTCTTGGCTTCAAACTCCCATATCTCGCGAACGGATTGACCTAACCCAAAAATTCCTGTTGCGTCTGAAAGTAGAAACTCGCCCGGTTACAACGGTATGTGTATTTTTTCCCTAGGCCATTCTGGTTAAGCGTTTGGAGCAGCAGAATTGCGAAAAATTTGTTGCCTTCTCAACCATTTCTTGTCTTCAAACTCCCATATCTCGCGAACGGATTGACCTAACCCAAAAATTCCTGTTGCGTCTGAAAGTAGAAACTCGCCCGATTACAACGGTATGTGTATTTTTTCCCTAGGCCATTCTGGTTAAGCGTTTGGAGCAGCAGAATTGCGAAAAATTTTTTACTTTCTCAACCATTTCTTGGCTTCAAACTCCCATATCTCGCGAACGGATTGACCTAACCCAAAAATTCCTGTTGCGTCTGAAAGTAGAAACTCGCCCGATTACAACGCTATGTGTATTTTTTCACTAGGCCATTCTGGTTAAGCTTTTGGAACAGCAGAATTGCGAAAAATTTTTTGCCTTCTCAACCATCTCTTGTCTTCAAACTCCCATATCTCGCGAACGGATTGACCTAACCAAAAAATTCCTATTGCGTCTGAAAGTAGAAACTCGCCCGGTTACAACGGCATGTGTATTTTTTCCCTAGGCCATTCTGGTTAAGCGCTTGGAGCAGCAGAAGTGCGAAAAATTTGTTGCCTTCTCAACCATTTCTTGTCTTCAAACTCCCATATCTCGCGAACGGATTGACCTAACCCAAAAATTCCTATAGCATCTGAAAGTAGAAACTCGCCCGATTACAACGGTATGTGTATTTTTTCCCTAGGCCATTCTGGTTAAGCTTTTGGAGCAGCAGAATTGCGAAAAATTTTTTGCCGTCTCAACCATTTCTTGGCTTCAAACTCCCATATCTCGCGAACGGATTGACCTAACCCAAAAATTCCTATTGCATCTGAAAGTTGAAACTCGCCCGATTACAACGGTATTTGTATTTTTTCCCGAGGCCATTCTGGTTAAGCGTTTGGAGCAGCAGAATTGCGAAAAATTTTTTGCCTTCTCAACCATTTCTTGGCTTCAAACTCCCATATCTCGCGAACGGATTGACCTAACCCAAAAATTCCTGTTGCGTCTGAAAGTAGAAACTCGCCCGGTTACAACGGTATGTGTATTTTTTCCCTAGGCCATTCTGGTTAAGCGTTTGGAGCAGCAGAATTGCGAAAAATTTTTTGCCTTCTCAACCATTTCTTGGCTTCAAACTCCCATATCTCGCGAACGGATTGACCTAACCCAAAAATTCCTGTTGCGTCTGAAAGTAGAAACTCGCCCGATTACAACGCTATGTGTATTTTTTCCCTAGGCCATTCTGGTTAAGCGTTTGGAACAGCAGAATTGCGAAAAATTTTTTGCCTTCTCAACCATCTCTTGTCTTCAAACTCCCATATCTCGCGAACGGATTGACCTAACCCAAAAATTCCTACTGCATCTGAAAGTAGAAACTCGCCCGATTACAACGGTATGTGTATTTTTTCCCGAGGCCATTCTGGTTAAGGGTTTGGAGCAGCAGAATTGTGAAAAATTTTTTGCCTTCTCTACCATTTCTTGGCTTCAAACTCCCATATCTCGCGAGCTGATTGACTTAACCCAAAAATTCCTATAGC
This sequence comes from Ptiloglossa arizonensis, assembly GCF_051014685.1. Lineage (NCBI taxonomy): Eukaryota > Metazoa > Arthropoda > Insecta > Hymenoptera > Colletidae > Ptiloglossa > Ptiloglossa arizonensis. The sequence goes on along the minus strand of NW_027478688.1, from coordinate 331,574 downwards.
ATCTAAAAGTAGAAACTCGCCCGATTACATCGGTATGTGTATTTTTTCCCTAGGCCATTCTGGTTAAGCGTTTGGAGCAGCAGAATTGCGAAAAATTTTTTGCCGTCTCAACCATTTCTTGGCTTCAAACTCCCATATCTCGCGAACGGATTGACCTAACCCAAAAATTCCTATTGCATCTGAAAGTAGAAACTCGCCCGATTACAACGGAATTTGTATTTTTTCCCGAGGCCATTCTGGTTAAGCGTTTGGAGCAGCAGAATTGCGAAAAATTTTTTGCCTTCTCAACCATCTCTTGTCTTCAAACTCCCATATCTCGCGAACGGATTGACCTAACCCAAAAATTCCTATTGCATCTGAAAGTAGAAACTCGCCCGATCACAACGGTATGTGTATTTTTTCCCTAGGCCATTCTGGTTAAGCGTTTGGAGCAGCAGAATTGCGAAAAATTTCTTGCCTTCTCAACCATTTCTTGGCTTCAAACTCCCATATCTCGCGAACGGATTGACCTAACCAAAAAATTCCTATTGCATCTGAAAGTAGAAACTCGCCCGATTACAACGGTATGTGTATTTTTTCCCTAGGCCATTCTGGTTAAGCGTTTGGAGCAGCAGAATTGCGAAAAATTTTTTGCCTTCTCTACCATTTCTTGGCTTCAAACTCCCATATCTCGCGAACGGATTGACCTAACCCAAAAATTCCTATTGCATCTGAAAGTAGAATCTCGCCCGATCACAACGGTATGTGTATTTTTTCCCTAGGCCACTCTGGTTAAGCGTTTGGAGCAGCAGAATTGCGAAAAATTTGTTGCCTTCTCAACCATTTCTTGTCTTCAAACTCCCATATCTCGCGAACGGATTGACCTAACCCAAAAATTCCTGTTGCGTCTGAAAGTAGAAACTCGCCCGATTACAACGGTATGTGTATTTTTTCCCTAGGCCATTCTGGTTAAGCGTTTGGAGCAGCAGAATTGCGAAAAATTTTTTGCTTTCTCAACCATTTCTTGGCTTCAAACTCCCATATCTCGCGAACGGATTGACCTAACCCAAAAATTCCTGTTGCGTCTGAAAGTAGAAACTCGCCCGATTACAACGCTATGTGTATTTTTTCCCTAGGCCATTCTGGTTAAGCGTTTGGAACAGCAGAATTGCGAAAAATTTTTTGCCTTCTCAACCATCTCTTGTCTTCAAACTCCCATATCTCGCGAACGGATTGACCTAACCCAAAAATTCCTATTGCATCTGAATGTAGAAACTCGCCCGATCACAACGGTATGTGTATTTTTTCCCTAGGCCATTCTGGTTAAGCGTTTGGAGCAGCAGAATTGCGAAAAATTTCTTGCCTTCTCAACCATTTCTTGGCTTCAAACTCCCATATCTCGCGAACGGATTGACCTAACCAAAAAATTCCTATTGCATCTGAAAGTAGAAACTCGCCCGATTACAACGGTATGTGTATTTTTTCCCTAGGCCATTCTGGTTAAGCGTTTGGAGCAGCAGAATGGCGAAAAATTTTTTGCCTTCACAACCATTTATTGGCTTCAAAGTCCCATATCTCGCGAACGGATTGACCTAACCCAAAAATTCCTATTGCATCTGAAAGTAGAAACTCGCCCGATTACAACGGTATGTGTATTTTTTCCCTAGGCCATTCTGGTTAAGCGTTTGCAGCAGCAGAATTGCGAAAAATTTTTTGCCTTCACAACCATTTCTTGGCTTCAAAGTCCCATATCTCGCGAACGGATTGACCTAACCCAAAAATTCCTATTGCATCTGAAAGTAGAAACTCGCCCGATCACAACGGTATGTGTATTTTTTCCCTAGGCCATTCTGGTTAAGCGTTTGGAGCAGCAGAATTGCGAAAAATTTTTTGCTTTCTCAACTATTTCTTGGCTTCAAACTCCCATATCTCGCGAACGGATTGACCTAACCCAAAAATTCCTGTTGCTTCTGAAAGTAGAAACTCGCCCGATTACAACGCTATGTGTATTTTTTCCCTAGGCCATTCTGGTTAAGCGTTTGGAACAGCAGAATTGCGAAAAATTTTTTGCCTTCTCAACCATCTCTTGTCTTCAAACTCCCATATCTCGCGAACGGATTGACCTAACCCAAAAATTCCTATAGCATCTGAAAGTAGAAACTCGCCCGATTACAACGGTATGTGTATTTTTTCCCTAGGCCATTCTGGTTAAGCGTTTGGAGCAGCAGAATTGCGAAAAATTTTTTGCCTTCACAACCATTTCTTGGCTTCAAAGTCCCATATCTCGCGAACGGATTGACCTAACCCAAAAATTCCTATTGCATCCGAAAGTAGAAACTCGACCGATTACAACGGTATGTGTATTTTTTCCCTAGGCCATTCTGGTTAAGCGTTTGGAGCAGCAGAATTGTGAAAAATTTTTTGCCTTCTCTACCATTTCTTGGCTTCAAACTCCCATATCTCGCGAACGGATTGACCTAACCCAAAAATTCCTATTGCATCTGAAAGTAGAAACTCGCCCGATCACAACGGTATGTGTATTTTTTCCCTAGGCCATTCTGGTTAAGCGTTTGGAGCAGCAGAATTGCGAAAAATTTCTTGCCTTCTCAACCATTTCTTGGCTTCAAACTCCCATATCTCGCGAACGCATTGACCTAACCCAAAAATTCCTATTGCATCTGAAAGTAGAAACTCGCCCGATTACAAAGGTATGTGTATTTTTTCCCTAGGCCATTCTGGTTAAGCGTTTGGGGCAGCAGAATTGTGAAAAATTTTTTGCCTTCTCTACCATTTCTTGGCTTCAAACTACCATATCTCGCGAACGAATTGACCTAACCCAAAAATTCCTATTGCATCTGAAAGTAGAAACTCGCCCGATTACAAAGGTATGTGTATGTTTTCCCTAGGCCATTCTGGTTAAGCGTTTGGAGCAGCAGAAGTGCGAAAAATTTGTTGTCTTCTCAACTATTTCTTAGCTTCAAACTCCCATATCTCGCGAACGGATTGACCTAACCCAAAAATTCCTATTGCATCCGAAAGTAGAAACTCGACCGATTACAACGGTATGTGTATTTTTTCCCTAGGCCATTCTGGTTAAGCGTTTGGAGCAGCAGAATTGTGAAAAATTTTTTGCCTTCTCTACCATTTCTTGGCTTCAAACTCCCATATCTCGCGAACGGATTGACCTAACCCAAAAATTCCTATTGCATCTGAAAGTAGAAACTCGCCCGATCACAACGGTATGTGTATTTTTTCCCTAGGCCATTCTGGTTAAGCGTTTGGAGCAGCAGAATTGCGAAAAATTTCTTGCCTTCTCAACCATTTCTTGGCTTCAAACTCCCATATCTCGCGAACGGATTGACCTAACCAAAAAATTCCTATTGCATCTGAAAGTAGAAACTCGCCCGATTACAACGGTATGTGTATTTTTTCCCTAGGCCATTCTGGTTAAGCGTTTGTAGCAGCAGAATTGTGAAAAATTTTTTGCCTTCTCTACCATTTCTTGGCTTCAAACTACCATATCTCGCGAACGAATTGACCTAACCCAAAAATTCCTATTGCATCTGAAAGTAGAAACTCGCCCGATTACAACGGTATTTGTATTTTTTCCCTAGGCCATTCTGGTTAAGCGTTTGGAGCAGCAGAATTGCGAAAAATTTCTTGCCTTCTCAACCATTTCTTGGCTTCAATCTCCCATATCTCGCGAACGGATTGACCTAACCCAAAAATACCTATTGCATCTGAAAGTAGAAACTCGCCCGATTACAACGGTATTTGTATTTTTTCCCTAGGCCATTCTGGTTAAGCGTTTGGAGCAGCAGAAGTGCGAAAAATTTGTTGTCTTGTCAACCATTTCTTAGCTTCAGACTCCTATATCTCGCGAACGGATTGACCAAACCCAGATTTTCCTGCTGCGTCTGAAAGTAGAAACTCGCCCGATTACAACGGTATGTGTATTTTTTCCCTAGGCCATACTGGTTAAGCGTTCGGAGCAGCAGAATTGCGAAAAATTTTTTGCCTTCTCAACCATTTCTTGTCTTCAAACTCCCATATCTCGCGAACGGATTGACCTAACCAAAAAATTCCTATTGCATCTGAAAGTAGAAACTCGCCCGATTACAACGGTATGTGTATTTTTTCCCTAGGCCATTCCTGGTTAAGAGTTTGGAGCAGCAGAATTGTGAAAAATTTTTTGCCTTCACAACCATTTCTTGGCTTCAAAGTCCCATATCTCGCGAACGGATTGACCTAACCCAAAAATTCCTATTGCATCTGAAAGTAGAAACTCGCCCGATCACAACGGTATGTGTATTTTTTCCCTAGGCCATTCTGGTTAAGGGTTTGGAGCAGCAGAATTGCGAAAAATTTCTTGCCTTCTCAACCATTTCTTGGCTTCAAGCTCCCATATCTCGCGAATGGATTGACCTAACCCAAAAATTCCTATTGCATCTGAAGGTAGAAACTCGCCCGATTACAACGGTATGTGTATTTTTTCCCTAGGCCATTCTGGTTAAGCGTTTGGAGCAGCAGAATTGCGAAAAATTTCTTGCCTTCTCAACCATTTCTTGGCTTCAAACTCCCATATCTCGCGAACGGATTGACCTAACCAAAAAATTCCTATTGCATCTGAAAGTAGAAACTCGCCCGATTACAACGGTATGTGTATTTTTTCCCTAGGCCATTCTGGTTAAGCGTTTGTAGCAGCAGAATTGTGAAAAATTTTTTGCCTTCTCTACCATTTCTTGGCTTCAAACTACCATATCTCGCGAACGAATTGACCTAACCCAAAAATTCCTATTGCATCTGAAAGTAGAAACTCGCCCGATTACAACGGTATTTGTATTTTTTCCCTAGGCCATTCTGGTTAAGCGTTTGGAGCAGCAGAATTGCGAAAAATTTCTTGCCTTCTCAACCATTTCTTGGCTTCAATCTCCCATATCTCGCGAACGGATTGACCTAACCCAAAAATACCTATTGCATCTGAAAGTAGAAACTCGCCCGATTACAACGGTATTTGTATTTTTTCCCTAGGCCATTCTGGTTAAGCGTTTGGAGCAGCAGAAGTGCGAAAAATTTGTTGTCTTGTCAACCATTTCTTAGCTTCAGACTCCTATATCTCGCGAACGGATTGACCAAACCCAGATTTTCCTGCTGCGTCTGAAAGTAGAAACTCGCCCGATTACAACGGTATGTGTATTTTTTCCCTAGGCCATACTGGTTAAGCGTTCGGAGCAGCAGAATTGCGAAAAATTTTTTGCCTTCTCAACCATTTCTTGTCTTCAAACTCCCATATCTCGCGAACGGATTGACCTAACCAAAAAATTCCTATTGCATCTGAAAGTAGAAACTCGCCCGATTACAACGGTATGTGTATTTTTTCCCTAGGCCATTCCTGGTTAAGAGTTTGGAGCAGCAGAATTGTGAAAAATTTTTTGCCTTCTCTACCATTCCTTGGCTTCAAACTACCATATCTCGCGAACGAATTGACCTAACCCAAAAAATTCCTATTGCATCTGAAAGTAGAAACTCGCCCGATAACAACGGTATGTGTATTTTTTCCCTAGGCCATTCTGGTTAAGCGTTTGCAGCAGCAGAATTGCGAAAAATTTTTTGCCTTCACAACCATTTCTTGGCTTCAAAGTCCCATATCTCGCGAACGGATTGACCTAACCCAAAAATTCCTATTGCATCTGAAAGTAGAAACTCGCCCGATCACAACGGTATGTGTATTTTTTCCCTAGGCCATTCTGGTTAAGGGTTTGGAGCAGCAGAATTGCGAAAAATTTCTTGCCTTCTCAACCATTTCTTGGCTTCAAGCTCCCATATCTCGCGAATGGATTGACCTAACCCAAAAATTCCTATTGCATCTGAAAGTAGAAACTCGCCCGATTACAACGGTATGTGTATTTTTTCCCTAGGCCATTCTGGTTAAGCGTTTGGAGCAGCAGAATTGCGAAAAATTTTTTGCCTTCTCAACCATTTCTTGTCTTCAAACTCCCATATCTCGCGAACGGATTGACCTAACCCAAAAATTCCTATTGCATCTGAAAGTAGAAACTCGCCCGATTACAACGGTATGTGTATTTTTTCCCTAGGCCATTCTGGTTAAGCGTTTGGAGCAGCAGAATTGTGAAAAATTTTTTGCCTTCTCTACCATTTCTTGGCTTCAAAGTCCCATATCTCGCGAACGGATTGACCTAACCCAAAAATTCCTATTGCATCTGAAAGTAGAAACTCGCCCGATCACAACGGTATGTGTATTTTTTCCCTAGGCCATTCTGGTTAAGCGTTTGGAGCAGCAGAATTGCGAAAAATTTCTTGCCTTCTCAACCATTTCTTGGCTTCAAGCTCCCATATCTCGCGAACGGATTGACCTAACCCAAAAATTCCTATTGCATCTGAAAGTAGAAACTCGCCCGATCACAACGGTATGTGTATTTTTTCCCTAGGCCATTCTGGTTAAGCGTTTGGAGCAGCAGAATTGCGAAAAATTGTTTGCCTTCTCTACCATTTCTTGGCTTCAAACTCCCATATCTCGCGAACGGATTGACCTATCCCAAAAATTCCTGTTGCGTCTGATAGTAGAAACTCGCCCGATTACAACGGTATGTGTATGTTTTCCCTAGGCCATTCTGGTTAAGCGTTTGGAGCAGCAGAATAGTGAAAAATTTTTTGCCTCCTCTACCATTTCTTGGCTTCAAACTCCCATATCTCGCGAACGGATTGATCTAACCCAAAAATTCCTATTGCATCTGAAAGTAGAAACTCGCCCGATTACAACGGTATTTGTATTTTTTCCCTAGGCCATTCTGGTTAAGCGTTTGCAGCAGCAGAATTGCGAAAAATTTTTTGCCTTCACAACCATTTCTTGGCTTCAAAGTCCCATATCTCGCGAACGGATTGACCTAACCCAAAAATTCCTATTGCATCTGAAAGTAGAAACTCGCCCGATCACAACGGTATGTGTATTTTTTCCCTAGGCCATTCTGGTTAAGCGTTTGGAGCAGCAGAATTGCGAAAAATTTCTTGCCTTCTCAACCATTTCTTGGCTTCAAGCTCCCATATCTCGCGAACGGACTGACCTAACCCAAAAATTCCTATTGCATCTGAAAGTAGAAACTCGCCCGATCACAACGGTATGCGTATTTTTTCCCTAGGCCATTCTGGTTAAGCGTTTGGAGCAGCAGAATTGCGAAAAATTTCTTGCCTTCTCAACCATTTCTTGGCTTCAAGCTCCCATATCTCGCGAACGGACTTACCTAACCCAAAAATTCCTATTGCATCTGAAAGTAGAATCTCGCCCGGTTACAACGGTATGTGTATTTTTTCCCTAGGCCATTCTGGTTAAGCGTTTGGAGCAGCAGAATTGCGAAAAATTTGTTGTCTTCTCAACCATTTCTTAGCTTCAAACTCCTATATCTCGCGAACGGATTGACCAAACCCAAAAATTCCTATTGCATCTGAAAGTAGAAACTCGCCCGATTACAACGGTATGTGTATTTTTTCCCTAGGCCATTCTGGTTAAGCGTTTGGAGCTGCAGAATTGTGAAAAATTTTTTGCCTTCTCTACCATTTCTTGGCTTCAAACTACCATATCTCGCGAACGAATTGACCTAACCCAAAAATTCCTATTGCATCTGAAAGTAGAAACTCGCCCGATTACAACGGTATTTGTATTTTTTCCCTAGGCCATTCTGGTTAAGCGTTTGCAGCAGCAGAATTGCGAAAAATTTTTTGCCTTCACAACCATTTCTTGGCTTCAAAGTCCCATATCTCGCGAACGGATTGACCTAACCCAAAAATTCCTATTGCATCTGAAAGTAGAAACTCGCCCGATCACAACGGTATGTGTATTTTTTCCCTAGGCCATTCTGGTTAAGCGTTTGGAGCAGCAGAATTGCGAAAAATTTCTTGCCTTCTCAACCATTTCTTGGCTTCAAGCTCCCATATCTCGCGAACGGACTGACCTAACCCAAAAATTCCTATTGCATCTGAAAGTAGAAACTCGCCCGATCACAACGGTATGTGTATTTTTTCCCTAGGCCATTCTGGTTAAGCGTTTGGAGCAGCAGAATTGCGAAAAATTTTTTGCCTTCTCTACCATTTCTTGGCTTCAAACTCCCATATCTCGCGAACGGATTGACCTAACCCAAAAATTCCTGTTGCGTCTGAAAGTAGAAACTCGCCCGATTACAACGCAATGTGTATTTTTTCCCTAGGCCATTCTGGTTAAGCGTTTGGAGCAGCAGAATTGCGAAAAATTTGTTGCCTTCTCAACCATTTCTTAGCTTCAAACTCCTATATCTCGCGAACGGATTGACCAAACCCAAAAATTCCTATTGCATCTGAAAGTAGAAACTCGCCCGATTACAACGGTATGTGTATTTTTTCCCTAGGCCATTCTGGTTAAGCGTTTGGAGCTGCAGAATTGTGAAAAATTTTTTGCCTTCTCTACCATTTCTTGGCTTCAAACTACCATATCTCGCGAACGAATTGACCTAACCCAAAAATTCCTATTGCATCTGAAAGTAGAATCTCGCCCGGTTACAACGGTATGTGTATTTTTTCCCTAGGCCATTCTGGTTAAGCGTTTGGAGCAGCAGAATTGCGAAAAATTTCTTGCCTTCTCAACCATTTCTTGGCTTCAAGCTCCCATATCTCGCGAACGGATTGACCTAACCCAAAAATTCCTATTGCATCTGAAAGTAGAAACTCGCCCGATCACAACGGTATGTGTATTTTTTCCCTAGGCCATTCTGGTTAAGCGTTTGGAGCAGCAGAATTGCGAAAAATTGTTTGCCTTCTCTACCATTTCTTGGCTTCAAACTCCCATATCTCGCGAACGGATTGACCTATCCCAAAAATTCCTGTTGCGTCTGATAGTAGAAACTCGCCCGATTACAACGGTATGTGTATGTTTTCCCTAGGCCATTCTGGTTAAGCGTTTGGAGCAGCAGAATAGTGAAAAATTTTTTGCCTCCTCTACCATTTCTTGGCTTCAAACTCCCATATCTCGCGAACGGATTGATCTAACCCAAAAATTCCTATTGCATCTGAAAGTAGAAACTCGCCCGATTACAACGGTATTTGTATTTTTTCCCTAGGCCATTCTGGTTAAGCGTTTGCAGCAGCAGAATTGCGAAAAATTTTTTGCCTTCACAACCATTTCTTGGCTTCAAAGTCCCATATCTCGCGAACGGATTGACCTAACCCAAAAATTCCTATTGCATCTGAAAGTAGAAACTCGCCCGATCACAACGGTATGTGTATTTTTTCCCTAGGCCATTCTGGTTAAGCGTTTGGAGCAGCAGAATTGCGAAAAATTTCTTGCCTTCTCAACCATTTCTTGGCTTCAAGCTCCCATATCTCGCGAACGGACTGACCTAACCCAAAAATTCCTATTGCATCTGAAAGTAGAAACTCGCCCGATCACAACGGTATGCGTATTTTTTCCCTAGGCCATTCTGGTTAAGCGTTTGGAGCAGCAGAATTGCGAAAAATTTCTTGCCTTCTCAACCATTTCTTGGCTTCAAGCTCCCATATCTCGCGAACGGACTTACCTAACCCAAAAATTCCTATTGCATCTGAAAGTAGAATCTCGCCCGGTTACAACGGTATGTGTATTTTTTCCCTAGGCCATTCTGGTTAAGCGTTTGGAGCAGCAGAATTGCGAAAAATTTGTTGTCTTCTCAACCATTTCTTAGCTTCAAACTCCTATATCTCGCGAACGGATTGACCAAACCCAAAAATTCCTATTGCATCTGAAAGTAGAAACTCGCCCGATTACAACGGTATGTGTATTTTTTCCCTAGGCCATTCTGGTTAAGCGTTTGGAGCTGCAGAATTGTGAAAAATTTTTTGCCTTCTCTACCATTTCTTGGCTTCAAACTACCATATCTCGCGAACGAATTGACCTAACCCAAAAATTCCTATTGCATCTGAAAGTAGAAACTCGCCCGATTACAACGGTATTTGTATTTTTTCCCTAGGCCATTCTGGTTAAGCGTTTGCAGCAGCAGAATTGCGAAAAATTTTTTGCCTTCACAACCATTTCTTGGCTTCAAAGTCCCATATCTCGCGAACGGATTGACCTAACCCAAAAATTCCTATTGCATCTGAAAGTAGAAACTCGCCCGATCACAACGGTATGTGTATTTTTTCCCTAGGCCATTCTGGTTAAGCGTTTGGAGCAGCAGAATTGCGAAAAATTTCTTGCCTTCTCAACCATTTCTTGGCTTCAAGCTCCCATATCTCGCGAACGGACTGACCTAACCCAAAAATTCCTATTGCATCTGAAAGTAGAAACTCGCCCGATCACAACGGTATGTGTATTTTTTCCCTAGGCCATTCTGGTTAAGCGTTTGGAGCAGCAGAATTGCGAAAAATTTTTTGCCTTCTCTACCATTTCTTGGCTTCAAACTCCCATATCTCGCGAACGGATTGACCTAACCCAAAAATTCCTGTTGCGTCTGAAAGTAGAAACTCGCCCGATTACAACGCAATGTGTATTTTTTCCCTAGGCCATTCTGGTTAAGCGTTTGGAGCAGCAGAATTGCGAAAAATTTGTTGCCTTCTCAACCATTTCTTAGCTTCAAACTCCTATATCTCGCGAACGGATTGACCAAACCCAAAAATTCCTATTGCATCTGAAAGTAGAAACTCGCCCGATTACAACGGTATGTGTATTTTTTCCCTAGGCCATTCTGGTTAAGCGTTTGGAGCTGCAGAATTGTGAAAAATTTTTTGCCTTCTCTACCATTTCTTGGCTTCAAACTACCATATCTCGCGAACGAATTGACCTAACCCAAAAATTCCTATTGCATCTGAAAGTAGAATCTCGCCCGGTTACAACGGTATGTGTATTTTTTCCCTAGGCCATTCTGGTTAAGCGTTTGGAGCAGCAGAATTGCGAAAAATTTGTTGCCTTCTCAACCATTTCTTGGCTTCAAACTCCCATATCTCGCGAACGGATTGACCTAACCCAAAAATTCCTGTTGCGTCTGAAAGTAGAAACTCGCCCGATTACAACGGTATGTGTATTTTTTCCCTAGGCCATTCTGGTTAAGCGTTTGGAGCAGCAGAATTGCGAAAAATTTTTTGCCTTCTCAACCATTTCTTGTCTTCAAACTCCCATATCTCGCGAACAGATTGACCTAACCCAAAAATTCCTATTGCATCTGAAAGTAGAAACTCGCCCGATTACAACGGTATGTGAATTTTTTCCCTAGGCCATTCTGGTTAAGCGTTTGGAGCAGCAGAATTGTGAAAAATTTTTTGCCTTCTCTACCATTTCTTGGCTTCAAAGTCCCATATCTCGCGAACGGATTGACCCAACCCAAAAATTCCTATTGCATCTGAAAGTAGAAACTCGCCCGATCACAACGGTATGTGTATTTTTTCCCTAGGCCATTCTGGTTAAGCGTTTGGAGCAGCAGAATTGCGAAAAATTTTTTGCTTTCTCAACCATTTCTTGGCTTCAAACTCCCATATCTCGCGAACGGATTGACCTAACCCAAAAATTCCTGTTGCGTCTGAAAGTAGAAACTCGCCCGATTACAACGGTATGTGTATTTTTTCCCTAGGCCATTCTGGTTAAGCGTTTGTAGCAGCAGAATTGTGAAAAATTTTTTGCCTTCTCTACCATTTCTTGGCTTCAAACTACCATATCTCGCGAACGAATTGACCTAACCCAAAAATTCCTATTGCATCTGAAAGTAGAAACTCGCCCGATTACAACGGTATTTGTATTTTTTCCCTAGGCCATTCTGGTTAAGCGTTTGGAGCAGCAGAATTGCGAAAAATTTCTTGCCTTCTCAACCATTTCTTGGCTTCAATCTCCCATATCTCGCGAACGGATTGACCTAACCCAAAAATACCTATTGCATCTGAAAGTAGAAACTCGCCCGATTACAACGGTATTTGTATTTTTTCCCTAGGCCATTCTGGTTAAGCGTTTGGAGCAGCAGAAGTGCGAAAAATTTGTTGTCTTGTCAACCATTTCTTAGCTTCAGACTCCTATATCTCGCGAACGGATTGACCAAACCCAGATTTTCCTGCTGCGTCTGAAAGTAGAAACTCGCCCGATTACAACGGTATGTGTATTTTTTCCCTAGGCCATACTGGTTAAGCGTTCGGAGCAGCAGAATTGCGAAAAATTTTTTGCCTTCTCAACCATTTCTTGTCTTCAAACTCCCATATCTCGCGAACGGATTGACCTAACCAAAAAATTCCTATTGCATCTGAAAGTAGAAACTCGCCCGATTACAACGGTATGTGTATTTTTTCCCTAGGCCATTCCTGGTTAAGAGTTTGGAGCAGCAGAATTGTGAAAAATTTTTTGCCTTCTCTACCATTCCTTGGCTTCAAACTACCATATCTCGCGAACGAATTGACCTAACCCAAAAAATTCCTATTGCATCTGAAAGTAGAAACTCGCCCGATAACAACGGTATGTGTATTTTTTCCCTAGGCCATTCTGGTTAAGCGTTTGCAGCAGCAGAATTGCGAAAAATTTTTTGCCTTCACAACCATTTCTTGGCTTCAAAGTCCCATATCTCGCGAACGGATTGACCTAACCCAAAAATTCCTATTGCATCTGAAAGTAGAAACTCGCCCGATCACAACGGTATGTGTATTTTTTCCCTAGGCCATTCTGGTTAAGGGTTTGGAGCAGCAGAATTGCGAAAAATTTCTTGCCTTCTCAACCATTTCTTGGCTTCAAGCTCCCATATCTCGCGAATGGATTGACCTAACCCAAAAATTCCTATTGCATCTGAAAGTAGAAACTCGCCCGATTACAACGGTATGTGTATTTTTTCCCTAGGCCATTCTGGTTAAGCGTTTGGAGCAGCAGAATTGCGAAAAATTTTTTGCCTTCTCAACCATTTCTTGTCTTCAAACTCCCATATCTCGCGAACGGATTGACCTAACCCAAAAATTCCTATTGCATCTGAAAGTAGAAACTCGCCCGATTACAACGGTATGTGTATTTTTTCCCTAGGCCATTCTGGTTAAGCGTTTGGAGCAGCAGAATTGTGAAAAATTTTTTGCCTTCTCTACCATTTCTTGGCTTCAAAGTCCCATATCTCGCGAACGGATTGACCTAACCCAAAAATTCCTATTGCATCTGAAAGTAGAAACTCGCCCGATCACAACGGTATGTGTATTTTTTCCCTAGGCCATTCTGGTTAAGCGTTTGGAGCAGCAGAATTGCGAAAAATTTCTTGCCTTCTCAACCATTTCTTGGCTTCAAGCTCCCATATCTCGCGAACGGATTGACCTAACCCAAAAATTCCTATTGCATCTGAAAGTAGAAACTCGCCCGATCACAACGGTATGTGTATTTTTTCCCTAGGCCATTCTGGTTAAGCGTTTGGAGCAGCAGAATTGCGAAAAATTGTTTGCCTTCTCTACCATTTCTTGGCTTCAAACTCCCATATCTCGCGAACGGATTGACCTATCCCAAAAATTCCTGTTGCGTCTGATAGTAGAAACTCGCCCGATTACAACGGTATGTGTATGTTTTCCCTAGGCCATTCTGGTTAAGCGTTTGGAGCAGCAGAATAGTGAAAAATTTTTTGCCTCCTCTACCATTTCTTGGCTTCAAACTCCCATATCTCGCGAACGGATTGATCTAACCCAAAAATTCCTATTGCATCTGAAAGTAGAAACTCGCCCGATTACAACGGTATTTGTATTTTTTCCCTAGGCCATTCTGGTTAAGCGTTTGCAGCAGCAGAATTGCGAAAAATTTTTTGCCTTCACAACCATTTCTTGGCTTCAAAGTCCCATATCTCGCGAACGGATTGACCTAACCCAAAAATTCCTATTGCATCTGAAAGTAGAAACTCGCCCGATCACAACGGTATGTGTATTTTTTCCCTAGGCCATTCTGGTTAAGCGTTTGGAGCAGCAGAATTGCGAAAAATTTCTTGCCTTCTCAACCATTTCTTGGCTTCAAGCTCCCATATCTCGCGAACGGACTGACCTAACCCAAAAATTCCTATTGCATCTGAAAGTAGAAACTCGCCCGATCACAACGGTATGCGTATTTTTTCCCTAGGCCATTCTGGTTAAGCGTTTGGAGCAGCAGAATTGCGAAAAATTTCTTGCCTTCTCAACCATTTCTTGGCTTCAAGCTCCCATATCTCGCGAACGGACTTACCTAACCCAAAAATTCCTATTGCATCTGAAAGTAGAATCTCGCCCGGTTACAACGGTATGTGTATTTTTTCCCTAGGCCATTCTGGTTAAGCGTTTGGAGCAGCAGAATTGCGAAAAATTTGTTGTCTTCTCAACCATTTCTTAGCTTCAAACTCCTATATCTCGCGAACGGATTGACCAAACCCAAAAATTCCTATTGCATCTGAAAGTAGAAACTCGCCCGATTACAACGGTATGTGTATTTTTTCCCTAGGCCATTCTGGTTAAGCGTTTGGAGCTGCAGAATTGTGAAAAATTTTTTGCCTTCTCTACCATTTCTTGGCTTCAAACTACCATATCTCGCGAACGAATTGACCTAACCCAAAAATTCCTATTGCATCTGAAAGTAGAAACTCGCCCGATTACAACGGTATTTGTATTTTTTCCCTAGGCCATTCTGGTTAAGCGTTTGCAGCAGCAGAATTGCGAAAAATTTTTTGCCTTCACAACCATTTCTTGGCTTCAAAGTCCCATATCTCGCGAACGGATTGACCTAACCCAAAAATTCCTATTGCATCTGAAAGTAGAAACTCGCCCGATCACAACGGTATGTGTATTTTTTCCCTAGGCCATTCTGGTTAAGCGTTTGGAGCAGCAGAATTGCGAAAAATTTCTTGCCTTCTCAACCATTTCTTGGCTTCAAGCTCCCATATCTCGCGAACGGACTGACCTAACCCAAAAATTCCTATTGCATCTGAAAGTAGAAACTCGCCCGATCACAACGGTATGTGTATTTTTTCCCTAGGCCATTCTGGTTAAGCGTTTGGAGCAGCAGAATTGCGAAAAATTTTTTGCCTTCTCTACCATTTCTTGGCTTCAAACTCCCATATCTCGCGAACGGATTGACCTAACCCAAAAATTCCTGTTGCGTCTGAAAGTAGAAACTCGCCCGATTACAACGCAATGTGTATTTTTTCCCTAGGCCATTCTGGTTAAGCGTTTGGAGCAGCAGAATTGCGAAAAATTTGTTGCCTTCTCAACCATTTCTTAGCTTCAAACTCCTATATCTCGCGAACGGATTGACCAAACCCAAAAATTCCTATTGCATCTGAAAGTAGAAACTCGCCCGATTACAACGGTATGTGTATTTTTTCCCTAGGCCATTCTGGTTAAGCGTTTGGAGCTGCAGAATTGTGAAAAATTTTTTGCCTTCTCTACCATTTCTTGGCTTCAAACTACCATATCTCGCGAACGAATTGACCTAACCCAAAAATTCCTATTGCATCTGAAAGTAGAATCTCGCCCGGTTACAACGGTATGTGTATTTTTTCCCTAGGCCATTCTGGTTAAGCGTTTGGAGCAGCAGAATTGCGAAAAATTTGTTGCCTTCTCAACCATTTCTTGGCTTCAAACTCCCATATCTCGCGAACGGATTGACCTAACCCAAAAATTCCTGTTGCGTCTGAAAGTAGAAACTCGCCCGATTACAACGGTATGTGTATTTTTTCCCTAGGCCATTCTGGTTAAGCGTTTGGAGCAGCAGAATTGCGAAAAATTTTTTGCCTTCTCAACCATTTCTTGTCTTCAAACTCCCATATCTCGCGAACAGATTGACCTAACCCAAAAATTCCTATTGCATCTGAAAGTAGAAACTCGCCCGATTACAACGGTATGTGAATTTTTTCCCTAGGCCATTCTGGTTAAGCGTTTGGAGCAGCAGAATTGTGAAAAATTTTTTGCCTTCTCTACCATTTCTTGGCTTCAAAGTCCCATATCTCGCGAACGGATTGACCCAACCCAAAAATTCCTATTGCATCTGAAAGTAGAAACTCGCCCGATCACAACGGTATGTGTATTTTTTCCCTAGGCCATTCTGGTTAAGCGTTTGGAGCAGCAGAATTGCGAAAAATTTTTTGCTTTCTCAACCATTTCTTGGCTTCAAACTCCCATATCTCGCGAACGGATTGACCTAACCCAAAAATTCCTGTTGCGTCTGAAAGTAGAAACTCGCCCGATTACAACGCTATGTGTATTTTTTCCCTAGGCCATTCTGGTTAAGCGTTTGGAACAGCAGAATTGCGAAAAATTTTTTGCCTTCTCAACCATCTCTTGTCTTCAAACTCCCATATCTCGCGAACGGATTGACCTAACCCAAAAATTCCTACTGCATCTGAAAGTAGAAACTCGCCCGATTACAACGGTATGTGTATTTTTTCCCGAGGCCATTCTGGTTAAGGGTTTGGAGCAGCAGAATTGTGAAAAATTTTTTGCCTTCTCTACCATTTCTTGGCTTCAAACTCCCATATCTCGCGAGCTGATTGACCTAACCCAAAAATTCCTATAGCATCTAAAAGTAGAAACTCGCCCGATTACATCGGTATGTGTATTTTTTCCCTAGGCCATTCTGGTTAAGCGTTTGGAGCAGCAGAATTGCGAAAAATTTTTTGCCGTCTCAACCATTTCTTGGCTTCAAACTCCCATATCTCGCGAACGGATTGACCTAACCCAAAAATTCCTATTGCATCTGAAAGTAGAAACTCGCCCGATTACAACGGAATTTGTATTTTTTCCCGAGGCCATTCTGGTTAAGCGTTTGGAGCAGCAGAATTGCGAAAAATTTTTTGCCTTCTCAACCATCTCTTGTCTTCAAACTCCCATATCTCGCGAACGGATTGACCTAACCCAAAAATTCCTATTGCATCTGAAAGTAGAAACTCGCCCGATCACAACGGTATGTGTATTTTTTCCCTAGGCCATTCTGGTTAAGCGTTTGGAGCAGCAGAATTGCGAAAAATTTCTTGCCTTCTCAACCATTTCTTGGCTTCAAACTCCCATATCTCGCGAACGGATTGACCTAACCTAAAAATTCCTATTGCATCTGAAAGTAGAAACTCGCCCGATTACAACGGTATGTGTATTTTTTCCCTAGGCCATTCTGGTTAAGCGTTTGGAGCAGCAGAATTGCGAAAAATTTTTTGCCTTCTCTACCATTTCTTGGCTTCAAACTCCCATATCTCGCGAACGGATTGACCTAACCCAAAAATTCCTATTGCATCTGAAAGTAGAATCTCGCCCGATCACAACGGTATGTGTATTTTTTCCCTAGGCCACTCTGGTTAAGCGTTTGGAGCAGCAGAATTGCGAAAAATTTGTTGCCTTCTCAACCATTTCTTGTCTTCAAACTCCCATATCTCGCGAACGGATTGACCTAACCCAAAAATTCCTGTTGCGTCTGAAAGTAGAAACTCGCCCGATTACAACGGTATGTGTATTTTTTCCCTAGGCCATTCTGGTTAAGCGTTTGGAGCAGCAGAATTGCGAAAAATTTTTTGCTTTCTCAACCATTTCTTGGCTTCAAACTCCCATATCTCGCGAACGGATTGACCTAACCCAAAAATTCCTGTTGCGTCTGAAAGTAGAAACTCGCCCGATTACAACGCTATGTGTATTTTTTCCCTAGGCCATTCTGGTTAAGCGTTTGGAACAGCAGAATTGCGAAAAATTTTTTGCCTTCTCAACCATCTCTTGTCTTCAAACTCCCATATCTCGCGAACGGATTGACCTAACCCAAAAATTCCTATTGCATCTGAATGTAGAAACTCGCCCGATCACAACGGTATGTGTATTTTTTCCCTAGGCCATTCTGGTTAAGCGTTTGGAGCAGCAGAATTGCGAAAAATTTCTTGCCTTCTCAACCATTTCTTGGCTTCAAACTCCCATATCTCGCGAACGGATTGACCTAACCAAAAAATTCCTATTGCATCTGAAAGTAGAAACTCGCCCGATTACAACGGTATGTGTATTTTTTCCCTAGGCCATTCTGGTTAAGCGTTTGGAGCAGCAGAATTGCGAAAAATTTTTTGCCTTCACAACCATTTATTGGCTTCAAAGTCCCATATCTCGCGAACGGATTGACCTAACCCAAAAATTCCTATTGCATCTGAAAGTAGAAACTCGCCCGATTACAACGGTATGTGTATTTTTTCCCTAGGCCATTCTGGTTAAGCGTTTGGAGCAGCAGAATTGCGAAAAATTTTTTGCCTTCACAACCATTTCTTGGCTTCAAAGTCCCATATCTCGCGAACGGATTGACCTAACCCAAAAATTCCTATTGCATCTGAAAGTAGAAACTCGCCCGATCACAACGGTATGTGTATTTTTTCCCTAGGCCATTCTGGTTAAGCGTTTGGAGCAGCAGAATTGCGAAAAATTTTTTGCTTTCTCAACTATTTCTTGGCTTCAAACTCCCATATCTCGCGAACGGATTGACCTAACCCAAAAATTCCTGTTGCTTCTGAAAGTAGAAACTCGCCCGATTACAACGCTATGTGTATTTTTTCCCTAGGCCATTCTGGTTAAGCGTTTGGAACAGCAGAATTGCGAAAAATTTTTTGCCTTCTCAACCATCTCTTGTCTTCAAACTCCCATATCTCGCGAACGGATTGACCTAACCCAAAAATTCCTATTGCATCTGAAAGTAGAAACTCGCCCGATTACAACGGTATGTGTATTTTTTCCCTAGGCCATTCTGGTTAAGCGTTTGGAGCAGCAGAATTGCGAAAAATTTTTTGCCTTCACAACCATTTCTTGGCTTCAAAGTCCCATATCTCGCGAACGGATTGACCTAACCCAAAAATTCCTATTGCATCCGAAAGTAGAAACTCGACCGATTACAACGGTATGTGTATTTTTTCCCTAGGCCATTCTGGTTAAGCGTTTGGAGCAGCAGAATTGTGAAAAATTTTTTGCCTTCTCTACCATTTCTTGGCTTCAAACTCCCATATCTCGCGAACGGATTGACCTAACCCAAAAATTCCTATTGCATCTGAAAGTAGAAACTCGCCCGATCACAACGGTATGTGTATTTTTTCCCTAGGCCATTCTGGTTAAGCGTTTGGAGCAGCAGAATTGCGAAAAATTTCTTGCCTTCTCAACCATTTCTTGGCTTCAAACTCCCATATCTCGCGAACGGATTGACCTAACCCAAAAATTCCTATTGCATCTGAAAGTAGAAACTCGCCCGATTACAAAGGTATGTGTATTTTTTCCCTAGGCCATTCTGGTTAAGCGTTTGGGGCAGCAGAATTGTGAAAAATTTTTTGCCTTCTCTACCATTTCTTGGCTTCAAACTACCATATCTCGCGAACGAATTGACCTAACCCAAAAATTCCTATTGCATCTGAAAGTAGAAACTCGCCCGATTACAAAGGTATGTGTATGTTTTCCCTAGGCCATTCTGGTTAAGCGTTTGGAGCAGCAGAAGTGCGAAAAATTTGTTGTCTTCTCAACTATTTCTTAGCTTCAAACTCCCATATCTCGCGAACGGATTGACCTAACCCAAAAATTCCTATTGCATCCGAAAGTAGAAACTCGACCGATTACAACGGTATGTGTATTTTTTCCCTAGGCCATTCTGGTTAAGCGTTTGGAGCAGCAGAATTGTGAAAAATTTTTTGCCTTCTCTACCATTTCTTGGCTTCAAACTCCCATATCTCGCGAACGGATTGACCTAACCCAAAAATTCCTATTGCATCTGAAAGTAGAAACTCGCCCGATCACAACGGTATGTGTATTTTTTCCCTAGGCCATTCTGGTTAAGCGTTTGGAGCAGCAGAATTGCGAAAAATTTCTTGCCTTCTCAACCATTTCTTGGCTTCAAGCTCCCATATCTCGCGAACGGACTGACCTAACCCAAAAATTCCTATTGCATCTGAAAGTAGAAACTCGCCCGATCACAACGGTATGCGTATTTTTTCCCTAGGCCATTCTGGTTAAGCGTTTGGAGCAGCAGAATTGCGAAAAATTTCTTGCCTTCTCAACCATTTCTTGGCTTCAAGCTCCCATATCTCGCGAACGGACTGACCTAACCCAAAAATTCCTATTGCATCTGAAAGTAGAATCTCGCCCGGTTACAACGGTATGTGTATTTTTTCCCTAGGCCATTCTGGTTAAGCGTTTGGAGCAGCAGAATTGCGAAAAATTTGTTGTC
Source organism: Ptiloglossa arizonensis (assembly GCF_051014685.1). Classification (NCBI taxonomy): domain Eukaryota; kingdom Metazoa; phylum Arthropoda; class Insecta; order Hymenoptera; family Colletidae; genus Ptiloglossa; species Ptiloglossa arizonensis. The sequence goes on along the minus strand of NW_027478688.1, from coordinate 311,464 downwards.
TTCTCAACCATTTCTTAGCTTCAAACTCCTATATCTCGCGAACGGATTGACCAAACCCAAAAATTCCTATTGCATCTGAAAGTAGAAACTCGCCCGATTACAACGGTATGTGTATTTTTTCCCTAGGCCATTCTGGTTAAGCGTTTGGAGCTGCAGAATTGTGAAAAATTTTTTGCCTTCTCTACCATTTCTTGGCTTCAAACTACCATATCTCGCGAACGAATTGACCTAACCCAAAAATTCCTATTGCATCTGAAAGTAGAAACTCGCCCGATTACAACGGTATTTGTATTTTTTCCCTAGGCCATTCTGGTTAAGCGTTTGCAGCAGCAGAATTGCGAAAAATTTTTTGCCTTCACAACCATTTCTTGGCTTCAAAGTCCCATATCTCGCGAACGGATTGACCTAACCCAAAAATTCCTATTGCATCTGAAAGTAGAAACTCGCCCGATCACAACGGTATGTGTATTTTTTCCCTAGGCCATTCTGGTTAAGCGTTTGGAGCAGCAGAATTGCGAAAAATTTCTTGCCTTCTCAACCATTTCTTGGCTTCAAGCTCCCATATCTCGCGAACGGACTGACCTAACCCAAAAATTCCTATTGCATCTGAAAGTAGAAACTCGCCCGATCACAACGGTATGTGTATTTTTTCCCTAGGCCATTCTGGTTAAGCGTTTGGAGCAGCAGAATTGCGAAAAATTTTTTGCCTTCTCTACCATTTCTTGGCTTCAAACTCCCATATCTCGCGAACGGATTGACCTAACCCAAAAATTCCTGTTGCGTCTGAAAGTAGAAACTCGCCCGATTACAACGCAATGTGTATTTTTTCCCTAGGCCATTCTGGTTAAGCGTTTGGAGCAGCAGAATTGCGAAAAATTTGTTGCCTTCTCAACCATTTCTTAGCTTCAAACTCCTATATCTCGCGAACGGATTGACCAAACCCAAAAATTCCTATTGCATCTGAAAGTAGAAACTCGCCCGATTACAACGGTATGTGTATTTTTTCCCTAGGCCATTCTGGTTAAGCGTTTGGAGCTGCAGAATTGTGAAAAATTTTTTGCCTTCTCTACCATTTCTTGGCTTCAAACTACCATATCTCGCGAACGAATTGACCTAACCCAAAAATTCCTATTGCATCTGAAAGTAGAATCTCGCCCGGTTACAACGGTATGTGTATTTTTTCCCTAGGCCATTCTGGTTAAGCGTTTGGAGCAGCAGAATTGCGAAAAATTTGTTGCCTTCTCAACCATTTCTTGGCTTCAAACTCCCATATCTCGCGAACGGATTGACCTAACCCAAAAATTCCTGTTGCGTCTGAAAGTAGAAACTCGCCCGATTACAACGGTATGTGTATTTTTTCCCTAGGCCATTCTGGTTAAGCGTTTGGAGCAGCAGAATTGCGAAAAATTTTTTGCCTTCTCAACCATTTCTTGTCTTCAAACTCCCATATCTCGCGAACAGATTGACCTAACCCAAAAATTCCTATTGCATCTGAAAGTAGAAACTCGCCCGATTACAACGGTATGTGAATTTTTTCCCTAGGCCATTCTGGTTAAGCGTTTGGAGCAGCAGAATTGTGAAAAATTTTTTGCCTTCTCTACCATTTCTTGGCTTCAAAGTCCCATATCTCGCGAACGGATTGACCCAACCCAAAAATTCCTATTGCATCTGAAAGTAGAAACTCGCCCGATCACAACGGTATGTGTATTTTTTCCCTAGGCCATTCTGGTTAAGCGTTTGGAGCAGCAGAATTGCGAAAAATTTCTTGCCTCCTCAACCATTTCTTGGCTTGAAGCTCCCATATCTCGCGAACGGATTGACCTAACCCAAAAATTCCTATTGCATCTGAAAGTAGAAACTCGCCCGATTACAACGGTATGTGAATTTTTTCCCTAGGCCATTCTGGTTAAGCGTTTGGAGCAGCAGAAATGCGAAAAATTTTTTGCCTTCTCTACCATTTCTTGGCTTCAAACTCCCATATCTCGCGAACGGATTGACCTAACCCAAAAATTCCTATTGCATCTGAAAGTAGAAACTCGCCCGATTACAACGGTATGTGTATTTTTTCCCTTGGCCATTCTGGTTAAGCGTTTGGAGCAGCAGAATTGCGAAAAATTTTTTGCTTTCTCAACCATTTCTTGGCTTCAAACTCCCATATCTCGCGAACGGATTGACCTAACCCAAAAATTCCTGTTGCGTCTGAAAGTAGAAACTCGCCCGATTACAACGCTATGTGTATTTTTTCCCTAGGCCATTCTGGTTAAGCGTTTGGAACAGCAGAATTGCGAAAAATTTTTTGCCTTCTCAACCATCTCTTGTCTTCAAACTCCCATATCTCGCGAACGGATTGACCTAACCCAAAAATTCCTACTGCATCTGAAAGTAGAAACTCGCCCGATTACAACGGTATGTGTATTTTTTCCCGAGGCCATTCTGGTTAAGGGTTTGGAGCAGCAGAATTGTGAAAAATTTTTTGCCTTCTCTACCATTTCTTGGCTTCAAACTCCCATATCTCGCGAGCTGATTGACCTAACCCAAAAATTCCTATAGCATCTAAAAGTAGAAACTCGCCCGATTACATCGGTATGTGTATTTTTTCCCTAGGCCATTCTGGTTAAGCGTTTGGAGCAGCAGAATTGCGAAAAATTTTTTGCCGTCTCAACCATTTCTTGGCTTCAAACTCCCATATCTCGCGAACGGACTGACCTAACCCAAAAATTCCTATTGCATCTGAAAGTAGAAACTCGCCCGATCACAACGGTATGTGTATTTTTTCCCTAGGCCATTCTGGTTAAGCGTTTGGAGCAGCAGAATTGCGAAAAATTTCTTGCCTTCTCAACCATTTCTTGGCTTCAAGCTCCCATATCTCGCGAACGGACTGACCTAACCCAAAAATTCCTATTGCATCTGAAAGTAGAAACTCGCCCGATCACAACGGTATGTGTATTTTTTCCCTAGGCCATTCTGGTTAAGCGTTTGGAGCAGCAGAATTGCGAAAAATTTTTTGCCTTCTCTACCATTTCTTGGCTTCAAACTCCCATATCTCGCGAACGGATTGACCTAACCCAAAAATTCCTGTTGCGTCTGAAAGTAGAAACTCAACCGATTACAACGCAATGTGTATTTTTTCCCTAGGCCATTCTGGTTAAGCGTTTGGAGCAGCAGAATTGCGAAAAATTTGTTGCCTTCTCAACCATTTCTTAGCTTCAAACTCCTATATCTCGCGAACGGATTGACCAAACCCAAAAATTCCTATTGCATCTGAAAGTAGAAACTCGCCCGATTACAACGGTATGTGTATTTTTTCCCTAGGCCATTCTGGTTAAGCGTTTGGAGCTGCAGAATTGTGAAAAATTTTTTGCCTTCTCTACCATTTCTTGGCTTCAAACTACCATATCTCGCGAACGAATTGACCTAACCCAAAAATTCCTATTGCATCTGAAAGTAGAATCTCGCCCGGTTACAACGGTATGTGTATTTTTTTCCCTAGGCCATTCTGGTTAAGCGTTTGGAGCAGCAGAATTGCGAAAAATTTGTTGCCTTCTCAACCATTTCTTGGCTTCAAACTCCCATATCTCGCGAACGGATTGACCTAACCCAAAAATTCCTGTTGCGTCTGAAAGTAGAAACTCGCCCGATTACAACGGTATGTGTATTTTTTCCCTAGGCCATTCTGGTTAAGCGTTTGGAGCAGCAGAATTGCGAAAAATTTTTTGCCTTCTCAACCATTTCTTGTCTTCAAACTCCCATATCTCGCGAACAGATTGACCTAACCCAAAAATTCCTATTGCATCTGAAAGTAGAAACTCGCCCGATTACAACGGTATGTGAATTTTTTCCCTAGGCCATTCTGGTTAAGCGTTTGGAGCAGCAGAATTGTGAAAAATTTTTTGCCTTCTCTACCATTTCTTGGCTTCAAAGTCCCATATCTCGCGAACGGATTGACCCAACCCAAAAATTCCTATTGCATCTGAAAGTAGAAACTCGCCCGATCACAACGGTATGTGTATTTTTTCCCTAGGCCATTCTGGTTAAGGGTTTGGAGCAGCAGAATTGCGAAAAATTTCTTGCCTTCTCAACCATTTCTTGGCTTCAAGCTCCCATATCTCGCGAATGGATTGACCTAACCCAAAAATTCCTATTGCATCTGAAAGTAGAAACTCGCCCGATTACAACGGTATGTGTATTTTTTCCCTAGGCCATTCTGGTTAAGCGTTTGGAGCAGCAGAATTGCGAAAAATTTTTTGCCTTCTCAACCATTTCTTGTCTTCAAACTCCCATATCTCGCGAACGGATTGACCTAACCCAAAAATTCCTATTGCATCTGAAAGTAGAAACTCGCCCGATTACAACGGTATGTGTATTTTTTCCCTAGGCCATTCTGGTTAAGCGTTTGGAGCAGCAGAATTGTGAAAAATTTTTTGCCTTCTCTACCATTTCTTGGCTTCAAAGTCCCATATCTCGCGAACGGATTGACCTAACCCAAAAATTCCTATTGCATCTGAAAGTAGAAACTCGCCCGATCACAACGGTATGTGTATTTTTTCCCTAGGCCATTCTGGTTAAGCGTTTGGAGCAGCAGAATTGCGAAAAATTTCTTGCCTTCTCAACCATTTCTTGGCTTCAAGCTCCCATATCTCGCGAACGGATTGACCTAACCCAAAAATTCCTATTGCATCTGAAAGTAGAAACTCGCCCGATCACAACGGTATGTGTATTTTTTCCCTAGGCCATTCTGGTTAAGCGTTTGGAGCAGCAGAATTGCGAAAAATTTCTTGCCTCCTCAACCATTTCTTGGCTTGAAGCTCCCATATCTCGCGAACGGATTGACCTAACCCAAAAATTCCTATTGCATCTGAAAGTAGAAACTCGCCCGATTACAACGGTATGTGAATTTTTTCCCTAGGCCATTCTGGTTAAGCGTTTGGAGCAGCAGAAATGCGAAAAATTTTTTGCCTTCTCTACCATTTCTTGGCTTCAAACTCCCATATCTCGCGAACGGATTGACCTAACCCAAAAATTCCTATTGCATCTGAAAGTAGAAACTCGCCCGATTACAACGGTATGTGTATTTTTTCCCTTGGCCATTCTGGTTAAGCGTTTGGAGCAGCAGAATTGCGAAAAATTTTTTGCTTTCTCAACCATTTCTTGGCTTCAAACTCCCATATCTCGCGAACGGATTGACCTAACCCAAAAATTCCTGTTGCGTCTGAAAGTAGAAACTCGCCCGATTACAACGCTATGTGTATTTTTTCCCTAGGCCATTCTGGTTAAGCGTTTGGAACAGCAGAATTGCGAAAAATTTTTTGCCTTCTCAACCATCTCTTGTCTTCAAACTCCCATATCTCGCGAACGGATTGACCTAACCCAAAAATTCCTACTGCATCTGAAAGTAGAAACTCGCCCGATTACAACGGTATGTGTATTTTTTCCCGAGGCCATTCTGGTTAAGGGTTTGGAGCAGCAGAATTGTGAAAAATTTTTTGCCTTCTCTACCATTTCTTGGCTTCAAACTCCCATATCTCGCGAGCTGATTGACCTAACCCAAAAATTCCTATAGCATCTAAAAGTAGAAACTCGCCCGATTACATCGGTATGTGTATTTTTTCCCTAGGCCATTCTGGTTAAGCGTTTGGAGCAGCAGAATTGCGAAAAATTTTTTGCCGTCTCAACCATTTCTTGGCTTCAAACTCCCATATCTCGCGAACGGATTGACCTAACCCAAAAATTCCTATTGCATCTGAAAGTAGAAACTCGCCCGATTACAACGGAATTTGTATTTTTTCCCGAGGCCATTCTGGTTAAGCGTTTGGAGCAGCAGAATTGCGAAAAATTTTTTGCCTTCTCAACCATCTCTTGTCTTCAAACTCCCATATCTCGCGAACGGATTGACCTAACCCAAAAATTCCTATTGCATCTGAAAGTAGAAACTCGCCCGATCACAACGGTATGTGTATTTTTTCCCTAGGCCATTCTGGTTAAGCGTTTGGAGCAGCAGAATTGCGAAAAATTTCTTGCCTTCTCAACCATTTCTTGGCTTCAAACTCCCATATCTCGCGAACGGATTGACCTAACCTAAAAATTCCTATTGCATCTGAAAGTAGAAACTCGCCCGATTACAACGGTATGTGTATTTTTTCCCTAGGCCATTCTGGTTAAGCGTTTGGAGCAGCAGAATTGCGAAAAATTTTTTGCCTTCTCTACCATTTCTTGGCTTCAAACTCCCATATCTCGCGAACGGATTGACCTAACCCAAAAATTCCTATTGCATCTGAAAGTAGAATCTCGCCCGATCACAACGGTATGTGTATTTTTTCCCTAGGCCACTCTGGTTAAGCGTTTGGAGCAGCAGAATTGCGAAAAATTTGTTGCCTTCTCAACCATTTCTTGTCTTCAAACTCCCATATCTCGCGAACGGATTGACCTAACCCAAAAATTCCTGTTGCGTCTGAAAGTAGAAACTCGCCCGATTACAACGGTATGTGTATTTTTTCCCTAGGCCATTCTGGTTAAGCGTTTGGAGCAGCAGAATTGCGAAAAATTTTTTGCTTTCTCAACCATTTCTTGGCTTCAAACTCCCATATCTCGCGAACGGATTGACCTAACCCAAAAATTCCTGTTGCGTCTGAAAGTAGAAACTCGCCCGATTACAACGCTATGTGTATTTTTTCCCTAGGCCATTCTGGTTAAGCGTTTGGAGCAGCAGAAATGCGAAAAATTTTTTGCCTTCTCTACCATTTCTTGGCTTCAAACTCCCATATCTCGCGAACGGATTGACCTAACCCAAAAATTCCTATTGCATCTGAAAGTAGAAACTCGCCCGATTACAACGGTATGTGTATTTTTTCCCTTGGCCATTCTGGTTAAGCGTTTGGAGCAGCAGAATTGCGAAAAATTTTTTGCTTTCTCAACCATTTCTTGGCTTCAAACTCCCATATCTCGCGAACGGATTGACCTAACCCAAAAATTCCTGTTGCGTCTGAAAGTAGAAACTCGCCCGATTACAACGCTATGTGTATTTTTTCCCTAGGCCATTCTGGTTAAGCGTTTGGAACAGCAGAATTGCGAAAAATTTTTTGCCTTCTCAACCATCTCTTGTCTTCAAACTCCCATATCTCGCGAACGGATTGACCTAACCCAAAAATTCCTACTGCATCTGAAAGTAGAAACTCGCCCGATTACAACGGTATGTGTATTTTTTCCCGAGGCCATTCTGGTTAAGGGTTTGGAGCAGCAGAATTGTGAAAAATTTTTTGCCTTCTCTACCATTTCTTGGCTTCAAACTCCCATATCTCGCGAGCTGATTGACCTAACCCAAAAATTCCTATAGCATCTAAAAGTAGAAACTCGCCCGATTACATCGGTATGTGTATTTTTTCCCTAGGCCATTCTGGTTAAGCGTTTGGAGCAGCAGAATTGCGAAAAATTTTTTGCCGTCTCAACCATTTCTTGGCTTCAAACTCCCATATCTCGCGAACGGATTGACCTAACCCAAAAATTCCTATTGCATCTGAAAGTAGAAACTCGCCCGATTACAACGGAATTTGTATTTTTTCCCGAGGCCATTCTGGTTAAGCGTTTGGAGCAGCAGAATTGCGAAAAATTTTTTGCCTTCTCAACCATCTCTTGTCTTCAAACTCCCATATCTCGCGAACGGATTGACCTAACCCAAAAATTCCTATTGCATCTGAAAGTAGAAACTCGCCCGATCACAACGGTATGTGTATTTTTTCCCTAGGCCATTCTGGTTAAGCGTTTGGAGCAGCAGAATTGCGAAAAATTTCTTGCCTTCTCAACCATTTCTTGGCTTCAAACTCCCATATCTCGCGAACGGATTGACCTAACCTAAAAATTCCTATTGCATCTGAAAGTAGAAACTCGCCCGATTACAACGGTATGTGTATTTTTTCCCTAGGCCATTCTGGTTAAGCGTTTGGAGCAGCAGAATTGCGAAAAATTTTTTGCCTTCTCTACCATTTCTTGGCTTCAAACTCCCATATCTCGCGAACGGATTGACCTAACCCAAAAATTCCTATTGCATCTGAAAGTAGAATCTCGCCCGATCACAACGGTATGTGTATTTTTTCCCTAGGCCACTCTGGTTAAGCGTTTGGAGCAGCAGAATTGCGAAAAATTTGTTGCCTTCTCAACCATTTCTTGTCTTCAAACTCCCATATCTCGCGAACGGATTGACCTAACCCAAAAATTCCTGTTGCGTCTGAAAGTAGAAACTCGCCCGATTACAACGGTATGTGTATTTTTTCCCTAGGCCATTCTGGTTAAGCGTTTGGAGCAGCAGAATTGCGAAAAATTTTTTGCTTTCTCAACCATTTCTTGGCTTCAAACTCCCATATCTCGCGAACGGATTGACCTAACCCAAAAATTCCTGTTGCGTCTGAAAGTAGAAACTCGCCCGATTACAACGCTATGTGTATTTTTTCCCTAGGCCATTCTGGTTAAGCGTTTGGAACAGCAGAATTGCGAAAAATTTTTTGCCTTCTCAACCATCTCTTGTCTTCAAACTCCCATATCTCGCGAACGGATTGACCTAACCCAAAAATTCCTATTGCATCTGAATGTAGAAACTCGCCCGATCACAACGGTATGTGTATTTTTTCCCTAGGCCATTCTGGTTAAGCGTTTGGAGCAGCAGAATTGCGAAAAATTTCTTGCCTTCTCAACCATTTCTTGGCTTCAAACTCCCATATCTCGCGAACGGATTGACCTAACCAAAAAATTCCTATTGCATCTGAAAGTAGAAACTCGCCCGATTACAACGGTATGTGTATTTTTTCCCTAGGCCATTCTGGTTAAGCGTTTGGAGCAGCAGAATTGCGAAAAATTTTTTGCCTTCACAACCATTTATTGGCTTCAAAGTCCCATATCTCGCGAACGGATTGACCTAACCCAAAAATTCCTATTGCATCTGAAAGTAGAAACTCGCCCGATTACAACGGTATGTGTATTTTTTCCCTAGGCCATTCTGGTTAAGCGTTTGGAGCAGCAGAATTGCGAAAAATTTTTTGCCTTCACAACCATTTCTTGGCTTCAAAGTCCCATATCTCGCGAACGGATTGACCTAACCCAAAAATTCCTATTGCATCTGAAAGTAGAAACTCGCCCGATCACAACGGTATGTGTATTTTTTCCCTAGGCCATTCTGGTTAAGCGTTTGGAGCAGCAGAATTGCGAAAAATTTTTTGCTTTCTCAACTATTTCTTGGCTTCAAACTCCCATATCTCGCGAACGGATTGACCTAACCCAAAAATTCCTGTTGCTTCTGAAAGTAGAAACTCGCCCGATTACAACGCTATGTGTATTTTTTCCCTAGGCCATTCTGGTTAAGCGTTTGGAACAGCAGAATTGCGAAAAATTTTTTGCCTTCTCAACCATCTCTTGTCTTCAAACTCCCATATCTCGCGAACGGATTGACCTAACCCAAAAATTCCTATTGCATCTGAAAGTAGAAACTCGCCCGATCACAACGGTATGTGTATTTTTTCCCTAGGCCATTCTGGTTAAGCGTTTGGAGCAGCAGAATTGCGAAAAATTTCTTGCCTTCTCAACCATTTCTTGGCTTCAAACTCCCATATCTCGCGAACGGATTGACCTAACCCAAAAATTCCTATTGCATCTGAAAGTAGAAACTCGCCCGATTACAAAGGTATGTGTATTTTTTCCCTAGGCCATTCTGGTTAAGCGTTTGGGGCAGCAGAATTGTGAAAAATTTTTTGCCTTCTCTACCATTTCTTGGCTTCAAACTCCCATATCTCGCGAATGGATTGACCTAACCCAAAAATTCCTATTGCATCTGAAAGTAGAAACTCGCCCGATTACAACGGTATGTGTATTTTTTCCCTAGGCCATTCCTGGTTAAGAGTTTGGAGCAGCAGAATTGTGAAAAATTTTTTGCCTTCTCTACCATTCCTTGGCTTCAAACTACCATATCTCGCGAACGAATTGACCTAACCCAAAAAATTCCTATTGCATCTGAAAGTAGAAACTCGCCCGATAACAACGGTATGTGTATTTTTTCCCTAGGCCATTCTGGTTAAGCGTTTGCAGCAGCAGAATTGCGAAAAATTTTTTGCCTTCACAACCATTTCTTGGCTTCAAAGTCCCATATCTCGCGAACGGATTGACCTAACCCAAAAATTCCTATTGCATCTGAAAGTAGAAACTCGCCCGATCACAACGGTATGTGTATTTTTTCCCTAGGCCATTCTGGTTAAGGGTTTGGAGCAGCAGAATTGCGAAAAATTTCTTGCCTTCTCAACCATTTCTTGGCTTCAAGCTCCCATATCTCGCGAATGGATTGACCTAACCCAAAAATTCCTATTGCATCTGAAAGTAGAAACTCGCCCGATTACAACGGTATGTGTATTTTTTCCCTAGGCCATTCTGGTTAAGCGTTTGGAGCAGCAGAATTGCGAAAAATTTTTTGCCTTCTCAACCATTTCTTGTCTTCAAACTCCCATATCTCGCGAACGGATTGACCTAACCCAAAAATTCCTATTGCATCTGAAAGTAGAAACTCGCCCGATTACAACGGTATGTGTATTTTTTCCCTAGGCCATTCTGGTTAAGCGTTTGGAGCAGCAGAATTGTGAAAAATTTTTTGCCTTCTCTACCATTTCTTGGCTTCAAAGTCCCATATCTCGCGAACGGATTGACCTAACCCAAAAATTCCTATTGCATCTGAAAGTAGAAACTCGCCCGATCACAACGGTATGTGTATTTTTTCCCTAGGCCATTCTGGTTAAGCGTTTGCAGCAGCAGAATTGCGAAAAATTTTTTGCCTTCACAACCATTTCTTGGCTTCAAAGTCCCATATCTCGCGAACGGATTGACCTAACCCAAAAATTCCTATTGCATCTGAAAGTAGAAACTCGCCCGATCACAACGGTATGTGTATTTTTTCCCTAGGCCATTCTGGTTAAGCGTTTGGAGCAGCAGAATTGCGAAAAATTTCTTGCCTTCTCAACCATTTCTTGGCTTCAAGCTCCCATATCTCGCGAACGGACTGACTTAACCCAAAAATTCCTATTGCATCTGAAAGTAGAAACTCGCCCGATCACAACGGTATGTGTATTTTTTCCCTAGGCCATTCTGGTTAAGCGTTTGGAGCAGCAGAATTGCGAAAAATTTGTTGCCTTCTCTACCATTTCTTGGCTTCAAACTCCCATATCTCGCGAACGGATTGACCTAACCCAAAAATTCCTGTTGCGTCTGAAAGTAGAAACTCGCCCGATTACAACGCAATGTGTATTTTTTCCCTAGGCCATTCTGGTTAAGCGTTTGGAGCAGCAGAATTGCGAAAAATTTGTTGCCTTCTCAACCATTTCTTAGCTTCAAACTCCTATATCTCGCGAACGGATTGACCAAACCCAAAAATTCCTATTGCATCTGAAAGTAGAAACTCGCCCGATTACAACAGTATGTGTATTTTTTCCCTAGGCCATTCTGGTTAAGCGTTTGGAGCTGCAGAATTGTGAAAAATTTTTTGCCTTCTCTACCATTTCTTGGCTTCAAACAACCATATCTCGCGAACGAATTGACCTAACCCAAAAATTCCTATTGCATCTGAAAGTAGAAACTCGCCCGATCACAACGGTATGTGTATTTTTGCCCTAGGCCATTCTGGTTAAGCGTTTGGAGCAGCAGAATTGCGAAAAATTTCTTGCCTTCTCAACCATTTCTTGGCTTCAAGCTCCCATATATCGCGAACGGATTGACCTAACCCAAAAATTCCTATTGCATCTGAAAGTAGAAACTCGCCCGATTACAACGGTATTTGTATTTTTTCCCTAGGCCATTCTGGTTAAGCGTTTGGAGCAGCAGAATTGTGAAAAATTTTTTGCCTTCTCTACCATTTCTTGGCTTCAAAGTCCCATATCTCGCGAACGGATTGACCCAACCCAAAAATTCCTATTGCATCTGAAAGTAGAAACTCGCCCGATCACAACGGTATGTGTATTTTTTCCCTAGGCCATTCTGGTTAAGCGTTTGGAGCAGCAGAATTGCGAAAAATTTCTTGCCTCCTCAACCATTTCTTGGCTTGAAGCTCCCATATCTCGCGAACGGATTGACCTAACCCAAAAATTCCTATTGCATCTGAAAGTAGAAACTCGCCCGATTACAACGGTATGTGAATTTTTTCCCTAGGCCATTCTGGTTAAGCGTTTGGAGCAGCAGAAATGCGAAAAATTTTTTGCCTTCTCTACCATTTCTTGGCTTCAAACTCCCATATCTCGCGAACGGATTGACCTAACCCAAAAATTCCTATTGCATCTGAAAGTAGAAACTCGCCCGATTACAACGGTATTTGTATTTTTTCCCTAGGCCATTCTGGTTAAGCGTTTGCAGCAGCAGAATTGCGAAAAATTTTTTGCCTTCTCTACCATTTCTTGGCTTCAAACTCCCATATCTCGCGAACGGATTGACCTAACCCAAAAATTCCTGTTGCGTCTGAAAGTAGAAACTCGCCCGATTACAACGCAATGTGTATTTTTTCCCTAGGCCATTCTGGTTAAGCGTTTGGAGCAGCAGAATTGCGAAAAATTTGTTGCCTTCTCAACCATTTCTTAGCTTCAAACTCCTATATCTCGCGAACGGATTGACCAAACCCAAAAATTCCTATTGCATCTGAAAGTAGAAACTCGCCCGATTACAACGGTATGTGTATTTTTTCCCTAGGCCATTCTGGTTAAGCGTTTGGAGCTGCAGAATTGTGAAAAATTTTTTGCCTTCTCTACCATTTCTTGGCTTCAAACTACCATATCTCGCGAACGAATTGACCTAACCCAAAAATTCCTATTGCATCTGAAAGTAGAATCTCGCCCGGTTACAACGGTATGTGTATTTTTTCCCTAGGCCATTCTGGTTAAGCGTTTGGAGCAGCAGAATTGCGAAAAATTTCTTGCCTCCTCAACCATTTCTTGGCTTGAAGCTCCCATATCTCGCGAACGGATTGACCTAACCCAAAAATTCCTATTGCATCTGAAAGTAGAAACTCGCCCGATTACAACGGTATGTGAATTTTTTCCCTAGGCCATTCTGGTTAAGCGTTTGGAGCAGCAGAAATGCGAAAAATTTTTTGCCTTCTCTACCATTTCTTGGCTTCAAACTCCCATATCTCGCGAACGGATTGACCTAACCCAAAAATTCCTATTGCATCTGAAAGTAGAAACTCGCCCGATTACAACGGTATTTGTATTTTTTCCCTAGGCCATTCTGGTTAAGCGTTTGCAGCAGCAGAATTGCGAAAAATTTTTTGCCTTCACAACCATTTCTTGGCTTCAAAGTCCCATATCTCGCGAACGGATTGACCTAACCCAAAAATTCCTATTGCATCTGAAAGTAGAAACTCGCCCGATCACAACGGTATGTGTATTTTTTCCCTAGGCTATTCTGGTTAAGCGTTTGGAGCAGCAGAATTGCGAAAAATTTCTTGCCTTCTCAACCATTTCTTGGCTTCAAGCTCCCATATCTCGCGAACGGATTGACCTAACCCAAAAATTCCTATTGCATCTGAAAGTAGAAACTCGCCCGATCACAACGGTATGTGTATTTTTTCCCTAGGCCATTCTGGTTAAGCGTTTGGAGCAGCAGAATTGCGAAAAATTTTTTGCCTTCTCTACCATTTCTTGGCTTCAAACTCCCATATCTCGCGAACAGATTGACCTAACCCAAAAATTCCTGTTGCGTCTGAAAGTAGAAACTCGCCCGATTACAACGCAATGTGTATTTTTTCCCTAGGCCATTCTGGTTAAGCGTTTGGAGCAGCAGAATTGCCAAAATTTGTTGTCTTCTCAACCATTTCTTAGCTTCAAACTCCTATATCTCGCGAACGGATTGACCTAACCCAAAAATTCCTGTTGCGTCTGAAAGTAGAAACTCGCCCGATAACAACGCAATGTGTATTTTTTCCCTAGGCCATTCTGGTTAAGCGTTTGGAGCAGCAGAATTGCGAAAAGTTTGTTGCCTTCTCAACCATTTCTTAGCTTCAAACTCCTATATCTCGCGAACGGATTGACCTAACCCAAAAATTCCTGTTGCGTCTGAAAGTAGAAACTCGCCCGATTACAACGGTATGTGTATTTTTTCCCTAGGCCATTCTGGTTAAGCGTTTGGAGCAGCAGAATTGCGAAAAATTTTTTGCCTTCTCAACCATTTCTTGTCTTCAAACTCCCATATCTCGCGAACGGATTGACCTAACCCAAAAATTCCTATTGCATCTGAAAGTAGAAACTCGCCCGATTACAACGGTATGTGAATTTTTTCCCTAGGCCATTCTGGTTAAGCGTTTGGAGCAGCAGAATTGTGAAAAATTTTTTGCCTTCTCTACCATTTCTTGGCTTCAAAGTCCCATATCTCGCGAACGGATTGACCCAACCCAAAAATTCCTATTGCATCTGAAAGTAGAAACTCGCCCGATCACAACGGTATGTGTATTTTTTCCCTAGGCCATTCTGGTTAAGCGTTTGGAGCAGCAGAATTGCGAAAAATTTCTTGCCTCCTCAACCATTTCTTGGCTTGAAGCTCCCATATCTCGCGAACGGATTGACCTAACCCAAAAATTCCTATTGCATCTGAAAGTAGAAACTCGCCCGATTACAACGGTATGTGAATTTTTTCCCTAGGCCATTCTGGTTAAGCGTTTGGAGCAGCAGAAATGCGAAAAATTTTTTGCCTTCTCTACCATTTCTTGGCTTCAAACTCCCATATCTCGCGAACGGATTGACCTAACCCAAAAATTCCTATTGCATCTGAAAGTAGAAACTCGCCCGATTACAACGGTATTTGTATTTTTTCCCTAGGCCATTCTGGTTAAGCGTTTGCAGCAGCAGAATTGCGAAAAATTTTTTGCCTTCACAACCATTTCTTGGCTTCAAAGTCCCATATCTCGCGAACGGATTGACCTAACCCAAAAATTCCTATTGCATCTGAAAGTAGAAACTCGCCCGATCACAACGGTATGTGTATTTTTTTCCCTAGGCCATTCTGGTTAAGCGTTTGGAGCAGCAGAATTGCGAAAAATTTCTTGCCTTCTCAACCATTTCTTGGCTTCAAGCTCCCATATCTCGCGAACGGATTGACCTAACCCAAAAATTCCTATTGCATCTGAAAGTAGAAACTCGCCCGATCACAACGGTATGTGTATTTTTTCCCTAGGCCATTCTGGTTAAGCGTTTGGAGCAGCAGAATTGCGAAAAATTTTTTGCCTTCTCTACCATTTCTTGGCTTCAAACTCCCATATCTCGCGAACGGATTGACCTAACCCAAAAATTCCTGTTGCGTCTGAAAGTAGAAACTCGCCCGATTACAACGCAATGTGTATTTTTTCCCTAGGCCATTCTGGTTAAGCGTTTGGAGCAGCAGAATTGCCAAAAATTTGTTGTCTTCTCAACCATTTCTTAGCTTCAAACTCCTATATCTCGCGAACGGATTGACCAAACCCAAAAATTCCTATTGCATCTGAAAGTAGAAACTCGCCCGATTACAACGGTATGTGTATTTTTT
The DNA here is from genome assembly GCF_051014685.1 of Ptiloglossa arizonensis. Classification (NCBI taxonomy): domain Eukaryota; kingdom Metazoa; phylum Arthropoda; class Insecta; order Hymenoptera; family Colletidae; genus Ptiloglossa; species Ptiloglossa arizonensis. The sequence continues at coordinate 295,942 of NW_027478688.1, read as the reverse complement.
CCCTAGGCCATTCTGGTTAAGCGTTTGGAGCTGCAGAATTGTGAAAAATTTTTTGCCTTCTCTACCATTTCTTGGCTTCAAACTACCATATCTCGCGAACGAATTGACCTAACCCAAAAATTCCTATTGCATCTGAAAGTAGAAACTCGCCCGATTACAACGGTATTTGTATTTTTTCCCTAGGCCATTCTGGTTAAGCGTTTGCAGCAGCAGAGTTGCGAAAAATTTTTTGCCTTCACAACCATTTCTTGGCTTCAAAGTCCCATATCTCGCGAACGGATTGACCTAACCCAAAAATTCCTATTGCATCTGAAAGTAGAAACTCGCCCGATCACAACGGTATGTGTATTTTTTCCCTAGGCCATTCTGGTTAAGCGTTTGGAGCAGCAGAATTGCGAAAAATTTCTTGCCTTCTCAACCATTTCTTGGCTTCAAGCTCCCATATCTCGCGAACGGACTGACCTAACCCAAAAATTCCTATTGCATCTGAAAGTAGAAACTCGCCCGATCACAACGGTATGTGTATTTTTTCCCTAGGCCATTCTGGTTAAGCGTTTGGAGCAGCAGAATTGCGAAAAATTTGTTGCCTTCTCAACCATTTCTTAGCTTCAAACTCCTATATCTCGCGAACGGATTGACCAAACCCAAAAATTCCTATTGCATCTGAAAGTAGAAACTCGCCCGATTACAACGGTATGTGTATTTTTTCCCTAGGCCATTCTGGTTAAGCGTTTGGAGCTGCAGAATTGTGAAAAATTTTTTGCCTTCTCTACCATTTCTTGGCTTCAAACTACCATATCTCGCGAACGAATTGACCTAACCCAAAAATTCCTATTGCATCTGAAAGTAGAATCTCGCCCGGTTACAACGGTATGTGTATTTTTTCCCTAGGCCATTCTGGTTAAGCGTTTGGAGCAGCAGAATTGCGAAAAATTTGTTGCCTTCTCAACCATTTCTTGGCTTCAAACTCCCATATCTCGCGAACGGATTGACCTAACCCAAAAATTCCTGTTGCGTCTGAAAGTAGAAACTCGCCCGATTACAACGGTATGTGTATTTTTTCCCTAGGCCATTCTGGTTAAGCGTTTGGAGCAGCAGAATTGCGAAAAATTTTTTGCCTTCTCAACCATTTCTTGTCTTCAAACTCCCATATCTCGCGAACGGATTGACCTAACCCAAAAATTCCTATTGCATCTGAAAGTAGAAACTCGCCCGATTACAACGGTATGTGTATTTTTTCCCTAGGCCATTCTGGTTAAGCGTTTGGAGCAGCAGAATTGTGAAAAATTTTTTGCCTTCTCTACCATTTCTTGGCTTCAAAGTCCCATATCTCGCGAACGGATTGACCTAACCCAAAAATTCCTATTGCATCTGAAAGTAGAAACTCGCCCGATCACAACGGTATGTGTATTTTTGCCCTAGGCCATTCTGGTTAAGCGTTTGGAGCAGCAGAATTGCGAAAAATTTCTTGCCTTCTCAACCATTTCTTGGCTTCAAGCTCCCATATATCGCGAACGGATTGACCTAACCCAAAAATTCCTATTGCATCTGAAAGTAGAAACTCGCCCGATTACAACGGTATTTGTATTTTTTCCCTAGGCCATTCTGGTTAAGCGTTTGGAGCAGCAGAATTGTGAAAAATTTTTTGCCTTCTCTACCATTTCTTGGCTTCAAAGTCCCATATCTCGCGAACGGATTGACCCAACCCAAAAATTCCTATTGCATCTGAAAGTAGAAACTCGCCCGATCACAACGGTATGTGTATTTTTTCCCTAGGCCATTCTGGTTAAGCGTTTGGAGCAGCAGAATTGCGAAAAATTTCTTGCCTCCTCAACCATTTCTTGGCTTGAAGCTCCCATATCTCGCGAACGGATTGACCTAACCCAAAAATTCCTATTGCATCTGAAAGTAGAAACTCGCCCGATTACAACGGTATGTGAATTTTTTCCCTAGGCCATTCTGGTTAAGCGTTTGGAGCAGCAGAAATGCGAAAAATTTTTTGCCTTCTCTACCATTTCTTGGCTTCAAACTCCCATATCTCGCGAACGGATTGACCTAACCCAAAAATTCCTATTGCATCTGAAAGTAGAAACTCGCCCGATTACAACGGTATTTGTATTTTTTCCCTAGGCCATTCTGGTTAAGCGTTTGCAGCAGCAGAATTGCGAAAAATTTTTTGCCTTCACAACCATTTCTTGGCTTCAAAGTCCCATATCTCGCGAACGGATTGACCTAACCCAAAAATTCCTATTGCATCTGAAAGTAGAAACTCGCCCGATCACAACGGTATGTGTATTTTTTCCCTAGGCCATTCTGGTTAAGCGTTTGGAGCAGCAGAATTGCGAAAAATTTCTTGCCTTCTCAACCATTTCTTGGCTTCAAGCTCCCATATCTCGCGAACGGATTGACCTAACCCAAAAATTCCTATTGCATCTGAAAGTAGAAACTCGCCCGATCACAACGGTATGTGTATTTTTTCCCTAGGCCATTCTGGTTAAGCGTTTGGAGCAGCAGAATTGCGAAAAATTTTTTGCCTTCTCTACCATTTCTTGGCTTCAAACTCCCATATCTCGCGAACGGATTGACCTAACCCAAAAATTCCTGTTGCGTCTGAAAGTAGAAACTCGCCCGATTACAACGGTATGTGTATTTTTTCCCTAGGCCATTCTGGTTAAGCGTTTGGAGCAGCAGAATTGCGAAAAATTTTTTGCCTTCTCAACCATTTCTTGTCTTCAAACTCCCATATCTCGCGAACGGATTGACCTAACCCAAAAATTCCTATTGCATCTGAAAGTAGAAACTCGCCCGATTACAACGGTATGTGTATTTTTTCCCTAGGCCATTCTGGTTAAGCGTTTGGAGCAGCAGAATTGTGAAAAATTTTTTGCCTTCTCTACCATTTCTTGGCTTCAAAGTCCCATATCTCGCGAACGGATTGACCTAACCCAAAAATTCCTATTGCATCTGAAAGTAGAAACTCGCCCGATCACAACGGTATGTGTATTTTTGCCCTAGGCCATTCTGGTTAAGCGTTTGGAGCAGCAGAATTGCGAAAAATTTCTTGCCTTCTCAACCATTTCTTGGCTTCAAGCTCCCATATATCGCGAACGGATTGACCTAACCCAAAAATTCCTATTGCATCTGAAAGTAGAAACTCGCCCGATTACAACGGTATTTGTATTTTTTCCCTAGGCCATTCTGGTTAAGCGTTTGGAGCAGCAGAATTGTGAAAAATTTTTTGCCTTCTCTACCATTTCTTGGCTTCAAAGTCCCATATCTCGCGAACGGATTGACCCAACCCAAAAATTCCTATTGCATCTGAAAGTAGAAACTCGCCCGATCACAACGGTATGTGTATTTTTTCCCTAGGCCATTCTGGTTAAGCGTTTGGAGCAGCAGAATTGCGAAAAATTTCTTGCCTCCTCAACCATTTCTTGGCTTGAAGCTCCCATATCTCGCGAACGGATTGACCTAACCCAAAAATTCCTATTGCATCTGAAAGTAGAAACTCGCCCGATTACAACGGTATGTGAATTTTTTCCCTAGGCCATTCTGGTTAAGCGTTTGGAGCAGCAGAAATGCGAAAAATTTTTTGCCTTCTCTACCATTTCATGGCTTCAAACTCCCATATCTCGCGAACGGATTGACCCAACCCAAAAATTCCTATTGCATCTGAAAGTAGAAACTCGCCCGATCACAACGGTATGTGTATTTTTTCCCTAGGCCATTCTGGTTAAGCGTTTGGAGCAGCAGAATTGCGAAAAATTTCTTGCCTCCTCAACCATTTCTTGGCTTGAAGCTCCCATATCTCGCGAACGGATTGACCTAACCCAAAAATTCCTATTGCATCTGAAAGTAGAAACTCGCCCGATTACAACGGTATGTGAATTTTTTCCCTAGGCCATTCTGGTTAAGCGTTTGGAGCAGCAGAAATGCGAAAAATTTTTTGCCTTCTCTACCATTTCTTGGCTTCAAACTCCCATATCTCGCGAACGGATTGACCTAACCCAAAAATTCCTATTGCATCTGAAAGTAGAAACTCGCCCGATTACAACGGTATTTGTATTTTTTCCCTAGGCCATTCTGGTTAAGCGTTTGCAGCAGCAGAATTGCGAAAAATTTTTTGCCTTCACAACCATTTCTTGGCTTCAAAGTCCCATATCTCGCGAACGGATTGACCTAACCCAAAAATTCCTATTGCATCTGAAAGTAGAAACTCGCCCGATCACAACGGTATGTGTATTTTTTCCCTAGGCCATTCTGGTTAAGCGTTTGGAGCAGCAGAATTGCGAAAAATTTCTTGCCTTCTCAACCATTTCTTGGCTTCAAGCTCCCATATCTCGCGAACGGATTGACCTAACCCAAAAATTCCTATTGCATCTGAAAGTAGAAACTCGCCCGATCACAACGGTATGTGTATTTTTTCCCTAGGCCATTCTGGTTAAGCGTTTGGAGCAGCAGAATTGCGAAAAATTTTTTGCCTTCTCTACCATTTCTTGGCTTCAAACTCCCATATCTCGCGAACGGATTGACCTAACCCAAAAATTCCTGTTGCGTCTGAAAGTAGAAACTCGCCCGATTACAACGGTATGTGTATTTTTTCCCTAGGCCATTCTGGTTAAGCGTTTGGAGCAGCAGAATTGCGAAAAATTTTTTGCCTTCTCAACCATTTCTTGTCTTCAAACTCCCATATCTCGCGAACGGATTGACCTAACCCAAAAATTCCTATTGCATCTGAAAGTAGAAACTCGCCCGATTACAACGGTATGTGTATTTTTTCCCTAGGCCATTCTGGTTAAGCGTTTGGAGCAGCAGAATTGTGAAAAATTTTTTGCCTTCTCTACCATTTCATGGCTTCAAACTCCCATATCTCGCGAACGGATTGACCTAACCCAAAAATTCCTATTGCATCTGAAAGTAGAAACTCGCCCGATTACAACGGTATTTGTATTTTTTCCCTAGGCCATTCTGGTTAAGCGTTTGGAGCAGCAGAATTGCGAAAAATTTTTTGCCTTCTCAACCATTTCTTGTCTTCAAACTCCCATATCTCGCGAACGGATTGACCTAACCCAAAAATTCCTATTGCATCTGAAAGTAGAAACTCGCCCGATTACAACGGTATGTGTATTTTTTCCCTAGGCCATTCTGGTTAAGCGTTTGGAGCAGCAGAATTGTGAAAAATTTTTTGCCTTCTCTACCATTTCTTGGCTTCAAAGTCCCATATCTCGCGAACGGATTGACCTAACCCAAAAATTCCTATTGCATCTGAAAGTAGAAACTCGCCCGATCACAACGGTATGTGTATTTTTGCCCTAGGCCATTCTGGTTAAGCGTTTGGAGCAGCAGAATTGCGAAAAATTTCTTGCCTTCTCAACCATTTCTTGGCTTCAAGCTCCCATATATCGCGAACGGATTGACCTAACCCAAAAATTCCTATTGCATCTGAAAGTAGAAACTCGCCCGATTACAACGGTATTTGTATTTTTTCCCTAGGCCATTCTGGTTAAGCGTTTGGAGCAGCAGAATTGTGAAAAATTTTTTGCCTTCTCTACCATTTCTTGGCTTCAAAGTCCCATATCTCGCGAACGGATTGACCCAACCCAAAAATTCCTATTGCATCTGAAAGTAGAAACTCGCCCGATCACAACGGTATGTGTATTTTTTCCCTAGGCCATTCTGGTTAAGCGTTTGGAGCAGCAGAATTGCGAAAAATTTCTTGCCTCCTCAACCATTTCTTGGCTTGAAGCTCCCATATCTCGCGAACGGATTGACCTAACCCAAAAATTCCTATTGCATCTGAAAGTAGAAACTCGCCCGATTACAACGGTATGTGAATTTTTTCCCTAGGCCATTCTGGTTAAGCGTTTGGAGCAGCAGAAATGCGAAAAATTTTTTGCCTTCTCTACCATTTCTTGGCTTCAAACTCCCATATCTCGCGAACGGATTGACCTAACCCAAAAATTCCTATTGCATCTGAAAGTAGAAACTCGCCCGATTACAACGGTATTTGTATTTTTTCCCTAGGCCATTCTGGTTAAGCGTTTGCAGCAGCAGAATTGCGAAAAATTTTTTGCCTTCACAACCATTTCTTGGCTTCAAAGTCCCATATCTCGCGAACGGATTGACCTAACCCAAAAATTCCTATTGCATCTGAAAGTAGAAACTCGCCCGATCACAACGGTATGTGTATTTTTTCCCTAGGCCATTCTGGTTAAGCGTTTGGAGCAGCAGAATTGCGAAAAATTTCTTGCCTTCTCAACCATTTCTTGGCTTCAAGCTCCCATATCTCGCGAACGGATTGACCTAACCCAAAAATTCCTATTGCATCTGAAAGTAGAAACTCGCCCGATCACAACGGTATGTGTATTTTTTCCCTAGGCCATTCTGGTTAAGCGTTTGGAGCAGCAGAATTGCGAAAAATTTTTTGCCTTCTCTACCATTTCTTGGCTTCAAACTCCCATATCTCGCGAACGGATTGACCTAACCCAAAAATTCCTGTTGCGTCTGAAAGTAGAAACTCGCCCGATTACAACGGTATGTGTATTTTTTCCCTAGGCCATTCTGGTTAAGCGTTTGGAGCAGCAGAATTGCGAAAAATTTTTTGCCTTCTCAACCATTTCTTGTCTTCAAACTCCCATATCTCGCGAACGGATTGACCTAACCCAAAAATTCCTATTGCATCTGAAAGTAGAAACTCGCCCGATTACAACGGTATGTGTATTTTTTCCCTAGGCCATTCTGGTTAAGCGTTTGGAGCAGCAGAATTGTGAAAAATTTTTTGCCTTCTCTACCATTTCTTGGCTTCAAAGTCCCATATCTCGCGAACGGATTGACCTAACCCAAAAATTCCTATTGCATCTGAAAGTAGAAACTCGCCCGATCACAACGGTATGTGTATTTTTGCCCTAGGCCATTCTGGTTAAGCGTTTGGAGCAGCAGAATTGCGAAAAATTTCTTGCCTTCTCAACCATTTCTTGGCTTCAAGCTCCCATATATCGCGAACGGATTGACCTAACCCAAAAATTCCTATTGCATCTGAAAGTAGAAACTCGCCCGATTACAACGGTATTTGTATTTTTTCCCTAGGCCATTCTGGTTAAGCGTTTGGAGCAGCAGAATTGTGAAAAATTGTTTGCCTTCTCTACCATTTCTTGGCTTCAAAGTCCCATATCTCGCGAACGGATTGACCCAACCCAAAAATTCCTATTGCATCTGAAAGTAGAAACTCGCCCGATCACAACGGTATGTGTATTTTTTCCCTAGGCCATTCTGGTTAAGCGTTTGGAGCAGCAGAATTGCGAAAAATTTCTTGCCTCCTCAACCATTTCTTGGCTTGAAGCTCCCATATCTCGCGAACGGATTGACCTAACCCAAAAATTCCTATTGCATCTGAAAGTAGAAACTCGCCCGATTACAACGGTATGTGAATTTTTTCCCTAGGCCATTCTGGTTAAGCGTTTGGAGCAGCAGAAATGCGAAAAATTTTTTGCCTTCTCTACCATTTCATGGCTTCAAACTCCCATATCTCGCGAACGGATTGACCTAACCCAAAAATTCCTATTGCATCTGAAAGTAGAAACTCGCCCGATTACAACGGTATTTGTATTTTTTCCCTAGGCCATTCTGGTTAAGCGTTTGCAGCAGCAGAATTGCGAAAAATTTTTTGCCTTCACAACCATTTCTTGGCTTCAAAGTCCCATATCTCGCGAACGGATTGACCTAACCCAAAAATTCCTATTGCATCTGAAAGTAGAAACTCGCCCGATCACAACGGTATGTGTATTTTTTCCCTAGGCCATTCTGGTTAAGCGTTTGGAGCAGCAGAATTGCGAAAAATTTCTTGCCTTCTCAACCATTTCTTGGCTTCAAGCTCCCATATCTCGCGAACGGATTGACCTAACCCAAAAATTCCTATTGCATCTGAAAGTAGAAACTCGCCCGATCACAACGGTATGTGTATTTTTTCCCTAGGCCATTCTGGTTAAGCGTTTGGAGCAGCAGAATTGCGAAAAATTTTTTGCCTTCTCTACCATTTCTTGGCTTCAAACTCCCATATCTCGCGAACGGATTGACCTAACCCAAAAATTCCTGTTGCGTCTGAAAGTAGAAACTCGCCCGATTACAACGCAATGTGTATTTTTTCCCTAGGCCATTCTGGTTAAGCGTTTGGAGCAGCAGAATTGCCAAAAATTTGTTGTCTTCTCAACCATTTCTTAGCTTCAAACTCCTATATCTCGCGAACGGATTGACCAAACCCAAAAATTCCTATTGCATCTGAAAGTAGAAACTCGCCCGATTACAACGGTATGTGTATTTTTTCCCTAGGCCATTCTGGTTAAGCGTTTGGAGCTGCAGAATTGTGAAAAATTTTTTGCCTTCTCTACCATTTCTTGGCTTCAAACTACCATATCTCGCGAACGAATTGACCTAACCCAAAAATTCCTATTGCATCTGAAAGTAGAATCTCGCCCGGTTACAACGGTATGTGTATTTTTTCCCTAGGCCATTCTGGTTAAGCGTTTGGAGCAGCAGAATTACGAAAAATTTGTTGCCTTCTCAACCATTTCTTGGCTTCAAACTCCCATATCTCGCGAACGGATTGACCTAACCCAAAAATTCCTGTTGCGTCTGAAAGTAGAAACTCGCCCGATTACAACGGTATGTGTATTTTTTCCCTAGGCCATTCTGGTTAAGCGTTTGGAGCAGCAGAATTGCGAAAAATTTTTTGCCTTCTCAACCATTTCTTGTCTTCAAACTCCCATATCTCGCGAACGGATTGACCTAACCCAAAAATTCCTATTGCATCTGAAAGTAGAAACTCGCCCGATTACAACGGTATGTGTATTTTTTCCCTAGGCCATTCTGGTTAAGCGTTTGGAGCAGCAGAATTGTGAAAAATTTTTTGCCTTCTCTACCATTTCTTGGCTTCAAAGTCCCATATCTCGCGAACGGATTGACCTAACCCAAAAATTCCTATTGCATCTGAAAGTAGAAACTCGCCCGATCACAACGGTATGTGTATTTTTTCCCTAGGCCATTCTGGTTAAGCGTTTGGAGCAGCAGAATTGCGAAAAATTTCTTGCCTTCTCAACCATTTCTTGGCTTCAAGCTCCCATATATCGCGAACGGATTGACCTAACCCAAAAATTCCTATTGCATCTGAAAGTAGAAACTCGCCCGATTACAACGGTATTTGTATTTTTTCCCTAGGCCATTCTGGTTAAGCGTTTGGAGCAGCATAATTGTGAAAAATTTTTTGCCTTCTCTACCATTTCTTGGCTTCAAAGTCCCATATCTCGCGAACGGATTGACCCAACCCAAAAATTCCTATTGCATCTGAAAGTAGAAACTCGCCCGATCACAACGGTATGTGTATTTTTTCCCTAGGCCATTCTGGTTAAGCGTTTGGAGCAGCAGAATTGCGAAAAATTTCTTGCCTCCTCAACCATTTCTTGGCTTGAAGCTCCCATATCTCGCGAACGGATTGACCTAACCCAAAAATTCCTATTGCATCTGAAAGTAGAAACTCGCCCGATCACAACGGTATGTGTATTTTTTCCCTAGGCCATTCTGGTTAAGCGTTTGGAGCAGCAGAATTGCGAAAAATTTTTTGCCTTCTCTACCATTTCTTGGCTTCAAACTCCCATATCTCGCGAACGCATTGACCTAACCCAAAAATTCCTATTGCATCTGAAAGTAGAAACTCGCCCGATTACAACGGTATATGTATTTTTTCCCTAGGCCATCATGGTTAAGCGTTTGGAGCAGCAGAATTGCGAAAAATTTTTTGCCTCCACAACCATTTCTTGGCTTCAAGCTCCCATATATCGCGAACGGATTGACCTAAACCAAAAATTCCTATTGCATCTGAAAGTAGAAACTCGCCCGATTACAACGGTATTTGTATTTTTTCCCTAGGCCATTCTGGTTAAGCGTTTGGAGCAGCAGAAGTGCGAAAAATTTGTTGTCTTGTCAACCATTTCTTAGCTTCAGACTCCTATATCTCGCGAACGGATTGACCAAACCCAGATTTTCCTGCTGCGTCTGAAAGTAGAAACTCGCCCGATTACAACGGTATGTGTATTTTTTCCCTAGGCCATTCTGGTTATGCGTTCGGAGCAGCAGAATTGCGAAAAATTTTTTGCCTTCTCAACCATTTCTTGTCTTCAAACTCCCATATCTCGCGAACGGATTGACCTAACCAAAAAATTCCTATTGCATCTGAAAGTAGAAACTCGCCCGATTACAGCGGTATGTGTATTTTTTCCCTAGGCCATTCTGGTTAAGCGTTTGGAGCAGCTGAATTGTGAAAAATTTTTTGCCTTCTCTACCATTTCTTGGCTTCAAACTCCCATATCTCGCGAACGGATTGACCTAACCCAAAAATTCCTATTGCATCTGAAAATAGAAACTCGCCCGATTACAACGGTATGTGTATTTTTTCCCTAGGCCATTCTGGTTAAGCGTTTGGAGCAGCAGAATTGCGAAAAATTTTTTGCTTTCTCAACCATTTCTTGGCTTCAAACTCCCATATCTCGCGAACGGATTTACCTAACCCAAAAATTCCAATTGCATCTGAAAGTAGAAACTCGCCCGATTACAACGGTATGTGTATTTTTTCCCTAGGCCATTCTGGTTTAGCGTTTGGAGCAGCAGAATTGCGAAAAATTTTTTGCCTTCTCAACCATTTCTTGGCTTGAAGCTCCCATATCTCGCGAACGGATTGACCTAACCCAAAAATTCCTATTGCATCTGAAAGTAGAAACTCGCCCGATCACAACGGTATGTGTATTTTTTCCCTAGGCCATTCTGGTTAAGCGTTTGGAGCAGCAGAATTGCGAAAAATTTCTTGCCTTCTCAACCATTCATTGGCTTCAAGCTCCCATATCTCGCGAACGGATTGACCTAACCCAAAAATTCCTATTGCATCTGAAAGTAGAAACTCGCCCGATCACAACGGTATGTGTATTTTTTCCCTAGGCCATTCTGGTTAAGCGTTTGGAGAAGCAGAATTGCGAAAAATTTTTTGCCTTCTCTACCATTTCTTGGCTTCAAACTCCCATATCTCGCGAACGGATTGACCTAATCCAAAAATTCCTATTGCATCTGAAAGTAGAAACTCGCCCGATTACAACGGTATGTGTATTTTTTCACTAGGCCATTCTGGTTAAGCGTTTGGAGCAGCAGAATTGCGAAAAATTTTTTGCTTTCTCAACCATTTCTTGGCTTCAAACTCCCATATCTCGCGAACGGATTGACCTAACCCAAAAATTCCAATTGCATCTGAAAGTAGAAACTCGCCCGATTACAACGGTATGTGTATTTTTTCCCTAGGCCATTCTGGTTTAGCGTTTGGAGCAGCAGAATTGCGAAAAATTTTTTGCCTTCTCAACCATTTCTTGGCTTGAAGCTCCCATATCTCGCGAACGGATTGACCTAACCCAAAAATTCCTATTGCATCTGAAAGTAGAAACTCGCCCGATCACAACGGTATGTGTATTTTTTCCCTAGGCCATTCTGGTTAAGCGTTTGGGGCAGCAGAATTGCGAAAAATTTCTTGCCTTCTCAACCATTTCTTGGCTTCAAGCTCCCATATCTCGCGAACGGATTGACCTAACCCAAAAATTCCTATTGCATCTGAAAGTAGAAACTCGCCGGATCACAACGGTATCTGTATTTTTTCCCTAGGCCATTCTGGTTAAGCGTTTGGAGAAGCAGAATTGCGAAAAATTTTTTGCCTTCTCTACCATTTCTTGGCTTCAAACTCCCATATGTCGCTAACGGATTGACCTAACCCAAAAATTCCTATTGCATCTGAAAGTAGAAACTCGCCCGATTACAACGGTATTTGTATTTTTTCCCTAGGCCATTCTGGTTAAGCGTTTGGAGCAGCAGAATTGCGAAAAATTTTTTTCCTCCACAACCATTTCTTGGCTTCAAGCTCCCATATATCGCGAACGGATTGACCTAACCCAAAAATTCCTATTGCATCTGAAAGTAGAAACTCGCCCGATTACAACGGTATTTGTATTTTTTCCCTAGGCCATTCTGGTTAAGCGTTTGGAGCAGCAGAAGTGCGAAAAATTTGTTGTCTTGTCAACCATTTCTTAGCTTCAGACTCCTATATCTCGCGAACGGATTGACCAAACCCAGATTTTCCTGCTGCGTCTGAAAGTAGAAACTCGCCCGATTACAACGGTATGTGTATTTTTTCCCTAGGCCATTCTGGTTATGCGTTCGGAGCAGCAGAATTGCGAAAAATTTTTTGCCTTCTCAACCATTTCTTGTCTTCAAACTCCCATATCTCGCGAACGGATTGACTTAACCAAAAAATTCCTATTGCATCTGAAAGTAGAAACTCGCCCGATTACAACGGTATGTGTATTTTTTCCCTAGGCCATTCTGGTTAAGCGTTTGGAGCAGCTGAATTGTGAAAAATTTTTTGCCTTCTCTACCATTTCTTGGCTTCAAACTCCCATATCTCGCGAACGGATTGACCTAACCCAAAAATTCCTATTGCATCTGAAAATAGAAACTCGCCCGATTACAACGGTATGTGTATTTTTTCCCTAGGCCATTCTGGTTAAGCGTTTGGAGCAGCAGAATTGCGAAAAATTTTTTGCTTTCTCAACCATTTCTTGGCTTCAAACTCCCATATCTCGCGAACGGATTGACCTAACCCAAAAATTCCAATTGCATCTGAAAGTAGAAACTCGCCCGATTACAACGGTATGTGTATTTTTTCCCTAGGCCATTCTGGTTTAGCGTTTGGAGCAGCAGAATTGCGAAAAATTTTTTGCCTTCTCAACCATTTCTTGGCTTGAAGCTCCCATTTTCTCGCGAACGGATTGACCTAACCCAAAAATTCCTATTGCATCTGAAAGTAGAAACTCGCCCGATCACAACGGTATGTGTATTTTTTCCCTAGGCCATTCTGGTTAAGCGTTTGGAGCAGCAGAATTGCGAAAAATTTCTTGCCTTCTCAACCATTTCTTGGCTTCAAGCTCCCATATCTCGCGAACGGATTGACCTAACCCAAAAATTCCTATTGCATCTGAAAGTAGAAACTCGCCCGATCACAACGGTATGTGTATTTTTTCCCTAGGCCATTCTGGTTAAGCGTTTGGAGAAGCAGAATTGCGAAAAATTTTTTGCCTTCTCTACCATTTCTTGGCTTCAAACTCCCATATGTCGCGAACGGATTGACCTAACCCAAAAATTCCTATTGCATCTGAAAGTAGAAACTCGCCCGATTACAACGGTAATTGTATTTTTTCCCTAGGCCATTCTGGTTAAGCGTTTGGAGCAGCAGAATTGCGAAAAATTTTTTGCCTCCACAACCATTTCTTGGCTTCAAGCTCCCATATATCGCGAACGGATTGACCTAACCCAAAAATTCCTATTGCATCTGAAAGTAGAAACTCGCCCGATCACAACGGTATCTGTATTTTTTCCCTAGGCCATTCTGGTTAAGCGTTTGGAGAAGCAGAATTGCGAAAAATTTTTTGCCTTCTCTACCATTTCTTGGCTTCAAACTCCCATATGTCGCGAACGGATTGACCTAACCCAAAAATTCCTATTGCATCTGAAAGTAGAAACTCGCCCGATTACAACGGTAATTGTATTTTTTCCCTAGGCCATTCTGGTTAAGCGTTTGGAGCAGCAGAATTGCGAAAAATTTTTTGCCTCCACAACCATTTCTTGGCTTCAAGCTCCCATATATCGCGAACGGATTGACCTAACCCAAAAATTCCTATTGCATCTGAAAGTAGAAACTCGCCCGATTACAACGGTATTTGTATTTTTTCCCTAGGCCATTCTGGTTAAGCGTTTGGAGCAGCAGAAGTGCGAAAAATTTGTTGTCTTGTCAACCATTTCTTAGCTTCAGACTCCTATATCTCGCGAACGGATTGACCAAACCCAGATTTTCCTGCTGCGTCTGAAAGTAGAAACTCGCCCGATTACAACGGTATGTGTATTTTTTCCCTAGGCCATTCTGGTTATGCGTTCGGAGCAGCAGAATTGCTAAAATTTTTTGCCTTCTCAACCATTTCTTGTCTTCAAACTACCATATCTCGCGAACGGATTGACCTAACCAAAAAATTCCTATTGCATCTGAAAGTAGAAACTCGCCCGATTACAACGGTATGTGTATTTTTTCCCTAGGCCATTCTGGTTAAGCGTTTGGAGCAGCAGAATTGCCAAAAATTTTTTGCCTTCTCAACCATTTCTTGGCTTCAAACTCCCATAACTCGCGAACGGATTGACCTAATCCAAAAATTCCTATTGCATCTGAAAGTAGAAACTCGCCCGATTACAACGGTATGTGTATTTTTTCCCTAGGCCATTCTGGTTAAGCGTTTGGAGCAGCAGAATTGCGAAAAATTTTTTGCTTTCTCAACCATTTCTTGGCTTCAAACTCCCATATCTCGCGAACGGATTGACCTAACCCAAAAATTCCAATTGCATCTGAAAGTAGAAACTCGCCCGATTACAACGGTATGTGTATTTTTTCCCTAGGCCATTCTGGTTTAGCGTTTGGAGCAGCAGAATTGCGAAAAATTTTTTGCCTTCTCAACCATTTCTTGGCTTGAAGCTCCCATATCTCGCGAACGGATTGACCTAACCCAAAAATTCCTATTGCATCTGAAAGTAGAAACTCGCCCGATCACAACGGTATGTGTATTTTTTCCCTAGGCCATTCTGGTTAAGCGTTTGGGGCAGCAGAATTGCGAAAAATTTCTTGCCTTCTCAACCATTTCTTGGCTTCAAGCTCCCATATCTCGCGAACGGATTGACCTAACCCAAAAATTCCTATTGCATCTGAAAGTAGAAACTCGCCCGATCACAACGGTATGTGTATTTTTTCCCTAGGCCATTCTGGTTAAGCGTTTGGAGAAGCAGAATTGCGAAAAATTTTTTGCCTTCTCTACCATTTCTTGGCTTCAAACTCCCATATGTCGCGAACGGATTGACCTAACCCAAAAATTCCTATTGCATCTGAAAGTAGAAACTCGCCCGATTACAACGGTATTTGTATTTTTTCCCTAGGCCATTCTGGTTAAGCGTTTGGAGCAGCAGAATTGCGAAAAATTTTTTGCCTCCACAACCATTTCTTGGCTTCAAGCTCCCATATATCGCGAACGGATTGACCTAACCCAAAAATTCCTATTGCATCTGAAAGTAGAAACTCGCCCGATTACAACGGTATTTGTATTTTTTCCCTAGGCCATTCTGGTTAAGCGTTTGGAGCAGCAGAAGTGCGAAAAATTTGTTGTCTTGTCAACCATTTCTTAGCTTCAGACTCCTATATCTCGCGAACGGATTGACCAAACCCAGATTTTCCTGCTGCGTCTGAAAGTAGAAACTCGCCCGATTACAACGGTATGTGTATTTTTTCCCTAGGCCATTCTGGTTATGCGTTCGGAGCAGCAGAATTGCTAAAATTTTTTGCCTTCTCAACCATTTCTTGTCTTCAAACTACCATATCTCGCGAACGGATTGACCTAACCAAAAAATTCCTATTGCATCTGAAAGTAGAAACTCGCCCGATTACAACGGTATGTGTATTTTTTCCCTAGGCCATTCTGGTTAAGCGTTTGGAGCAGCTGAATTGTGAAAAATTTTTTGCCTTCTCTACCATTTCTTGGCTTCAAACTCCCATATCTCGCGAACGGATTGACCTAACCCAAAAATTCCTATTGCATCTGAAAGTAGAAACTCGCCCGATTACAACGGTATTTGTATTTTTTCTCTAGGCCATTCTGGTTAAGCGTTTGGAGCAGCAGAATTGCGAAAAATTTGTTGTCTTGTCAACCATTTCTTAGCTTCAGACTCCTATATCTCGCGAACGGATTGACCTAACCCAAAAATTCCTATTGCATCTGAAAGTAGAAACTCGCCCGATCACAACGGTATGTGTATTTTTTCCCTAGGCCATTCTGGTTAAGCGTTTGGAGCAGCAGAATTGCGAAAAATTTTTTGCCTTCTCTACCATTTCTTGGCTTCAAACTCCCATATCTCGCGAACGGATTGACCTAACCCAAAAATTCCTATTGCATCTGAAAGTAGAAACTCGCCCGATTACAACGGTATTTGTATTTTTTCCCTAGGCCATTCTGGTTAATCGTTTGGAGCAGCAGAATTGCGAAAAATTTTTTGCCTTCACAACCATTTCTTGGCTTCAAGCTCCCATATCTCGCGAACGGATTGACCTAACCCAAAAATTCCTATTGCATCTGAAAGTAGAAACTCGCCCGATTACAACGGTATTTGTATTTTTTCTCTAGGCCATTCTGGTTAAGCGTTTGGAGCAGCAGAATTGTGAATAATTTTTTGCCTTCTCTACCATTTCTTGGCTTCAAACTACCATATCTCGCGAACGAATTGACCTAAACCAAAAATTCCTATTGCATCTGAAAGTAGAAACTCGCCCGATTACAACGGCATGTGTATTTTTTCCCTAGGCCATTCTCGTTAAGCGTTTGGAGCAGCAGAATTGTGAAAAATTTTTTGCCTTCTCTACCATTTCTTGGCTTCAAACTACCATATCTCGCGAACGGATTGACGTAACCCAAAAATTCCTGTTGCATCTGAAAGTAGAAACTCGCCCGATTACAACGGTATGTGTATTTTTTCCCTAGGCCATTCTGGTTAAGCGTTCGGAGCAGCAGAATTGCGAAAAATTTTTTGCCTTCTCAACCATTTCTTGTCTTCAAACTCCCATATCTCGCGAACGGATTGACCTAACCCAAAAATTCCTATTGCATCTGAAAGTAGAAACTCGCCCGATTACAACGGTATGTGTATTTTTTCCCTAAGCCATTCTGGTTAAGCGTTTGGAGCAGCAGAATTGCGAAAAATTTTTTGCCTTCTCAACCATTTCTTGGCTTCAAACTCCCATAACTCGCGAACGGATTGACCTAACCCAAAAATTCCTGTTGCGTCTGAAAGTAGAAACTCGCCCGGTTACAAAGGTATGTGTATTTTTTCCCTAGGCCATTCTGGTTAAGCGTTTGGAGCAGCAGAATTGCGAAAAATTTCTTGCCTTCTCAACCATTTCTTGGCTTCAAGCTCCCATATCTCGCGAACGGATTGACCTAACCCAAAAATTCCTATTGCATCTGAAAGTAGAAACTCGCCCGATCACAACGGTATGTGTATTTTTTCCCTAGGCCATTCTGGTTAAGCGTTTGGAGAAGCAGAATTGCGAAAAATTTTTTGCCTTCTCTACCATTTCTTGGCTTCAAACTCCCATATGTCGCGAACGGATTGACCTAACCCAAAAATTCCTATTGCATCTGAAAGTAGAAACTCGCCCGATTACAACGGTATTTGTATTTTTTCCCTAGGCCATTCTGGTTAAGCGTTTGGAGCAGCAGAATTGCGAAAAATTTTTTGCCTTCTCAACCATTTCTTGTCTTCAAGCTCCCATATCTCGCGAACGGATTGACCTAACCCAAAAATTCCTATTGCATCTGAAAGTAGAAAATCGCCCGATTACAACGGTATTTGTATTTTTTCCCTAGGCCATTCTGGTTAAGCGTTTGGAGCAGCAGAAGTGCGAAAAATTTGTTGTCTTGTCAACCATTTCTTAGCTTCAGACTCCTATATCTCCCGAACGGATTGACCAAACCCAGATTTTCCTGCTGCGTCTGAAAGTAGAAACTCGCCCGATTACAACGGCATGTGTATTTTTTCCCTAGGCCATTCTGGTTAAGCGTTTGGAGCAGCAGAATTGTGAAAAATTTTTTGCCTTCTCTACCATTTCTTGGCTTCAAACTACCATATCTCGCGAACGAATTGACCTAACCCAAAAATTCCTATTGCATCTGAAAGTAGAAACTCGCCCGAATACAACGGTATGTGTATGTTTTCCCTAGGCCATTCTGGTTAAGCGTTTGGAGCAGCAGAAGTGCGAAAAATTTGTTGTCTTCTCAACCATTTCTTAGCTTCAAACTCCCATATCTCGCGAACGGATTGACGTAACCCAAAAATTCCTGTTGCATCTGAAAGTAGAAACTCGCCCGATTACAACGGTATGTGTATTTTTTCCCTAGGCCATTCTGGTTAAGCGTTTGGAACAGCAGAATTGCGAAAAATTTTTGTCTTCCCAACCATTTCTTGTCTTCAAACTCCCATATCTCGCGAACGGATTGACCTAACCCAAAAATTCCTATTGCATCCGAAAGTAGAAACTCGACCGATTACAACGGTATGTGTATTTTTTCCCTAGGCCATTCTGGTTAAGCGTTTGGAGCAGAAGAATTGTGAAAAATTTTTTGCCTTCTCTACCATTTCTTGGCTTCAAACTCCCATATCTCGCGAACGGATTGACCGAACCCACAAATTCCTATTGCATCTGAAAGTAGAAACTCGCCCGATTACAACGGTATGTGTATTTTTTCCCTAGGCCATTCTGGTTAAGCGTTTGGAGCAGCAGAATTGCGAAAAATTTTTTGCTTTCTCAACCATTTCTTGGCTTCAAACTCCCATATCTCGCGAACGGATTGACCTAACCCAAAAATTCCTGTTGCGTCTGAAAGTAGAAACTCGCACGATTACAACGCTATGTGTATTTTTTCCCTAGGCCATTCTGGTTAAGCGTTCGGAGCAGCAGAATTGCGAAAAATTTTTTGCCTTCTCAACCATTTCTTGTCTTCAAACTCCCATATCTCGCGAACGGATTGACCTAACCCAAAAATTCCTATTGCATCTGAAAGTAGAAACTCGCCCGATTACAACGGTATGTGTATTTTTTCCCTAGGCCATTCTGGTTAAGCGTTTGGAGCAGCAGAATTGCGAAAAATTTTTTGCCTTCTCAACCATTTCTTGGCTTCAAACTCCCATAACTCGCGAACGGATTGACCTAACCCAAAAATTCCTGTTGCGTCTCAAAGTAGAAACTCGCCCGGTTACAAAGGTATGTGTATTTTTTCCCTAGGCCATTCTGGTTAAGCGTTTGGAGCAGCAGAATTGCGAAAAATTTGTTGCCTTCTCAACCATTTCTTGGCTTCAAACTCCCATATATCGCGAACGGATTGACCTAACCCAAAAATTCCTATTGCATCTGAAAGTAGAAACTCGCCCGATTACAACGGTATGTGTATTTTTTCCCTAGGCCATTCTGGTTAAGCGTTTGGAGCAGCAGAATTGCGAAAAATTTTTTGCCTTCTCAACCATTTCTTGTCTTCAAACACCCATATCTCGCGAACGGATTGACCTAACCCAAAAATTCCTATTGCATCTGAAAGTAGAAACTCGCCCGATTACAACGGTATGTGAATTTTGTCCCTAGGCCATTCTGGTTAAGCGTTTGGAGCAGCAGAATTGCGAAAAATTTTTTGCCTTCTCTACCATTTCTTGGCTTCAAACTCCCATATCTCGCGAACGGATTGACCTAACCCAAAAATTCCTATTGCATCTGAAAGTAGAAACTCGCCCGATTACAACGGTATTTGTATTTTTTCCCTAGGCCGTTCTGGTTAAGCGTTTGGAGCAGCAGAAGTGCGAAAAATTTGTTGTCTTGTCAACCATTTCTTAGCTTCAGACTCCTATATCTCGCGAACGGATTGACCTAACCCAGATGTTCCTGCTGCGTCTGAAAGTAGAAACTCGCCCGATTACAACGGTATGTGTATTTTTTCCCTAGGCCATTCTGGTTAAGCGTTTGGAACAGCAGAATTGCGAAAAATTTTTGTCTTCCCAACCATTTCTTGTCTTCAAACTCCCATATCTCGCGAACGGATTGACCTAACCCAAAAATTCCTATTGCATCCGAAAGTAGAAACTCGACCGATTACAACGGTATGTGCATTTTTTCCCTAGGCCATTCTGGTTAAGCGTTTGGAGCAGCAGAATTGTGAAAAATTTTTTGCCTTCTCTACCATTTCTTGGCTTCAAACTCCCATATCTCGCGAACGGATTGACCGAACCCACAAATTCCTATTGCATCTGAAAGTAGAAACTCGCCCGATTACAACGGTATGTGTATTTTTTCCCTAGGCCATTCTGGTTAAGCGTTTGGAGCAGCAGAATTGCGAAAAATTTTTTGCTTTCTCAACCATTTCTTGGCTTCAAACTCCCATATCTCGCGAACGGATTGACCTAACCCAAAAATTCCTGTTGCGTCTGAAAGTAGAAACTCGCACGATTACAACGCTATGTGTATTTTTTCCCTAGGCCATTCTGGTTAAGCGTTCGGAGCAGCAGAATTGCGAAAAATTTTTTGCCTTCTCAACCATTTCTTGTCTTCAAACTCCCATATCTCGCGAACGGATTGACCTAACCCAAAAATTCCTATTGCATCTGAAAGTAGAAACTCGCCCGATTACAACGGTATGTGTATTTTTTCCCTAGGCCATTCTGGTTAAGCGTTTGGAGCAGCAGAATTGCGAAAAATTTTTTGCCTTCTCAACCATTTCTTGGCTTCAAACTCCCATAACTCGCGAACGGATTGACCTAACCCAAAAATTCCGGTTGCGTCTGAAAGTAGAAACTCGCCCGGTCACAAAGGTATGTGTATTTTTTCCCTAGGCCATTCTGGTTAAGCGTTTGGAGCAGCAGAATTGCGAAAAATTTGTTGCCTTCTCAACCATTTCTTGGCTTCAAAATCCCATATATCGCGAACGGATTGACCTAACCCAAAAATTCCTATTGCATCTGAAAGTAGAAACTCGCCCGATTACAACGGTATGTGTATTTTTTCCCTAGGCCATTCTGGTTAAGCGTTTGGAGCAGCAGAATTGCGAAAAATTTTTTGCCTTCTCTACCATTTCTTGGCTTCAAACTCCCATATCTCGCGAACGGATTGACCTAACCCAAAAATTTCTATTGCATCTGAAAGTAGAAACTCGCCCGATTACAACGGTATTTGTATTTTTTCCCTAGGCCATTCTGGTTAAGCGTATGGAGCAGCAGAAGTGCGAAAAATTTGTTGTCTTCTCAACCATTTCTTAGCTTCAAACTCCTATATCTCGCGAACGGATTGACCAAACCCAGATGTTCCTGCTGCGTCTGAAAGTAGAAACTCGCCCGATTACAACGGTATGTGTATTTTTTCCCTGGGCCATTCTGGTTAAGCGTTCGGAGCAGCAGAATTGCGAAAAATTTTTTGCCTTCTCAACCATTTCTTGTCTTCAAACTCCCATATCTCGCGAACGGATTGACCTAACCCAAAAATTCCTATTGCATCTGAAAGTAGAAACTCGCCCGATTACAACGGTATTTGTATTTTTTCCCTAGGCCGTTCTGGTTAAGCGTTTGGAGCAGCAGAAGTGCGAAAAATTTGTTGTCTTGTCAACCATTTCTTAGCTTCAGACTCCTATATCTCGCGAACGGATTGACCAAACCCAGATTTTCCTGCTGCGTCTGAAAGTAGAAACTCGCCCGATTACAACGGTATGTGTATTTTTTCCCTAGGCCATTCTGGTTAAGCGTTTGGAGCAGCAGAATTGCGAAAAATTTCTTGCCTTCTCAACCATTTCTTGGCTTCAAACTCCCATATCTCGCGAACGGATTGACCTAACCCAAAAATTCCTATGGCATCTGAAAGTAGAAACTCACCCGATTACAACGGTATGTGTATTTTTTCCCTAGGCCATTCTGGTTAAGCGTTTGGAGCAGCAGAATTGCGAAAAATTTTTTGCCTTCTCAAACATTTCTTGGCTTCAAACTCCTATATCTCGCGAACGGATTGACCAAACCCAGATGTTCCTGCTGCGTCTGAAAGTAGAAACTCGCCCGATCACAACGGTATGTGTATTTTTTCCCTAGGCCATTCTGGTTAAGCGTTTGGAGCAGCAGAATTGCGAAAAATTTTTTGCCTTCTCTACCATTTCTTGGCTTCAAACTCCCATATCTCGCGAACGGATTGACCTAACCCAAAAATTCCTATTGCATCTGAAAGTAGAAACTCGCCCGATTACAACGGTATTTGTATTTTTTCCCTAGGCCATTCTGGTTAAGCGTTTGGAGCAGCAGAATTGCGAAAAATTTTTTGCCTTCACAACCATTTCTTGGCTTCAAAGTCCCATATCTCGCGAACGGATTGACCTAACCCAAAAATTCCTATTGCATCTGAAAGTAGAAACTCGCCCGATCACAACGGTATGTGTATTTTTTCCCTAGGCCATTCTGGTTAAGCGTTTGGAGCAGCAGAATTGCGAAAAATTTCTTGCCTTCTCAACCATTTCTTGGCTTCAAACTCCCATATCTCGCGAACGGATTGACCTAACCCAAAAATTCCTATGGCATCTGAAAGTAGAAACTCACCCGATTACAACGGTATGTGTATTTTTTCCCTAGGCCATTCTGGTTAAGCGTTTGGAGCAGCAGAATTGCGAAAAATTTTTTGCCTTCTCAACCATTTCTTGGCTTCAAGCTCCCATATCTCGCGAACGGATTGACCTAACCCAAAAATTCCTATTGCATCTGAAAGTAGAAAATCGCCCGATTACAACGGTATTTGTATTTTTTCCCTAGGCCATTCTGGTTAAGCGTTCGGAGCAGCAGAATTGCGAAAAATTGTTTGCCTTCTCAACCATTTCTTGTCTTCAAACTCCCATATCTCGCGAACGGATTGACCTAACCCAAAAATTCCTATTGCATCTGAAAGTAGAAACTCGCCCGATTACAACGGTATGTGTATGTTTTCCCTAGGCCATTCTGGTTAAGCGTTTGGAGCAGCAGAAGTGCGAAAAATTTGTTGTCTTCTCAACCATTTCTTAGCTTCAAACTCCCATATCTCGCGAACGGATTGACGTAACCCAAAAATTCCTGTTGCATCTGAAAGTAGAAACTCGCCCGATTACAACGGTATGTGTATTTTTCCCCTAGGCCATTCTGGTTAAGCGTTTGGAGCAGCAGAAGTGCGAAAAATTTGTTGTCTTGTCAACCATTTCTTAGCTTCAGACTCCTATATCTCGCGAACGGATTGACCAAACCCAGATTTTCCTGCTGCGTCTGAAAGTAGAAACTCGCCCGATTACAACGGTATGTGTATTTTTTCCCTAGGCCATTCTGGTTAAGCGTTTGGAGCAGCAGAATTGCGAAAAATTTTTTGCCTTCTCTACCATTTCTTGGCTTCAAACTCCCATATCTCGCGAACGGATTGACCTAACCCAAAAATTCCTATTGCATCTGAAAGTAGAAACTCGCCCGATTACAACGGTATGTGTATTTTTTCCCTAGGCCATTCTGGTTAAGCGTTTGGAGCAGCAGAATTGTGAAAAATTTTTTGCCTTCTCTACCATTTCTTGGCTTCAAACTACCATATCTCGCGAACGGATTGACCTAACCCAAAAATTCCTGTTGCGTCTGAAAGTAGAAACTCGCCCGGTTACAAAGGTATGTGTATTTTTTCCCTAGGCCATTCTGGTTAAGCGTTTGGAGCAGCAGAAGTGCGAAAAATTTGTTGCCTTCTCAACCATTTCTTGGCTTCAAACTCCCATATATCGCGAACGGATTGACCTAACCCAAAAATTCCTGTTGCGTCTGAAAGTAGAAACTCGCCCGATTACAACGGTATGCGTATTTTTTCCCTAGGCCATTCTGGTTAAGCGTTTGGAGCAGCAGAATTGCGAAAAATTTGTTGCGTTCTCAACCATTTCTTGTCTTCAAACACCCATATCTCGCGAACGGATTGACCTAACCCAAAAATTCCTATTGCATCTGAAAGTAGAAACTCGCCCAATTACAACGGTATGTGTATTTTTTCCCTAGGCCATTCTGGTTAAGCGTTTGTAGCAGCAGAATTGTGAAAAATTTTTTGCCTTCTCTACCATTTCTTGGCTTCAAATTCCCATATCTCGCGAACGGATTGACCTAACCCAAAAATTCCTATTGCGTCTGAAAGTAGAAACTCGCCCGATTACAACGGTATGTGAATTTTGTCCCTAGGCCATTCTGGTTAAGCGTTTGGAGCAGCAGAATTGCGAAAAATTTTTTGCCTTCTCTACCATTTCTTGGCTTCAAACTCCCATATCTCGCGAACGGATTGACCTAACCCAAAAATTCCTATTGCATCTGAAAGTAGAAACTCGCCCGATTACAACGGTATTTGTATTTTTTCCCTAGGCCATTCTGGTTAAGCGTTTGGAGCAGCAGAAGTGCGAAAAATTTGTTGTCTTCTCAACCATTTCTTAGCTTCAAACTCCTATATCTCGCGAACGGATTGACCAATCCCAGATGTTCCTGCTGCGTCTGAAAGTAGAAACTCGCCCGATTACAACGGTATGTGTATTTTTTCCCTGGGCCATTCTGGTTAAGCGTTCGGAGCAGCAGAATTGCGAAAAATTTTTTGCCTTCTCAACCATTTCTTGTCTTCAAACTCCCATATCTCGCGAACGGATTGACCTAACCCAAAAATTCCTATTGCATCTGAAAGTAGAAACTCGCCCGATTACAACGGTATTTGTATTTTTTCCCTAGGCCATTCTGGTTAAGCGTTTGGAGCAGCAGAAGTGCGAAAAATTTGTTGTCTAGTCAACCATTTCTTAGCTTCAGACTCCTATATCTCGCGAACGGATTGACCAAACCCAGATTTTCCTGCTGCGTCTGAAAGTAGAAACTCGCCCGATTACAACGGTATGTGTATTTTTTCCCTAGGCCATTCTGGTTAAGCGTTTGGAGCAGCAGAATTGCGAAAAATTTCTTGCCTTCTCTACGATTTCTTGGCTTCAAACTCCCATATCTCGCGAACGGATTGACCTAACCCAAAAATTCCTATTGCATCTGAAAGTAGAAACTCGCCCGATTACAACGGTATTTGTATTTTTTCCCTAGGCCATTCTGGTTAAGCGTTTGGAGCAGCAGAATTGCGAAAAATTTTTTGCCTTCACAACCATTTCTTGGCTTCAAAGTCCCATATCTCGCGAACGGATTGACCTAACCCAAAAATTCCTATTGCATCTGAAAGTAGAAACTCGCCCTATCACAACGGTATGTGTATTTTTTCCCTAGGCCATTCTGCTTAAGCGTTTGGAGCAGCAGAATTGCGAAAAATTTCTTGCCTTCTCAACCATTTCTTGGCTTCAAACTCCCATATCTCGCGAACGGATTGACCTAACCCAAAAATTCCTATGGCATCTGAAAGTAGAAACTCACCCGATTACAACGGTATGTGTATTTTTTCCCTAGGCCATTCTGGTTAAGCGTTTGGAGCAGCAGAATTGCGAAAAATTTTTTGCCTTCTCAACCATTTCTTGGCTTCAAGCTCCCATATCTCGCGAACGGATTGACCTAACCCAAAAATTCCTATTGCATCTGAAAGTAGAAAATCGCCCGATTACAACGGTATTTGTATTTTTTCCCTAGGCCATTCTGGTTAAGCGTTTGGAGCAGCAGAATTGCGAAAAATTTCTTGCCTTCTCAACCATTTCTTGGCTTTAAACTCCCATATCTCGCGAACGGATTGACCTAACCCAAAAATTCCTATTGCATCTGAAAGTAGAAACTCGCCCGATCACAACGGTATGTGTATTTTTTCCCTAGGCCATTCTGGTTAAGCGTTTGGAGCAGCAGAATTGCGAAAAATTTTTTGCCTTCTCAACCATTTCTTGGCTTCAAGCTCCCATATCTCGCGAACGGATTGACCTAACCCAAAAATTCCTATTGCATCTGAAAGTAGAAAATCGCCCGATTACAACGGTATTTGTATTTTTTCCCTAGGCCATTCTGGTTAAGCGTTCGGAGCAGCAGAATTGCGAAAAATTTTTTGCCTTCTCAACCATTTCTTGTCTTCAAACTCCCATATCTCGCGAACGGATTGACCTAACCAAAAAATTCCTATTGCATCTGAAAGTAGAAACTCGCCCGATTTCAACGGTATGTGTATGTTTTCCCTAGGCCATTCTGGTTAAGCGTTTGGAGCAGCAGAAGTGCGAAAAATTTGTTGTCTTCTCAACCATTTCTTAGCTTCAAACTCCCATATCTCGCGAACGGATTGACGTAACCCAAAAATTCCTGTTGCATCTGAAAGTAGAAACTCGCCCGATTACAACGGTATGTGTATTTTTCCCCTAGGCCATTCTGGTTAAGCGTTTGGAACAGCAGAATTGCGAAAAATTTTTTGCCTTCTCAACCATTTCTTGTCTTCAAACTGCCATATCTCGCGAACGGATTGACCTAACCCAAAAATTCCTATTGCATCCGAAAGTAGAAACTCGACCGATTACAACGGTATGTGTATTTTTTCCCTAGGCCATTCTGGTTAAGCGTTTGGAGCAGCAGAATTGTGAAAAATTTTTTGCCTTCTCTACCATTTCTTGGCTTCAAACTCCCATATCTCGCGAACGGATTGACATAACCCAAAAATTCCTATTGCATCTGAAAGTAGAAACTCGCCCGATTACAACGGTATGTGTATTTTTTCCCTAGGCCATTCTGGTTAAGCGTTTGGAGCAGCAGAATTGTGAAAAATTTTTTGCCTTCTCTACCATTTCTTGGCTTCAAACTCCCATATCTCGCGAACGGACTGACCTAACCCAAAAATTCCTGTTGCGTCTGAAAGTAGAAACTCGCCCGGTTACAAAGGTATGTGTATTTTTTCCCTAGGCCATTCTGGTTAAGCGTTTGGAGCAGCAGAAGTGCGAAAAATTTGTTGCCTTCTCAACCATTTCTTGGCTTCAAACTCCCATATATCGCGAACGGATTGACCTAACCCAAAAATTCCTATTGCATATGAAAGTAGAAACTCGCCCGATTACAACGGTATGTGTATTTTTTCCCTAGGCCATTCTGGTTAAGCGTTTGGAGCAGCAGAATTGCGAAAAATTTTTTGCCTTCTCAACCATTTCTTGTCTTCAAACACCCATATCTCGCGAACGGATTGACCTAACCCAAAAATTCCTATTGCATCTGAAAGTAGAAACTCGCCCAATTACAACGGTATGTGTATTTTTTCCCTAGGCCATTCTGGTTAAGCGTTTGTAGCAGCAGAATTGTGAAAAATTTTTTGCCTTCTCTACCATTTCTTGGCTTCAAACTCCCATATCTCGCGAACGGATTGACCTAACCCAAAAATTCCTATTGCATCTGAAAGTAGAAACTCGCCCGATTACAACGGTATGTGAATTTTGTCCCTAGGCCATTCTGGTTAAGCGTTTGGAGCAGCAGAATTGCGAAAAATTTTTTGCCTTCTCTACCATTTCTTGGCTTCAAACTCCCATATCTCGCGAACGGATTGACCTAACCCAAAAATTCCTATTGCATCTGAAAGTAGAAACTCGCCCGATTACAACGGTATTTGTATTTTTTCCCTAGGCCATTCTGGTTAAGCGTTTGGAGCAGCAGAAGTGCGAAAAATTTGTTGTCTTCTCAACCATTTCTTAGCTTCAAACTCCTATATCTCGCGAACGGATTGACCAAACCCAGATGTTCCTGCTGCGTCTGAAAGTAGAAACTCGCCCGATTACAACGGTATGTGTATTTTTTCCCTGGGCCATTCTGGTTAAGCGTTCGGAGCAGCAGAATTGCGAAAAATTTTTTGCCTTCTCAACCATTTCTTGTCTTCAAACTCCCATATCTCGCGAACGGATTGACCTAACCCAAAAATTCCTATTGCATCTGAAAGTAGAAACTCGCCCGATTACAACGGTATTTGTATTTTTTCCCTAGGCCGTTCTGGTTAAGCGTTTGGAGCAGCAGAAGTGCGAAAAATTTGTTGTCTTGTCAACCATTTCTTAGCTTCAGACTCCTATATCTCGCGAACGGATTGACCAAACCCAGATTTTCCTGCTGCGTCTGAAAGTAGAAACTCGCCGATTACAACGGTGTGTGTATTTTTTCCCTAGGCCATTCTGGTTAAGCGTTTGGAGCAGCAGAATTGCGAAAAATTTCTTGCCTTCTCAACCATTTCTTGGCTTCAAACTCCCATATCTCGCGAACGGATTGACCTAACCCAAAAATTCCTATGGCATCTGAAAGTAGAAACTCACCCGATTACAACGGTATGTGTATTTTTTCCCTAGGCCATTCTGGTTAAGCGTTTGGAGCAGCAGAATTGCGAAAAATTTTTTGCCTTCTCAAACATTTCTTGGCTTCAAACTCCTATATCTCGCGAACGGATTGACCAAACCCAGATGTTCCTGCTGCGTCTGAAAGTAGAAACTCGCCCGATCACAACGGTATGTGTATTTTTTCCCTAGGCCATTCTGGTTAAGCGTTTGGAGCAGCAGAATTGCGAAAAATTTTTTGCCTTCTCTACCATTTCTTGGCTTCAAACTCCCATATCTCGCGAACGGATTGACCTAACCCAAAAATTCCTATTGCATCTGAAAGTAGAAACTCGCCCGATTACAACGGTATTTGTATTTTTTCCCTAGGCCATTCTGGTTAAGCGTTTGGAGCAGCAGAATTGCGAAAAATTTTTTGCCTTCACAACCATTTCTTGGCTTCAAAGTCCCATATCTCGCGAACGGATTGACCTAACCCAAAAATTCCTATTGCATCTGAAAGTAGAAACTCGCCCGATCACAACGGTATGTGTATTTTTTCCCTAGGCCATTCTGGTTAAGCGTTTGGAGCAGCAGAATTGCGAAAAATTTCTTGCCTTCTCAACCATTTCTTGGCTTCAAACTCCCATATCTCGCGAACGGATTGACCTAACCCAAAAATTCCTATGGCATCTGAAAGTAGAAACTCACCCGATTACAACGGTATGTGTATTTTTTCCCTAGGCCATTCTGGTTAAGCGTTTGGAGCAGCAGAATTGCGAAAAATTTTTTGCCTTCTCAACCATTTCTTGGCTTCAAGCTCCCATATCTCGCGAACGGATTGACCTAACCCAAAAATTCCTATTGCATCTGAAAGTAGAAAATCGCCCGATTACAACGGTATTTGTATTTTTTCCCTAGGCCATTCTGGTTAAGCGTTCGGAGCAGCAGAATTGCGAAAAATTTTTTGCCTTCTCAACCATTTCTTGTCTTCAAACTCCCATATCTCGCGAACGGATTGACCTAACCAAAAAATTCCTATTGCATCTGAAAGTAGAAACTCGCCCGATTACAACGGTATGTGTATGTTTTCCCTAGGCCATTCTGGTTAAGCGTTTGGAGCAGCAGAAGTGCGAAAAATTTGTTGTCTTCTCAACCATTTCTTAGCTTCAAACTCCCATATCTCGCGAACGGATTGACGTAACCCAAAAATTCCTGTTGCATCTGAAAGTAGAAACTCGCCCGATTACAACGGTATGTGTATTTTTCCCCTAGGCCATTCTGGTTAAGCGTTTGGAACAGCAGAATTGCGAAAAATTTTTTGCCTTCTCAACCATTTCTTGTCTTCAAACTGCCATATCTCGCGAACGGATTGACCTAACCCAAAAATTCCTATTGCATCCGAAAGTAGAAACTCGACCGATTACAACGGTATGTGTATTTTTTCCCTAGGCCATTCTGGTTAAGCGTTTGGAGCAGCAGAATTGTGAAAAATTTTTTGCCTTCTCTACCATTTCTTGGCTTCAAACTCCCATATCTCGCGAACGGATTGACCTAACCCAAAAATTCCTATTGCATCTGAAAGTAGAAACTCGCCCGATTACAACGGTATGTGTATTTTTTCCCTAGGCCATTCTGGTTAAGCGTTTGGAGCAGCAGAATTGTGAAAAATTTTTTGCCTTCTCTACCATTTCTTGGCTTCAAACTCCCATATCTCGCGAACGGATTGACCTAACCCAAAAATTCCTGTTGCGTCTGAAAGTAGAAACTCGCCCGGTTACAAAGGTATGTGTATTTTTTCCCTAGGCCATTCTGGTTAAGCGTTTGGAGCAGCAGAAGTGCGAAAAATTTGTTGCCTTCTCAACCATTTCTTGGCTTCAAACTCCCATATATCGCGAACGGATTGACCTAACCCAAAAATTCCTGTTGCGTCTGAAAGTAGAAACTCGCCCGATTACAACGGTATGCGTATTTTTTCCCTAGGCCATTCTGGTTAAGCGTTTGGAGCAGCAGAATTGCGAAAAATTTTTTGCGTTCTCAACCATTTCTTGTCTTCAAACACCCATATCTCGCGAACGGATTGACCTAACCCAAAAATTCCTATTGCATCTGAAAGTAGAAACTCGCCCAATTACAACGGTATGTGTATTTTTTCCCTAGGCCATTCTGGTTAAGCGTTTGTAGCAGCAGAATTGTGAAAAATTTTTTGCCTTCTCTACCATTTCTTGGCTTCAAATTCCCATATCTCGCGAACGGATTGACCTAACCCAAAAATTCCTATTGCGTCTGAAAGTAGAAACTCGCCCGATTACAACGGTATGTGAATTTTGTCCCTAGGCAATTCTGGTTAAGCGTTTGGAGCAGCAGAATTGCGAAAAATTTTTTGCCTTCTCTACCATTTCTTGGCTTCAAACTCCCATATCTCGCGAACGGATTGACCTAACCCAAAAATTCCTATTGCATCTGAAAGTAGAAACTCGCTCGATTACAACGGTATTTGTATTTTTTCCCTAGGCCATTCTGGTTAAGCGTTTGGAGCAGCAGAAGTGCGAAAAATTTGTTGTCTTCTCAACCATTTCTTAGCTTCAAACTCCTATATCTCGCGAACGGATTGACCAAACCCAGATGTTCCTGCTGCGTCTGAAAGTAGAAACTCGCCCGATCACAACGGTATGTGTATTTTTTCCCTAGGCCATTCTGCTTAAGCGTTTGGAGCAGCAGAATTGCGAAAAATTTCTTGCCTTCTCAACCATTTCTTGGCTTCAAACTCCCATATCTCGCGAACGGATTGACCTAACCCAAAAATTCCTATGGCATCTGAAAGTAGAAACTCACCCGATTACAACGGTATGTGAATTTTTTCCCTAGGCCATTCTGGTTAAGCGTTTGGAGCAGCAGAATTGCGAAAAATTTCTTGCCTTCTCAACCATTTCTTGGCTTTAAACTCCCATATCTCGCGAACGGATTGACCTAACCCAAAAATTCCTATGGCATCTGAAAGTAGAAACTCACCCGATTACAACGGTATGTGTATTTTTTCCCTAGGCCATTCTGGTTAAGCGTTTGGAGCAGCAGAATTGCGAAAAATTTTTTGCCTTCTCAACCATTTCTTGGCTTCAAGCTCCCATATCTCGCGAACGGATTGACCTAACCCAAAAATTCCTATTGCATCTGAAAGTAGAAAATCGCCCGATTACAACGGTATTTGTATTTTTTCCCTAGGCCATTCTGGTTAAGCGTTCGGAGCAGCAGAATTGCGAACAATTTTTTGCCTTCTCAACCATTTCTTGTCTTCAAACTCCCATATCTCGCGAACGGATTGACCTAACCCAAAAATTCCTATTGCATCTGAAAGTAGAAACTCGCCCGATTACAACGGTATTTGTATTTTTTCCCTAGGCCGTTCTGGTTAAGCGTTTGGAGCAGCAGAAGTGCGAAAAATTTGTTGTCTTGTCAACCATTTCTTAGCTTCAGACTCCTATATCTCGCGAACGGATTGACCAAACCCAGATTTTCCTGCTGCGTCTCAAAGTAGAAACTCGCCCGATTACAACGGTATGTGTATTTTTTCCCTAGGCCATTCTGGTTAAGCGTTTGGAGCAGCAGAATTGCGAAAAATTTCTTGCCTTCTCAACCATTTCTTGGCTTCAAACTCCCATATCTCGCGAACGGATTGACCTAACCCAAAAATTCCTATGGCATCTGAAAGTAGAAACTCACCCGATTACAACGGTATGTGTATTTTTTCCCTAGGCCATTCTGGTTAAGCGTTTGGAGCAGCAGAATTGCGAAAAATTTTTTGCCTTCTCAAACATTTCTTGGCTTCAAACTCCTATATCTCGCGAACGGATTGACCAAACCCAGATGTTCCTGCTGCGTCTGAAAGTAGAAACTCGCCCGATCACAACGGTATGTGTATTTTTTCCCTAGGCCATTCTGGTTAAGCGTTTGGAGCAGCAGAATTGCGAAAAATTTTTTGCCTTCTCTACCATTTCTTGGCTTCAAACTCCCATATCTCGCGAACGGATTGACCTAACCCAAAAATTCCTATTGCATCTGAAAGTAGAAACTCGCCCGATTACAACGGTATTTGTATTTTTTCCCTAGGCCATTCTGGTTAAGCGTTTGGAGCAGCAGAATTGCGAAAAATTTTTTGCCTTCACAACCATTTCTTGGCTTCAAAGTCCCATATCTCGCGAACGGATTGACCTAACCCAAAAATTCCTATTGCATCTGAAAGTAGAAACTCGCCCGATCACAACGGTATGTGTATTTTTTCCCTAGGCCATTCTGGTTAAGCGTTTGGAGCAGCAGAATTGCGAAAAATTTCTTGCCTTCTCAACCATTTCTTGGCTTCAAACTCCCATATCTCGCGAACGGATTGACCTAACCCAAAAATTCCTATGGCATCTGAAAGTAGAAACTCACCCGATTACAACGGTATGTGTATTTTTTCCCTAGGCCATTCTGGTCAAGCGTTTGGAGCAGCAGAATTGCGAAAAATTTTTTGCCTTCTCAACCATTTCTTGGCTTCAAGCTCCCATATCTCGCGAACGGATTGACCTAACCCAAAAATTCCTATTGCATCTGAAAGTAGAAAATCGCCCGATTACAACGGTATTTGTATTTTTTCCCTAGGCCATTCTGGTTAAGCGTTCGGAGCAGCAGAATTGCGAAAAATTTTTTGCCTTCTCAACCATTTCTTGTCTTCAAACTCCCATATCTCGCGAACGGATTGACCTAACCAAAAAATTCCTATTGCATCTGAAAGTAGAAACTCGCCCGATTACAACGGTATGTGTATGTTTTCCCTAGGCCATTCTGGTTAAGCGTTTGGAGCAGCAGAAGTGCGAAAAATTTGTTGTCTTCTCAACCATTTCTTAGCTTCAAACTCCCATATCTCGCGAACGGATTGACGTAACCCAAAAATTCCTGTTGCATCTGAAAGTAGAAACTAGCCCGATTACAACGGTATGTGTATTTTTCCCCTAGGCCATTCTGGTTAAGCGTTTGGAACAGCAGAATTGCGAAAAATTTTTTGCCTTCTCAACCATTTCTTGTCTTCAAACTGCCATATCTCGCGAACGGATTGACCTAACCCAAAAATTCCTATTGCATCCGAAAGTAGAAACTCGACCGATTACAACGGTATGTGTATTTTTTCCCTAGGCCATTCTGGTTAAGCGTTTGGAGCAGCAGAATTGTGAAAAATTTTTTGCCTTCTCTACCATTTCTTGGCTTCAAACTCCCATATCTCGCGAACGGATTGACCTAACCCAAAAATTCCTATTGCATCTGAAAGTAGAAACTCGCCCGATTACAACGGTATGTGTATTTTTTCCCTAGGCCATTCTGGTTAAGCGTTTGGAGCAGCAGAATTGTGAAAAATTTTTTGCCTTCTCTACCATTTCTTGGCTTCAAACTCCCATATCTCGCGAACGGATTGACCTAACCCAAAAATTCCTGTTGCGTCTGAAAGTAGAAACTCGCCCGGTTACAAAGGTATGTGTATTTTTTCCCTAGGCCATTCTGGTTAAGCGTTTGGAGCAGCAGAAGTGCGAAAAATTTGTTGCCTTCTCAACCATTTCTTGGCTTCAAACTCCCATATATCGCGAACGGATTGACCTAACCCAAAAATTCCTGTTGCGTCTGAAAGTAGAAACTCGCCCGATTACAACGGTATGCGTATTTTTTCCCTAGGCCATTCTGGTTAAGCGTTTGGAGCAGCAGAATTGCGAAAAATTTTTTGCGTTCTCAACCATTTCTTGTCTTCAAACACCCATATCTCGCGAACGGATTGACCTAACCCAAAAATTCCTATTGCATCTGAAAGTAGAAACTCGCCCAATTACAACGGTATGTGTATTTTTTCCCTAGGCCATTCTGGTTAAGCGTTTGTAGCAGCAGAATTGTGAAAAATTTTTTGCCTTCTCTACCATTTCTTGGCTTCAAATTCCCATATCTCGCGAACGGATTGACCTAACCCAAAAATTCCTATTGCGTCTGAAAGTAGAAACTCGCCCGATTACAACGGTATGTGTATTTTTTCCCTAGGCCATTCTGGTTAAGCGTTTGGAGCAGCAGAATTGCGAAAAATTTTTTGCCTTCTCAAACATTTCTTGGCTTCAAGCTCCCATATCTCGCGAACGGATTGACCAAACCCAGATGTTCCTGCTGCGTCTGAAAGTAGAAACTCGCCCGATCACAGCGGTATGTGTATTTTTTCCCTAGGCCATTCTGGTTAAGCGTTTGGAGCAGCAGAATTGCGAAAAATTTTTTGCCTTCTCTACCATTTCTTGGCTTCAAACTCCAATATCTCGCGAACGGATTGACCTAACCCAAAAATTCCTATTGCATCTGAAAGTAGAAACTCGCCCGATTACAACGGTATTTGTATTTTTTCCCTAGGCCATTCTGGTTAAGCGTTTGGAGCAGCAGAAGTGCGAAAAATTTGTTGTCTTGTCAACCATTTCTTAGCTTCAGACTCCTATAACTCGCGAACGGATTGACCAAACCCAGATTTTCCTGCTGCGTCTGAAAGTAGAAACTCGCCCGATTACAACGGTATGTGTATTTTTTCCCTAGGCCATTCTGGTTAAGCGTTTGGAGCAGCAGAATTGCGAAAAATTTCTTGCCTTCTCAACCATTTCTTGGCTTCAAACTCCCATATCTCGCGAACGGATTGACCTAACCCAAAAATTCCTATGGCATCTGAAAGTAGAAACTCACCCGATTACAACGGTATGTGTATTTTTTCCCTAGGCCATTCTGGTTAAGCGTTTGGAGCAGCAGAATTGCGAAAAATTTTTTGCCTTCTCAAACATTTCTTGGCTTCAAGCTCCCATATCTCGCGAACGGATTGACCAAACCCAGATGTTCCTGCTGCGTCTGAAAGTAGAAACTCGCCCGATCACAGCGGTATGTGTATTTTTTCCCTAGGCCATTCTGGTTAAGCGTTTGGAGCAGCAGAATTGCGAAAAATTTTTTGCCTTCTCTACCATTTCTTGGCTTCAAACTCCAATATCTCGCGAACGGATTGACCTAACCCAAAAATTCCTATTGCATCTGAAAGTAGAAACTCGCCCGATTACAACGGTATTTGTATTTTTTCCCTAGGCCATTCTGGTTAAGCGTTTGGAGCAGCAGAATTGCGAAAAATTTTTTGCCTTCACAACCATTTCTTGGCTTCAAAGTCCCATATCTCGCGAACGGATTGACCTAACCCAAAAATTCCTATTGCATCTGAAAGTAGAAACTCGCCCGATCACAACGGTATGTGTATTTTTTCCCTAGGCCATTCTGCTTAAGCGTTTGGAGCAGCAGAATTGCGAAAAATTTCTTGCCTTCTCAACCATTTCTTGGCTTCAAACTCCCATATCTCGCGAACGGATTGACCTAACCCAAAAATTCCTATGGCATCTGAAAGTAGAAACTCACCCGATTACAACGGTATGTGTATTTTTTCCCTAGGCCATTCTGGTTAAGCGTTTGGAGCAGCAGAATTGCGAAAAATTTTTTGCCTTCTCAACCATTTCTTGTCTTCAAACTCCCATATCTCGCGAACGGATTGACCTAACCCAAAAATTCCTATTGCATCTGAAAGTAGAAACTCGCCCGATTACAACGGTATTTGTATTTTTTCCCTAGGCCATTCTGGTTAAGCGTTTGGAGCAGCAGAAGTGCGAAAAATTTGTTGTCTTCTCAACCATTTCTTAGCTTCAAACTCCTATATCTCGCGAACGGATTGACCAAACCCAGATGTTCCTGCTGCGTCTGAAAGTAGAAACTCGCCCGATTACAACGGTATGTGTATTTTTTCCCTGGGCCATTCTGGTTAAGCGTTCGGAGCAGCAGAATTGCGAAAAATTTTTTGCCTTCTCAACCATTTCTTGTCTTCAAACTCCCATATCTCGCGAACGGATTGACCTAACCCAAAAATTCCTATTGCATCTGAAAGTAGAAACTCGCCCGATTACAACGGTATTTGTATTTTTTCCCTAGGCCATTCTGGTTAAGCGTTTGGAGCAGCAGAAGTGCGAAAAATTTGTTGTCTTGTCAACCATTTCTTAGCTTCAGACTCCTATATCTCGCGAACGGATTGACCAAACCCAGATTTTCCTGCTGCGTCTGAAAGTAGAAACTCGCCCGATTACAACGGTATGTGTATTTTTTCCCTAGGCCATTCTGGTTAAGCGTTTGGAGCAGCAGAATTGCGAAAAATTTCTTGCCTTCTCAAACATTTCTTGGCTTCAAACTCCCATATCTCGCGAACGGATTGACCTAACCCAAAAATTCCTATGGCATCTGAAAGTAGAAACTCACCCGATTACAACGGTATGTGTATTTTTTCCCTAGGCCATTCTGGTTAAGCGTTTGGAGCAGCAGAATTGCGAAAAATTTTTTGCCTTCTCAAACATTTCTTGGCTTCAAGCTCCCATATCTCGCGAACGGATTGACCAAACCCAGATGTTCCTGCTGCGTCTGAAAGTAGAAACTCGCCCGATCACAACGGTATGTGTATTTTTTCCCTAGGCCATTCTGGTTAAGCGTTTGGAGCAGCAGAATTGCGAAAAATTTTTTGCCTTCTCTACCATTTCTTGGCTTCAAACTCCCATATCTCGCGAACGGATTGACCTAACCCAAAAATTCCTATTGCATCTGAAAGTAGAAACTCGCCCGATTACAACGGTATTTGTATTTTTTCCCTAGGCCATTCTGGTTAAGCGTTTGGAGCAGCAGAATTGCGAAAAATTTTTTGCCTTCACAACCATTTCTTGGCTTCAAAGTCCCATATCTCGCGAACGGATTGACCTAACCCAAAAATTCCTATTGCATCTGAAAGTAGAAACTCGCCCGATCACAACGGTATGTGTATTTTTTCCCTAGGCCATTCTGCTTAAGCGTTTGGAGCAGCAGAATTGCGAAAAATTTCTTGCCTTCTCAACCATTTCTTGGCTTCAAACTCCCATATCTCGCGAACGGATTGACCTAACCCAAAAATTCCTATGGCATCTGAAAGTAGAAACTCACCCGATTACAACGGTATGTGTATTTTTTCCCTAGGCCATTCTGGTTAAGCGTTTGGAGCAGCAGAATTGCGAAAAATTTTTTGCCTTCTCAACCATTTCTTGGCTTCAAGCTCCCATATCTCGCGAACGGATTGACCTAACCCAAAAATTCCTATTGCATCTGAAAGTAGAAAATCGCCCGATTACAACGGTATTTGTATTTTTTCCCTAGGCCATTCTGGTTAAGCGTTTGGAGCAGCAGAATTGCGAAAAATTTCTTGCCTTCTCAACCATTTCTTGGCTTTAAACTCCCATATCTCGCGAACGGATTGACCTAACCCAAAAATTCCTATGGCATCTGAAAGTAGAAACTCACCCGATTACAACGGTATGTGTATTTTTTCCCTAGGCCATTCTGGTTAAGCGTTTGGAGCAGCAGAATTGCGAAAAATTTTTTGCCTTCTCAACCATTTCTTGGCTTCAAGCTCCCATATCTCGCGAACGGATTGACCTAACCCAAAAATTCCTATTGCATCTGAAAGTAGAAAATCGCCCGATTACAACGGTATTTGTATTTTTTCCCTAGGCCATTCTGGTTAAGCGTTCGGAGCAGCAGAATTGCGAAAAATTTTTTGCCTTCTCAACCATTTCTTGTCTTCAAACTCCCATATCTCGCGAACGGATTGACCTAACCAAAAAATTCCTATTGCATCTGAAAGTAGAAACTCGCCCGATTACAACGGTATGTGTATGTTTTCCCTAGGCCATTCTGGTTAAGCGTTTGGAGCAGCAGAAGTGCGAAAAATTTGTTGTCTTCTCAACCATTTCTTAGCTTCAAACTCCCATATCTCGCGAACGGATTGACGTAACCCAAAAATTCCTGTTGCATCTGAAAGTAGAAACTCGCCCGATTACAACGGTATGTGTATTTTTCCCCTAGGCCATTCTGGTTAAGCGTTTGGAACAGCAGAATTGCGAAAAATTTTTTGCCTTCTCAACCATTTCTTGTCTTCAAACTGCCATATCTCGCGAACGGATTGACCTAACCCAAAAATTCCTATTGCATCCGAAAGTAGAAACTCGACCGATTACAACGGTATGTGTATTTTTTCCCTAGGCCATTCTGGTTAAGCGTTTGGAGCAGCAGAATTGTGAAAAATTTTTTGCCTTCTCTACCATTTCTTGGCTTCAAACTCCCATATCTCGCGAACGGATTGACCTAACCCAAAAATTCCTATTGCATCTGAAAGTAGAAACTCGCCCGATTACAACGGTATGTGTATTTTTTCCCTAGGCCATTCTGGTTAAGCGTTTGGAGCAGCAGAATTGCGAAAAATTTTTTGCTTTCTCAACCATTTCTTGGCTTCAAACTCCCATATCTCGCGAACGGATTGACCTAACCCAAAAATTCCTGTTGCGTCTGAAAGTAGAAACTCGCACGATTACAACGCTATGTGTATTTTTTCCCTAGGCCATTCTGGTTAAGCGTTCGGAGCAGCAGAATTGCGAAAAATTTTTTGCCTTCTCAACCATTTCTTGTCTTCAAACTCCCATATCTCGCGAACGGATTGACCTAACCCAAAAATTCCTATTGCATCTGAAAGTAGAAACTCGCCCGATTACAACGGTATGTGTATTTTTTTCCCTAGGCCATTCTGGTTAAGCGTTTGGAGCAGCAGAATTGCGAAAAATTTTTTGCCTTCTCAACCATTTCTTGGCTTCAAACTCCCATAACTCGCGAACGGATTGACCTAACCCAAAAATTCCTGTTGCGTCTGAAATTAGAAACTCGCCGGTTACAATGGTATGTGTATTTTTTCCCTAGGCCATTTTGGTTAAGCGTTTGGAGCAGCAGAAGTGCGAAAAATTTGTTGCCTTCTCAACCATTTCTTGGATTCAACTCCCATATCTCGCGAACGGATTGACCTAACCAAAAATTCCTGTTGCGTCTGAAAGTAGAAAACTCGCCCGGTTACAACGGTATGTGTATTTTTTCCCTAGGCCATTCTGGTTAAGCGTTTGGAGCAACAGAAGTGCGAAAAATTTGTTGCCTTCTCAACCATTTCTTGGCTTCAAACTCCCATATCTCGCGAACGGATTGACCTAACCCAAAAATTCCTGTTGCGTCTGAAAGTAGAAACTCGCCCGATTACAACGGTATGTGTATTTTTTCCCTAGGCCATTCTGGTTAAGCGTTTGGAGCAGCAGAATTGCGAAAAATTTTTTGCCTTCTCAACCATTTCTTGGCTTCAAACTCCCATAACTCGCGAACGGATTGACCTAACCCAAAAGTTCCTGTTGCGTCTGAAATTAGAAACTCGCCCGGTTACAATGGTATGTGTATTTTTTCCCTAGGCCATTTTGGTTAAGCGTTTGGAGCAGCAGAAGTGCGAAAAATTTGTTGCCTTCTCAACCATTTCTTGGCTTCAAACTCCCATATCTCGCGAACGGATTGACCTAACCCAAAAATTCCTGTTGCGTCTGAAAGTAGAAACTCGCCCGATTACAACGGTATTTGTATTTTTTCCCTAGGCCATTCTGGTTAAGCGTTTGGAGCAGCAGAAGTGCGAAAAATTTGTTGTCTTGTCAACCATTTCTTAGCTTCAGACTCCTATAACTCGCGAACGGATTGACCAAACCCAGATTTTCCTGCTGCGTCTGAAAGTAGAAACTCGCCCGATTACAACGGTATGTGTATTTTTTCCCTAGGCCATTCTGGTTAAGCGTTTGGAGCAGCAGAATTGCGAAAAATTTCTTGCCTTCTCAACCATTTCTTGGCTTCAAACTCCCATATCTCGCGAACGGATTGACCTAACCCAAAAATTCCTATTGCATCTGAAAGTAGAAACTCGCCCGATTACAACGGTATTTGTATTTTTTCCCTAGGCCATTCTGGTTAAGCGTTTGGAGCAGCAGAAGTGCGAAAAATTTGTTGTCTTGTCAACCATTTCTTAGCTTCAGACTCCTATAACTCGCGAACGGATTGACCAAACCCAGATTTTCCTGCTGCGTCTGAAAGTAGAAACTCGCCCGATTACAACGGTATGTGTATTTTTTCCCTAGGCCATTCTGGTTAAGCGTTTGGAGCAGCAGAATTGCGAAAAATTTCTTGCCTTCTCAACCATTTCTTGGCTTCAAACTCCCATATCTCGCGAACGGATTGACCTAACCCAAAAATTCCTATGGCATCTGAAAGTAGAAACTCACCCGATTACAACGGTATGTGTATTTTTTCCCTAGGCCATTCTGGTTAAGCGTTTGGAGCAGCAGAATTGCGAAAAATTTTTTGCCTTCTCAAACATTTCTTGGCTTCAAGCTCCCATATCTCGCGAACGGATTGACCAAACCCAGATGTTCCTGCTGCGTCTGAAAGTAGAAACTCGCCCGATCACAGCGGTATGTGTATTTTTTCCCTAGGCCATTCTGGTTAAGCGTTTGGAGCAGCAGAATTGCGAAAAATTTTTTGCCTTCTCTACCATTTCTTGGCTTCAAACTCCAATATCTCGCGAACGGATTGACCTAACCCAAAAATTCCTATTGCATCTGAAAGTAGAAACTCGCCCGATTACAACGGTATTTGTATTTTTTCCCTAGGCCATTCTGGTTAAGCGTTTGGAGCAGCAGAATTGCGAAAAATTTTTTGCCTTCACAACCATTTCTTGGCTTCAAAGTCCCATATCTCGCGAACGGATTGACCTAACCCAAAAATTCCTATTGCATCTGAAAGTAGAAACTCGCCCGATCACAACGGTATGTGTATTTTTTCCCTAGGCCATTCTGCTTAAGCGTTTGGAGCAGCAGAATTGCGAAAAATTTCTTGCCTTCTCAACCATTTCTTGGCTTCAAACTCCCATATCTCGCGAACGGATTGACCTAACCCAAAAATTCCTATGGCATCTGAAAGTAGAAACTCACCCGATTACAACGGTATGTGTATTTTTTCCCTAGGCCATTCTGGTTAAGCGTTTGGAGCAGCAGAATTGCGAAAAATTTTTTGCCTTCTCAACCATTTCTTGTCTTCAAACTCCCATATCTCGCGAACGGATTGACCTAACCCAAAAATTCCTATTGCATCTGAAAGTAGAAACTCGCCCGATTACAACGGTATTTGTATTTTTTCCCTAGGCCATTCTGGTTAAGCGTTTGGAGCAGCAGAAGTGCGAAAAATTTGTTGTCTTCTCAACCATTTCTTAGCTTCAAACTCCTATATCTCGCGAACGGATTGACCAAACCCAGATGTTCCTGCTGCGTCTGAAAGTAGAAACTCGCCCGATTACAACGGTATGTGTATTTTTTCCCTGGGCCATTCTGGTTAAGCGTTCGGAGCAGCAGAATTGCGAAAAATTTTTTGCCTTCTCAACCATTTCTTGTCTTCAAACTCCCATATCTCGCGAACGGATTGACCTAACCCAAAAATTCCTATTGCATCTGAAAGTAGAAACTCGCCCGATTACAACGGTATTTGTATTTTTTCCCTAGGCCATTCTGGTTAAGCGTTTGGAGCAGCAGAAGTGCGAAAAATTTGTTGTCTTGTCAACCATTTCTTAGCTTCAGACTCCTATATCTCGCGAACGGATTGACCAAACCCAGATTTTCCTGCTGCGTCTGAAAGTAGAAACTCGCCCGATTACAACGGTATGTGTATTTTTTCCCTAGGCCATTCTGGTTAAGCGTTTGGAGCAGCAGAATTGCGAAAAATTTCTTGCCTTCTCAAACATTTCTTGGCTTCAAACTCCCATATCTCGCGAACGGATTGACATAACCCAAAAATTCCTATGGCATCTGAAAGTAGAAACTCACCCGATTACAACGGTATGTGTATTTTTTCCCTAGGCCATTCTGGTTAAGCGTTTGGAGCAGCAGAATTGCGAAAAATTTTTTGCCTTCTCAAACATTTCTTGGCTTCAAGCTCCCATATCTCGCGAACGGATTGACCAAACCCAGATGTTCCTGCTGCGTCTGAAAGTAGAAACTCGCCCGATCACAACGGTATGTGTATTTTTTCCCTAGGCCATTCTGGTTAAGCGTTTGGAGCAGCAGAATTGCGAAAAATTTTTTGCCTTCTCTACCATTTCTTGGCTTCAAACTCCCATATCTCGCGAACGGATTGACCTAACCCAAAAATTCCTATTGCATCTGAAAGTAGAAACTCGCCCGATTACAACGGTATTTGTATTTTTTCCCTAGGCCATTCTGGTTAAGCGTTTGGAGCAGCAGAATTGCGAAAAATTTTTTGCCTTCACAACCATTTCTTGGCTTCAAAGTCCCATATCTCGCGAACGGATTGACCTAACCCAAAAATTCCTATTGCATCTGAAAGTAGAAACTCGCCCGATCACAACGGTATGTGTATTTTTTCCCTAGGCCATTCTGCTTAAGCGTTTGGAGCAGCAGAATTGCGAAAAATTTCTTGCCTTCTCAACCATTTCTTGGCTTCAAACTCCCATATCTCGCGAACGGATTGACCTAACCCAAAAATTCCTATGGCATCTGAAAGTAGAAACTCACCCGATTACAACGGTATGTGTATTTTTTCCCTAGGCCATTCTGGTTAAGCGTTTGGAGCAGCAGAATTGCGAAAAATTTTTTGCCTTCTCAACCATTTCTTGGCTTCAAGCTCCCATATCTCGCGAACGGATTGACCTAACCCAAAAATTCCTATTGCATCTGAAAGTAGAAAATCGCCCGATTACAACGGTATTTGTATTTTTTCCCTAGGCCATTCTGGTTAAGCGTTTGGAGCAGCAGAATTGCGAAAAATTTCTTGCCTTCTCAACCATTTCTTGGCTTTAAACTCCCATATCTCGCGAACGGATTGACCTAACCCAAAAATTCCTATGGCATCTGAAAGTAGAAACTCACCCGATTACAACGGTATGTGTATTTTTTCCCTAGGCCATTCTGGTTAAGCGTTTGGAGCAGCAGAATTGCGAAAAATTTTTTGCCTTCTCAACCATTTCTTGGCTTCAAGCTCCCATATCTCGCGAACGGATTGACCTAACCCAAAAATTCCTATTGCATCTGAAAGTAGAAAATCGCCCGATTACAACGGTATTTGTATTTTTTCCCTAGGCCATTCTGGTTAAGCGTTCGGAGCAGCAGAATTGCGAAAAATTTTTTGCCTTCTCAACCATTTCTTGTCTTCAAACTCCCATATCTCGCGAACGGATTGACCTAACCAAAAAATTCCTATTGCATCTGAAAGTAGAAACTCGCCCGATTACAACGGTATGTGTATGTTTTCCCTAGGCCATTCTGGTTAAGCGTTTGGAGCAGCAGAAGTGCGAAAAATTTGTTGTCTTCTCAACCATTTCTTAGCTTCAAACTCCCATATCTCGCGAACGGATTGACGTAACCCAAAAATTCCTGTTGCATCTGAAAGTAGAAACTCGCCCGATTACAACGGTATGTGTATTTTTCCCCTAGGCCATTCTGGTTAAGCGTTTGGAACAGCAGAATTGCGAAAAATTTTTTGCCTTCTCAACCATTTCTTGTCTTCAAACTGCCATATCTCGCGAACGGATTGACCTAACCCAAAAATTCCTATTGCATCCGAAAGTAGAAACTCGACCGATTA
The DNA here is from genome assembly GCF_051014685.1 of Ptiloglossa arizonensis. Taxonomy (NCBI): domain Eukaryota; kingdom Metazoa; phylum Arthropoda; class Insecta; order Hymenoptera; family Colletidae; genus Ptiloglossa; species Ptiloglossa arizonensis. The sequence continues at coordinate 252,425 of NW_027478688.1, read as the reverse complement.
CAACGGTATGTGTATTTTTTCCCTAGGCCATTCTGGTTAAGCGTTTGGAGCAGCAGAATTGTGAAAAATTTTTTGCCTTCTCTACCATTTCTTGGCTTCAAACTCCCATATCTCGCGAACGGATTGACCTAACCCAAAAATTCCTATTGCATCTGAAAGTAGAAACTCGCCCGATTACAACGGTATGTGTATTTTTTCCCTAGGCCATTCTGGTTAAGCTTTTGGAGCAGCAGAATTGCGAAAAATTTTTTGCTTTCTCAACCATTTCTTGGCTTCAAACTCCCATATCTCGCGAACGGATTGACCTAACCCAAAAATTCCTGTTGCGTCTGAAAGTAGAAACTCGCACGATTACAACGCTATGTGTATTTTTTCCCTAGGCCATTCTGGTTAAGCGTTCGGAGCAGCAGAATTGCGAAAAATTTTTTGCCTTCTCAACCATTTCTTGTCTTCAAACTCCCATATCTCGCGAACGGATTGACCTAACCCAAAAATTCCTATTGCATCTGAAAGTAGAAACTCGCCCGATTACAACGGTATGTGTATTTTTTCCCTAGGCCATTCTGGTTAAGCGTTTGGAGCAGCAGAATTGCGAAAAATTTTTTGCCTTCTCAACCATTTCTTGGCTTCAAACTCCCATAACTCGCGAACGGATTGACCTAACCCAAAAATTCCTGTTGCGTCTGAAATTAGAAACTCGCCCGGTTACAATGGTATGTGTATTTTTTCCCTAGGCCATTTTGGTTAAGCGTTTGGAGCAGCAGAAGTGCGAAAAATTTGTTGCCTTCTCAACCATTTCTTGGATTCAAACTCCCATATCTCGCGAACGGATTGACCTAACCAAAAATTCCTGTTGCGTCTGAAAGTAGAAACTCGCCCGGTTACAACGGTATGTGTATTTTTTCCCTAGGCCATTCTGGTTAAGCGTTTGGAGCAACAGAAGTGCGAAAAATTTGTTGCCTTCTCAACCATTTCTTGGCTTCAAACTCCCATATCTCGCGAACGGATTGACCTAACCCAAAAATTCCTGTTGCGTCTGAAAGTAGAAACTCGCCCGATTACAACGGTATGTGTATTTTTTCCCTAGGCCATTCTGGTTAAGCGTTTGGAGCAGCAGAATTGCGAAAAATTTTTTGCCTTCTCAACCATTTCTTGGCTTCAAACTCCCATAACTCGCGAACGGATTGACCTAACCCAAAAGTTCCTGTTGCGTCTGAAATTAGAAACTCGCCCGGTTACAATGGTATGTGTATTTTTTCCCTAGGCCATTTTGGTTAAGCGTTTGGAGCAGCAGAAGTGCGAAAAATTTGTTGCCTTCTCAACCATTTCTTGGCTTCAAACTCCCATATCTCGCGAACGGATTGACCTAACCCAAAAATTCCTGTTGCGTCTGAAAGTAGAAACTCGCCCGGTTACAACGGTATGTGTATTTTTTCCCTAGGCCATTCTGGTTAAGCGTTTGGAGCAACAGAAGTGCGAAAAATTTGTTGCCTTCTCAACCATTTCTTGGCTTCAAACTCCCATATCTCGCGAACGGATTGACCTAACCCAAAAATTCCTGTTGCGTCTGAAAGTAGAAACTCGCCCGATTACAACGGTATGTGTATTTTTTCCCTAGGCCATTCTGGTTAAGCGTTTGGAGCAGCAGAATTGCGAAAAATTGTTTGCCTTCTCAACCATTTCTTGTCTTCAAACACCCATATCTCGCGAACGGATTGACCTAACCCAAAAATTCCTATTGCATCTGAAAGTAGAAAATCGCCCGATTACAAAGGTATGTGTATTTTTTCCCTAGGCGATTCTGGTTAAGCGTTTGTAGCAGCAGAATTGTGAAAAATTTTTTGCCTTCTCTACCATTTCTTGGCTTCAAACTCCCATATCTCGCGAACGGATTGACCTAACCCAAAAATTCCTATTGCATCTGAAAGTAGAAACTCGACCGATTACAAGGGTATGTGAATTTTGTCCCTAGGCCATTCTGGTTAAGCGTTTGGAGCAGCAGAATTGCGAAAAATTTTTTGCCTTCTCAATCATTTCTTGTCTTCAAACTCCCATATCTCGCGAACGGATTGACCTAACCCAAAAATTCCTATTGCATCCGAAAGTAGAAACTCGACCGATTACAAAGGTATGTGTATTTTTTCCCTAGGCCATTCTGGTTAAGCGTTTGGAGCAGCAGAATTGTGAAAAATTTTTTGCCTTCTCTACCATTTCTTGGCTTCAAACTCCCATATCTCGCGAACGGATTGACCTAAACCAAAAATTCCTATTGCATCTGAAAGTAGAAACTCGCCCGATTACAACGGTATGTGTATTTTTTCCCTAGGCCATTCTGGTTAAGCGTTTGGAGCAGCAGAATTGCGAAAAATTTTTTGCTTTCTCAACCATTTCTTGGCTTCAAACTCCCATATCTCGCGAACGGATTGACCTAACACAAAAATTCCTGTTGCGTCTGAAAGTAGAAACTCGCACGATTACAACGGTATGTGTATTTTTTCCCTAGGCCATTCTGGTTAAGCGTTTGGAGCAGCAGAAGTGCGAAAAATTTGTTGCCTTCTCAACCATTTCTTGGCTTCAAACTCCCATATCTCGCGAACGGATTGACCTAACCCAAAAATTCCTGTTGCGTCTGAAAGTAGAAACTCGCCCGATTACAACGGTATGTGTATTTTTTCCCTAGGCCATTCTGGTTAAGCGTTTGGAGCAGCAGAATTGCGAAAAATTTTTTGCCTTCTCAACCATTTCTTGTCTTCAAACACCCATATCTCGCGAACGGATTGACCTAACCCAAAAATTCCTATTGCATCTGAAAGTAGAAAATCGCCCGATTACAACGGTATTTGTATTTTTTCCTTAGGCCATTCTGGTTAAGCGTTCGGAGCAGCAGAAGTGCGAAAAATTTGTTGTCTTCTCAACCATTTCTTAGCTTCAAACTCCTATATCTCGCGAACGGATTGACCAAACCCAGATGTTCCTGCTGCGTCTGAAAGTAGAAACTCGCCCGATTACAACGGTATGTGTATTTTTTCCCTGGGCCATTCTGGTTAAGCGTTCGGAGCAGCAGAATTGCGAAAAATTTTTTGCCTTCTCAACCATTTCTTGTCTTCAAACTCCCATATCTCGCGAACGGATTGACCTAACCAAAAAATTCCTATTGCATCTGAAAGTAGAAACTCGCCCGATTACAACGGTATGTGTATGTTTTCCCTAGGCCATTCTGGTTAAGCGTTTGGAGCAGCAGAAGTGCGAAAAATTTGTTGTCTTCTCAACCATTTCTTAGCTTCAAACTCCCATATCTCGCGAACGGATTGACGTAACCCAAAAATTCCTGTTGCATCTGAAAGTAGAAACTCGCCCGATTACAACGGTATGTGTAATTTTCCCCTAGGCCATTCTGGTTAAGCGTTTGGAACAGCAGAATTGCGAAAAATTTTTTGCCTTCTCAACCATTTCTTGTCTTCAAACTGCCATATCTCGCGAACGGATTGACCTAACCCAAAAATTCCTATTGCATCCGAAAGTAGAAACTCGACCGATTACAACGGTATGTGTATTTTTTCCCTAGGCCATTCTGGTTAAGCGTTTGGAGCAGCAGAATTGTGAAAAATTTTTTGCCTTCTCTACCATTTCTTGGCTTCAAACTCCCATATCTCGCGAACGGATTGACCTAACCCAAAAATTCCTATTGCATCTGAAAGTAGAAACTCGCCCGATTACAACGGTATGTGTATTTTTTCCCTAGGCCATTCTGGTTAAGCGTTTGGAGCAGCAGAATTGTGAAAAATTTTTTGCCTTCTCTACCATTTCTTGGCTTCAAACTCCCATATCTCGCGAACGGATTGACCTAACCCAAAAATTCCTGTTGCGTCTGAAAGTAGAAACTCGCCCGGTTACAAAGGTATGTGTATTTTTTCCCTAGGCCATTCTGGTTAAGCGTTTGGAGCAGCAGAAGTGCGAAAAATTTGTTGCCTTCTCAACCATTTCTTGGCTTCAAACTCCCATATATCGCGAACGGATTGACCTAACCCAAAAATTCCTGTTGCGTCTGAAAGTAGAAACTCGCCCGATTACAACGGTATGCGTATTTTTTCCCTAGGCCATTCTGGTTAAGCGTTTGGAGCAGCAGAATTGCGAAAAATTTCTTGCCTTCTCAACCATTTCTTGGCTTCAAACTCCCATATCTCGCGAACGGATTGACCTAACCCAAAAATTCCTATGGCATCTGAAAGTAGAAACTCACCCGATTACAACGGTATGTGTATTTTTTCCCTAGGCCATTCTGGTTAAGCGTTTGGAGCAGCAGAATTGCGAAAAATTTTTTGCCTTCTCAACCATTTCTTGGCTTCAAGCTCCCATATCTCGCGAACGGATTGACCTAACCCAAAAATTCCTATTGCATCTGAAAGTAGAAAATCGCCCGATTACAACGGTATTTGTATTTTTTCCCTAGGCCATTCTGGTTAAGCGTTCGGAGCAGCAGAATTGCGAAAAATTTTTTGCCTTCTCAACCATTTCTTGTCTTCAAACTCCCATATCTCGCGAACGGATTGACCTAACCAAAAAATTCCTATTGCATCTGAAAGTAGAAACTCGCCCGATTACAACGGTATGTGTATGTTTTCCCTAGGCCATTCTGGTTAAGCGTTTGGAGCAGCAGAAGTGCGAAAAATTTGTTGTCTTCTCAACCATTTCTTAGCTTCAAACTCCCATATCTCGCGAACGGATTGACGTAACCCAAAAATTCCTGTTGCATCTGAAAGTAGAAACTCGCCCGATTACAACGGTATGTGTATTTTTCCCCTAGGCCATTCTGGTTAAGCGTTTGGAACAGCAGAATTGCGAAAAATTTTTTGCCTTCTCAACCATTTCTTGTCTTCAAACTGCCATATCTCGCGAACGGATTGACCTAACCCAAAAATTCCTATTGCATCCGAAAGTAGAAACTCGACCGATTACAACGGTATGTGTATTTTTTCCCTAGGCCATTCTGGTTAAGCGTTTGGAGCAGCAGAATTGTGAAAAATTTTTTGCCTTCTCTACCATTTCTTGGCTTCAAACTCCCATATCTCGCGAACGGATTGACCTAACCCAAAAATTCCTATTGCATCTGAAAGTAGAAACTCGCCCGATTACAACGGTATGTGTATTTTTTCCCTAGGCCATTCTGGTTAAGCGTTTGGAGCAGCAGAATTGTGAAAAATTTTTTGCCTTCTCTACCATTTCTTGGCTTCAAACTCCCATATCTCGCGAACGGATTGACCTAACCCAAAAATTCCTGTTGCGTCTGAAAGTAGAAACTCGCCCGGTTACAAAGGTATGTGTATTTTTTCCCTAGGCCATTCTGGTTAAGCGTTTGGAGCAGCAGAAGTGCGAAAAATTTGTTGCCTTCTCAACCATTTCTTGGCTTCAAACTCCCATATATCGCGAACGGATTGACCTAACCCAAAAATTCCTGTTGCGTCTGAAAGTAGAAACTCGCCCGATTACAACGGTATGCGTATTTTTTCCCTAGGCCATTCTGGTTAAGCGTTTGGAGCAGCAGAATTGCGAAAAATTTTTTGCGTTCTCAACCATTTCTTGTCTTCAAACACCCATATCTCGCGAACGGATTGACCTAACCCAAAAATTCCTATTGCATCTGAAAGTAGAAACTCGCCCAATTACAACGGTATGTGTATTTTTTCCCTAGGCCATTCTGGTTAAGCGTTTGTAGCAGCAGAATTGTGAAAAATTTTTTGCCTTCTCTACCATTTCTTGGCTTCAAATTCCCATATCTCGCGAACGGATTGACCTAACCCAAAAATTCCTATTGCGTCTGAAAGTAGAAACTCGCCCGATTACAACGGTATGTGTATTTTTTCCCTAGGCCATTCTGGTTAAGCGTTTGGAGCAGCAGAATTGCGAAAAATTTTTTGCCTTCTCAAACATTTCTTGGCTTCAAGCTCCCATATCTCGCGAACGGATTGACCAAACCCAGATGTTCCTGCTGCGTCTGAAAGTAGAAACTCGCCCGATCACAGCGGCATGTGTATTTTTTCCCTAGGCCATTCTGGTTAAGCGTTTGGAGCAGCAGAATTGCGAAAAATTTTTTGCCTCCTCTACCATTTCTTGGCTTCAAACTCCAATATCTCGCGAACGGATTGACCTAACCCAAAAATTCCTATTGCATCTGAAAGTAGAAACTCGCCCGATTACAACGGTATTTGTATTTTTTCCCTAGGCCATTCTGGTTAAGCGTTTGGAGCAGCAGAAGTGCGAAAAATTTGTTGTCTTGTCAACCATTTCTTAGCTTCAGACTCCTATAACTCGCGAACGGATTGACCAAACCCAGATTTTCCTGCTGCGTCTGAAAGTAGAAACTCGCCCGATTACAACGGTATGTGTATTTTTTCCCTAGGCCATTCTGGTTAAGCGTTTGGAGCAGCAGAATTGCGAAAAATTTCTTGCCTTCTCAACCATTTCTTGGCTTCAAACTCCCATATCTCGCGAACGGATTGACCTAACCCAAAAATTCCTATGGCATCTGAAAGTAGAAACTCACCCGATTACAACGGTATGTGTATTTTTTCCCTAGGCCATTCTGGTTAAGCGTTTGGAGCAGCAGAATTGCGAAAAATTTTTTGCCTTCTCAAACATTTCTTGGCTTCAAGCTCCCATATCTCGCGAACGGATTGACCAAACCCAGATGTTCCTGCTGCGTCTGAAAGTAGAAACTCGCCCGATCACAGCGGTATGTGTATTTTTTCCCTAGGCCATTCTGGTTAAGCGTTTGGAGCAGCAGAATTGCGAAAAATTTTTTGCCTTCTCTACCATTTCTTGGCTTCAAACTCCAATATCTCGCGAACGGATTGACCTAACCCAAAAATTCCTATTGCATCTGAAAGTAGAAACTCGCCCGATTACAACGGTATTTGTATTTTTTCCCTAGGCCATTCTGGTTAAGCGTTTGGAGCAGCAGAATTGCGAAAAATTTTTTGCCTTCACAACCACTTCTTGGCTTCAAAGTCCCATATCTCGCGAACGGATTGACCTAACCCAAAAATTCCTATTGCATCTGAAAGTAGAAACTCGCCCGATCACAACGGTATGTGTATTTTTTCCCTAGGCCATTCTGCTTAAGCGTTTGGAGCAGCAGAATTGCGAAAAATTTCTTGCCTTCTCAACCATTTCTTGGCTTCAAACTCCCATATCTCGCGAACGGATTGACCTAACCCAAAAATTCCTATGGCATCTGAAAGTAGAAACTCACCCGATTACAACGGTATGTGTATTTTTTCCCTAGGCCATTCTGGTTAAGCGTTTGGAGCAGCAGAATTGCGAAAAATTTTTTGCCTTCTCAACCATTTCTTGTCTTCAAACTCCCATATCTCGCGAACGGATTGACCTAACCCAAAAATTCCTATTGCATCTGAAAGTAGAAACTCGCCCGATTACAACGGTGTTTGTATTTTTTCCCTAGGCCATTCTGGTTAAGCGTTTGGAGCAGCAGAAGTGCGAAAAATTTGTTGTCTTCTCAACCATTTCTTAGCTTCAAACTCCTATATCTCGCGAACGGATTGACCAAACCCAGATGTTCCTGCTGCGTCTGAAAGTAGAAACTCGCCCGATTACAACGGTATGTGTATTTTTGCCCTGGGCCATTCTGGTTAAGCGTTCGGAGCAGCAGAATTGCGAAAAATTTTTTGCCTTCTCAACCATTTCTTGTCTTCAAACTCCCATATCTCGCGAACGGATTGACCTAACCCAAAAATTCCTATTGCATCTGAAAGTAGAAACTCGCCCGATTACAACGGTATTTGTATTTTTTCCCTAGGCCATTCTGGTTAAGCGTTTGGAGCAGCAGAAGTGCGAAAAATTTGTTGTCTTGTCAACCATTTCTTAGCTTCAGACTCCTATATCTCGCGAACGGATTGACCAAACCCAGATTTTCCTGCTGCGTCTGAAAGTAGAAACTCGCCCGATTACAACGGTATGTGTATTTTTTCCCTAGGCCATTCTGGTTAAGCGTTTGGAGCAGCAGAATTGCGAAAAATTTCTTGCCTTCTCAAACATTTCTTGGCTTCAAACTCCCATATCTCGCGAACGGATTGACCTAACCCAAAAATTCCTATGGCATCTGAAAGTAGAAACTCACCCGATTACAACGGTATGTGTATTTTTTCCCTAGGCCATTCTGGTTAAGCGTTTGGAGCAGCAGAATTGCGAAAAATTTTTTGCCTTCTCAAACATTTCTTGGCTTCAAGCTCCCATATCTCGCGAACGGATTGACCAAACCCAGATGTTCCTGCTGCGTCTGAAAGTAGAAACTCGCCCGATCACAACGGTATGTGTATTTTTTCCCTAGGCCATTCTGGTTAAGCGTTTGGAGCAGCAGAATTGCGAAAAATTTTTTGCCTTCTCTACCATTTCTTGGCTTCAAACTCCCATATCTCGCGAACGGATTGACCTAACCCAAAAATTCCTATTGCATCTGAAAGTAGAAACTCGCCCGATTACAACGGTATTTGTATTTTTTCCCTAGGCCATTCTGGTTAAGCGTTTGGAGCAGCAGAATTGCGAAAAATTTTTTGCCTTCACAACCATTTCTTGGCTTCAAAGTCCCATATCTCGCGAACGGATTGACCTAACCCAAAAATTCCTATTGCATCTGAAAGTAGAAACTCGCCCGATCACAACGGTATGTGTATTTTTTCCCTAGGCCATTCTGCTTAAGCGTTTGGAGCAGCAGAATTGCGAAAAATTTCTTGCCTTCTCAACCATTTCTTGGCTTCAAACTCCCATATCTCGCGAACGGATTGACCTAACCCAAAAATTCCTATGGCATCTGAAAGTAGAAACTCACCCGATTACAACGGTATGTGTATTTTTTCCCTAGGCCATTCTGGTTAAGCGTTTGGAGCAGCAGAATTGCGAAAAATTTTTTGCCTTCTCAACCATTTCTTGGCTTCAAGCTCCCATATCTCGCGAACGGATTGACCTAACCCAAAAATTCCTATTGCATCTGAAAGTAGAAAATCGCCCGATTACAACGGTATTTGTATTTTTTCCCTAGGCCATTCTGGTTAAGCGTTTGGAGCAGCAGAATTGCGAAAAATTTCTTGCCTTCTCAACCATTTCTTGGCTTTAAACTCCCATATCTCGCGAACGGATTGACCTAACCCAAAAATTCCTATGGCATCTGAAAGTAGAAACTCACCCGATTACAACGGTATGTGTATTTTTTCCCTAGGCCATTCTGGTTAAGCGTTTGGAGCAGCAGAATTGCGAAAAATTTTTTGCCTTCTCAACCATTTCTTGGCTTCAAGCTCCCATATCTCGCGAACGGATTGACCTAACCCAAAAATTCCTATTGCATCTGAAAGTAGAAAATCGCCCGATTACAACGGTATTTGTATTTTTTCCCTAGGCCATTCTGGTTAAGCGTTCGGAGCAGCAGAATTGCGAAAAATTTTTTGCCTTCTCAACCATTTCTTGTCTTCAAACTCCCATATCTCGCGAACGGATTGACCTAACCAAAAAATTCCTATTGCATCTGAAAGTAGAAACTCGCCCGATTACAACGGTATGTGTATGTTTTCCCTAGGCCATTCTGGTTAAGCGTTTGGAGCAGCAGAAGTGCGAAAAATTTGTTGTCTTCTCAACCATTTCTTAGCTTCAAACTCCCATATCTCGCGAACGGATTGACGTAACCCAAAAATTCCTGTTGCATCTGAAAGTAGAAACTCGCCCGATTACAACGGTATGTGTATTTTTCCCCTAGGCCATTCTGGTTAAGCGTTTGGAACAGCAGAATTGCGAAAAATTTTTTGCCTTCTCAACCATTTCTTGTCTTCAAACTGCCATATCTCGCGAACGGATTGACCTAACCCAAAAATTCCTATTGCATCCGAAAGTAGAAACTCGACCGATTACAACGGTATGTGTATTTTTTCCCTAGGCCATTCTGGTTAAGCGTTTGGAGCAGCAGAATTGTGAAAAATTTTTTGCCTTCTCTACCATTTCTTGGCTTCAAACTCCCATATCTCGCGAACGGATTGACCTAACCCAAAAATTCCTATTGCATCTGAAAGTAGAAACTCGCCCGATTACAACGGTATGTGTATTTTTTCCCTAGGCCATTCTGGTTAAGCGTTTGGAGCAGCAGAATTGCGAAAAATTTTTTGCTTTCTCAACCATTTCTTGGCTTCAAACTCCCATATCTCGCGAACGGATTGACCTAACCCAAAAATTCCTGTTGCGTCTGAAAGTAGAAACTCGCACGATTACAACGCTATGTGTATTTTTTCCCTAGGCCATTCTGGTTAAGCGTTCGGAGCAGCAGAATTGCGAAAAATTTTTTGCCTTCTCAACCATTTCTTGTCTTCAAACTCCCATATCTCGCGAACGGATTGACCTAACCCAAAAATTCCTATTGCATCTGAAAGTAGAAACTCGCCCGATTACAACGGTATGTGTATTTTTTCCCTAGGCCATTCTGGTTAAGCGTTTGGAGCAGCAGAATTGCGAAAAATTTTTTGTCTTCTCAACCATTTCTTGGCTTCAAACTCCCATAACTCGCGAACGGATTGACCTAACCCAAAAATTCCTGTTGCGTCTGAAATTAGAAACTCGCCCGGTTACAATGGTATGTGTATTTTTTCCCTAGGCCATTTTGGTTAAGCGTTTGGAGCAGCAGAAGTGCGAAAAATTTGTTGCCTTCTCAACCATTTCTTGGATTCAAACTCCCATATCTCGCGAACGGATTGACCTAACCCAAAAATTCCTGTTGCGTCTGAAAGTAGAAACTCGCCCGGTTACAACGGTATGTGTATTTTTTCCCTAGGCCATTCTGGTTAAGCGTTTGGAGCAACAGAAGTGCGAAAAATTTGTTGCCTTCTCAACCATTTCTTGGCTTCAAACTCCCATATCTCGCGAACGGATTGACCTAACCCAAAAATTCCTGTTGCGTCTGAAAGTAGAAACTCGCCCGATTACAACGGTATGTGTATTTTTTCCCTAGGCCATTCTGGTTAAGCGTTTGGAGCAGCAGAATTGCGAAAAATTTTTTGCCTTCTCAACCATTTCTTGGCTTCAAACTCCCATAACTCGCGAACGGATTGACCTAACCCAAAAGTTCCTGTTGCGTCTGAAATTAGAAACTCGCCCGGTTACAATGGTATGTGTATTTTTTCCCTAGGCCATTTTGGTTAAGCGTTTGGAGCAGCAGAAGTGCGAAAAATTTGTTGCCTTCTCAACCATTTCTTGGCTTCAAACTCCCATATCTCGCGAACGGATTGACCTAACCCAAAAATTCCTGTTGCGTCTGAAAGTAGAAACTCGCCCGGTTACAACGGTATGTGTATTTTTTCCCTAGGCCATTCTGGTTAAGCGTTTGGAGCAACAGAAGTGCGAAAAATTTGTTGCCTTCTCAACCATTTCTTGGCTTCAAACTCCCATATCTCGCGAACGGATTGACCTAACCCAAAAATTCCTGTTGCGTCTGAAAGTAGAAACTCGCCCGATTACAACGGTATGTGTATTTTTTCCCTAGGCCATTCTGGTTAAGCGTTTGGAGCAGCAGAATTGCGAAAAATTTTTTGCCTTCCCAACCATTTCTTGTCTTCAAACACCCATATCTCGCGAACGGATTGACCTAACCCAAAAATTCCTATTGCATCTGAAAGTAGAAACTCGCCCGATCACAACGGTATGTGTATTTTTTCCCTAGGCCATTCTGCTTAAGCGTTTGGAGCAGCAGAATTGCGAAAAATTTCTTGCCTTCTCAACCATTTCTTGGCTTCAAACTCCCATATCTCGCGAACGGATTGACCTAACCCAAAAATTCCTATGGCATCTGAAAGTAGAAACTCACCCGATTACAACGGTATGTGTATTTTTTCCCTAGGCCATTCTGGTTAAGCGTTTGGAGCAGCAGAATTGCGAAAAATTTTTTGCCTTCTCAACCATTTCTTGGCTTCAAGCTCCCATATCTCGCGAACGGATTGACCTAACCCAAAAATTCCTATTGCATCTGAAAGTAGAAAATCGCCCGATTACAACGGTATTTGTATTTTTTCCCTAGGCCATTCTGGTTAAGCGTTTGGAGCAGCAGAATTGCGAAAAATTTCTTGCCTTCTCAACCATTTCTTGGCTTTAAACTCCCATATCTCGCGAACGGATTGACCTAACCCAAAAATTCCTATGGCATCTGAAAGTAGAAACTCACCCGATTACAACGGTATGTGTATTTTTTCCCTAGGCCATTCTGGTTAAGCGTTTGGAGCAGCAGAATTGCGAAAAATTTTTTGCCTTCTCAACCATTTCTTGGCTTCAAGCTCCCATATCTCGCGAACGGATTGACCTAACCCAAAAATTCCTATTGCATCTGAAAGTAGAAAATCGCCCGATTACAACGGTATTTGTATTTTTTCCCTAGGCCATTCTGGTTAAGCGTTCGGAGCAGCAGAATTGCGAAAAATTTTTTGCCTTCTCAACCATTTCTTGTCTTCAAACTCCCATATCTCGCGAACGGATTGACCTAACCAAAAAATTCCTATTGCATCTGAAAGTAGAAACTCGCCCGATTACAACGGTATGTGTATGTTTTCCCTAGGCCATTCTGGTTAAGCGTTTGGAGCAGCAGAAGTGCGAAAAATTTGTTGTCTTCTCAACCATTTCTTAGCTTCAAACTCCCATATCTCGCGAACGGATTGACGTAACCCAAAAATTCCTGTTGCATCTGAAAGTAGAAACTCGCCCGATTACAACGGTATGTGTATTTTTCCCCTAGGCCATTCTGGTTAAGCGTTTGGAACAGCAGAATTGCGAAAAATTTTTTGCCTTCTCAACCATTTCTTGTCTTCAAACTGCCATATCTCGCGAACGGATTGACCTAACCCAAAAATTCCTATTGCATCCGAAAGTAGAAACTCGACCGATTACAACGGTATGTGTATTTTTTCCCTAGGCCATTCTGGTTAAGCGTTTGGAGCAGCAGAATTGTGAAAAATTTTTTGCCTTCTCTACCATTTCTTGGCTTCAAACTCCCATATCTCGCGAACGGATTGACCTAACCCAAAAATTCCTATTGCATCTGAAAGTAGAAACTCGCCCGATTACAACGGTATGTGTATTTTTTCCCTAGGCCATTCTGGTTAAGCGTTTGGAGCAGCAGAATTGCGAAAAATTTTTTGCTTTCTCAACCATTTCTTGGCTTCAAACTCCCATATCTCGCGAACGGATTGACCTAACCCAAAAATTCCTGTTGCGTCTGAAAGTAGAAACTCGCACGATTACAACGCTATGTGTATTTTTTCCCTAGGCCATTCTGGTTAAGCGTTCGGAGCAGCAGAATTGCGAAAAATTTTTTGCCTTCTCAACCATTTCTTGTCTTCAAACTCCCATATCTCGCGAACGGATTGACCTAACCCAAAAATTCCTATTGCATCTGAAAGTAGAAACTCGCCCGATTACAACGGTATGTGTATTTTTTCCCTAGGCCATTCTGGTTAAGCGTTTGGAGCAGCAGAATTGCGAAAAATTTTTTGTCTTCTCAACCATTTCTTGGCTTCAAACTCCCATAACTCGCGAACGGATTGACCTAACCCAAAAATTCCTGTTGCGTCTGAAATTAGAAACTCGCCCGGTTACAATGGTATGTGTATTTTTTCCCTAGGCCATTTTGGTTAAGCGTTTGGAGCAGCAGAAGTGCGAAAAATTTGTTGCCTTCTCAACCATTTCTTGGATTCAAACTCCCATATCTCGCGAACGGATTGACCTAACCCAAAAATTCCTGTTGCGTCTGAAAGTAGAAACTCGCCCGGTTACAACGGTATGTGTATTTTTTCCCTAGGCCATTCTGGTTAAGCGTTTGGAGCAACAGAAGTGCGAAAAATTTGTTGCCTTCTCAACCATTTCTTGGCTTCAAACTCCCATATCTCGCGAACGGATTGACCTAACCCAAAAATTCCTGTTGCGTCTGAAAGTAGAAACTCGCCCGATTACAACGGTATGTGTATTTTTTCCCTAGGCCATTCTGGTTAAGCGTTTGGAGCAGCAGAATTGCGAAAAATTTTTTGCCTTCTCAACCATTTCTTGGCTTCAAACTCCCATAACTCGCGAACGGATTGACCTAACCCAAAAGTTCCTGTTGCGTCTGAAATTAGAAACTCGCCCGGTTACAATGGTATGTGTATTTTTTCCCTAGGCCATTTTGGTTAAGCGTTTGGAGCAGCAGAAGTGCGAAAAATTTGTTGCCTTCTCAACCATTTCTTGGCTTCAAACTCCCATATCTCGCGAACGGATTGACCTAACCCAAAAATTCCTGTTGCGTCTGAAAGTAGAAACTCGCCCGGTTACAACGGTATGTGTATTTTTTCCCTAGGCCATTCTGGTTAAGCGTTTGGAGCAACAGAAGTGCGAAAAATTTGTTGCCTTCTCAACCATTTCTTGGCTTCAAACTCCCATATCTCGCGAACGGATTGACCTAACCCAAAAATTCCTGTTGCGTCTGAAAGTAGAAACTCGCCCGATTACAACGGTATGTGTATTTTTTCCCTAGGCCATTCTGGTTAAGCGTTTGGAGCAGCAGAATTGCGAAAAATTTTTTGCCTTCCCAACCATTTCTTGTCTTCAAACACCCATATCTCGCGAACGGATTGACCTAACCCAAAAATTCCTATTGCATCTGAAAGTAGAAAATCGCCCGATTACAAAGGTATGTGTATTTTTTCCCTAGGCGATTCTGGTTAAGCGTTTGTAGCAGCAGAATTGTGAAAAATTTTTTGCCTTCTCTACCATTTCTTGGCTTCAAACTCCCATATCTCGCGAACGGATTGACCTAACCCAAAAATTCCTATTGCATCTGAAAGTAGAAACTCGAACGATTACAACGGTATGTGAATTTTGTCCCTAGGCCATTCTGGTTAAGCGTTTGGAGCAGCAGAATTGCGAAAAATTTTTTGCCTTCTCAATCATTTCTTGTCTTCAAACTCCCATATCTCGCGAACGGATTGACCTAACCCAAAAATTCCTATTGCATCCGAAAGTAGAAACTCGACCGATTACAAAGGTATGTGTATTTTTTCCCTAGGCCATTCTGGTTAAGCGTTTGGAGCAGCAGAATTGTGAAAAATTTTTTGCCTTCTCTACCATTTCTTGGCTTCAAACTCCCATATCTCGCGAACGGATTGACCTAAACCAAAAATTCCTATTGCATCTGAAAGTAGAAACTCGCCCGATTACAACGGTATGTGTATTTTTTCCCTAGGCCATTCTGGTTAAGCGTTTGGAGCAGCAGAATTGCGAAAAATTTTTTGCTTTCTCAACCATTTCTTGGCTTCAAACTCCCATATCTCGCGAACGGATTGACCTAACACAAAAATTCCTGTTGCGTCTGAAAGTAGAAACTCGCACGATTACAACGGTATGTGTATTTTTTCCCTAGGCCATTCTGGTTAAGCGTTTGGAGCAGCAGAAGTGCGAAAAATTTGTTGCCTTCTCAACCATTTCTTGGCTTCAAACTCCCATATCTCGCGAACGGATTGACCTAACCCAAAAATTCCTGTTGCGTCTGAAAGTAGAAACTCGCCCGATTACAACGGTATGTGTATTTTTTCCCTAGGCCATTCTGGTTAAGCGTTTGGAGCAGCAGAATTGCGAAAAATTTTTTGCCTTCTCAACCATTTCTTGTCTTCAAACACCCATATCTCGCGAACGGATTGACCTAACCCAAAAATTCCTATTGCATCTGAAAGTAGAAAATCGCCCGATTACAACGGTATTTGTATTTTTTCCTTAGGCCATTCTGGTTAAGCGTTCGGAGCAGCAGAAGTGCGAAAAATTTGTTGTCTTCTCAACCATTTCTTAGCTTCAAACTCCTATATCTCGCGAACGGATTGACCAAACCCAGATGTTCCTGCTGCGTCTGAAAGTAGAAACTCGCCCGATTACAACGGTATGTGTATTTTTTCCCTGGGCCATTCTGGTTAAGCGTTCGGAGCAGCAGAATTGCGAAAAATTTTTTGCCTTCTCAACCATTTCTTGTCTTCAAACTCCCATATCTCGCGAACGGATTGACCTAACCAAAAAATTCCTATTGCATCTGAAAGTAGAAACTCGCCCGATTACAACGGTATGTGTATGTTTTCCCTAGGCCATTCTGGTTAAGCGTTTGGAGCAGCAGAAGTGCGAAAAATTTGTTGTCTTCTCAACCATTTCTTAGCTTCAAACTCCCATATCTCGCGAACGGATTGACGTAACCCAAAAATTCCTGTTGCATCTGAAAGTAGAAACTCGCCCGATTACAACGGTATGTGTAATTTTCCCCTAGGCCATTCTGGTTAAGCGTTTGGAACAGCAGAATTGCGAAAAATTTTTTGCCTTCTCAACCATTTCTTGTCTTCAAACTGCCATATCTCGCGAACGGATTGACCTAACCCAAAAATTCCTATTGCATCCGAAAGTAGAAACTCGACCGATTACAACGGTATGTGTATTTTTTCCCTAGGCCATTCTGGTTAAGCGTTTGGAGCAGCAGAATTGTGAAAAATTTTTTGCCTTCTCTACCATTTCTTGGCTTCAAACTCCCATATCTCGCGAACGGATTGACCTAACCCAAAAATTCCTATTGCATCTGAAAGTAGAAACTCGCCCGATTACAACGGTATGTGTATTTTTTCCCTAGGCCATTCTGGTTAAGCGTTTGGAGCAGCAGAATTGTGAAAAATTTTTTGCCTTCTCTACCATTTCTTGGCTTCAAACTCCCATATCTCGCGAACGGATTGACCTAACCCAAAAATTCCTGTTGCGTCTGAAAGTAGAAACTCGCCCGGTTACAAAGGTATGTGTATTTTTTCCCTAGGCCATTCTGGTTAAGCGTTTGGAGCAGCAGAAGTGCGAAAAATTTGTTGCCTTCTCAACCATTTCTTGGCTTCAAACTCCCATATATCGCGAACGGATTGACCTAACCCAAAAATTCCTGTTGCGTCTGAAAGTAGAAACTCGCCCGATTACAACGGTATGCGTATTTTTTCCCTAGGCCATTCTGGTTAAGCGTTTGGAGCAGCAGAATTGCGAAAAATTTTTTGCGTTCTCAACCATTTCTTGTCTTCAAACACCCATATCTCGCGAACGGATTGACCTAACCCAAAAATTCCTATTGCATCTGAAAGTAGAAACTCGCCCAATTACAACGGTATGTGTATTTTTTCCCTAGGCCATTCTGGTTAAGCGTTTGTAGCAGCAGAATTGTGAAAAATTTTTTGCCTTCTCTACCATTTCTTGGCTTCAAATTCCCATATCTCGCGAACGGATTGACCTAACCCAAAAATTCCTATTGCGTCTGAAAGTAGAAACTCGCCCGATTACAACGGTATGTGAATTTTGTCCCTAGGCCATTCTGGTTAAGCGTTTGGAGCAGCAGAATTGCGAAAAATTTTTTGCCTTCTCTACCATTTCTTGGCTTCAAACTCCCATATCTCGCGAACGGATTGACCTAACCCAAAAATTCCTATTGCATCTGAAAGTAGAAACTCGCCCGATTACAACGGTATTTGTATTTTTTCCCTAGGCCATTCTGGTTAAGCGTTTGGAGCAGCAGAAGTGCGAAAAATTTGTTGTCTTCTCAACCATTTCTTAGCTTCAAACTCCTATATCTCGCGAACGGATTGACCAAACCCAGATGTTCCTGCTGCGTCTGAAAGTAGAAACTCGCCCGATTACAACGGTATGTGTATTTTTTCCCTGGGCCATTCTGGTTAAGCGTTCGGAGCAGCAGAATTGCGAAAAATTTTTTGCCTTCTCAACCATTTCTTGTCTTCAAACTCCCATATCTCGCGAACGGATTGACCTAACCCAAAAATTCCTATTGCATCTGAAAGTAGAAACTCGCCCGATTACAACGGTATTTGTATTTTTTCCCTAGGCCATTCTGGTTAAGCGTTTGGAGCAGCAGAAGTGCGAAAAATTTGTTGTCTTGTCAACCATTTCTTAGCTTCAGACTCCTATATCTCGCGAACGGATTGACCAAACCCAGATTTTCCTGCTGCGTCTGAAAGTAGAAACTCGCCCGATTACAACGGTATGTGTATTTTTTCCCTAGGCCATTCTGGTTAAGCGTTTGGAGCAGCAGAATTGCGAAAAATTTCTCGCCTTCTCAACCATTTCTTGGCTTCAAACTCCCATATCTCGCGAACGGATTGACCTAACCCAAAAATTCCTATGGCATCTGAAAGTAGAAACTCACCCGATTACAACGGTATGTGTATTTTTTCCCTAGGCCATTCTGGTTAAGCGTTTGGAGCAGCAGAATTGCGAAAAATTTTTTGCCTTCTCAAACATTTCTTGGCTTCAAGCTCCCATATCTCGCGAACGGATTGACCAAACCCAGATGTTCCTGCTGCGTCTGAAAGTAGAAACTCGCCCGATCACAACGGTATCTGTATTTTTTCCCTAGGCCATTCTGGTTAAGCGTTTGGAGCAGCAGAATTGCGAAAAATTTTTTGCCTTCTCTACCATTTCTTGGCTTCAAACTCCCATATCTCGCGAACGGATTGACCTAACCCAAAAATTCCTATTGCATCTGAAAGTAGAAACTCGCCCGATTACAACGGTATTTGTATTTTTTCCCTAGGCCATTCTGGTTAAGCGTTTGGAGCAGCAGAATTGCGAAAAATTTTTTGCCTTCACAACCATTTCTTGGCTTCAAAGTCCCATATCTCGCGAACGGATTGACCTAACCCAAAAATTCCTATTGCATCTTAAAGTAGAAACTCGCCCGATCACAACGGTATGTGTATTTTTTCCCTAGGCCATTCTGCTTAAGCGTTTGGAGCAGCAGAATTGCGAAAAATTTCTTGCCTTCTCAACCATTTCTTGGCTTCAAACTCCCATATCTCGCGAACGGATTGACCTAACCCAAAAATTCCTATGGCATCTGAAAGTAGAAACTCACCCGATTACAACGGTATGTGTATTTTTTCCCTAGGCCATTCTGGTTAAGCGTTTGGAGCAGCAGAATTGCGAAAAATTTGTTGTCTTGTCAACCATTTCTTAGCTTCAGACTCCTATATCTCGCGAACGGATTGACCAAACCCAGATTTTCCTGCTGCGTCTGAAAGTAGAAACTCGCCCGATTACAACGGTATGTGTATTTTTTCCCTAGGCCATTCTGGTTAAGCGTTTGGAGCAGCAGAATTGCGAAAAATTTCTTGCCTTCTCAACCATTTCTTGGCTTCAAACTCCCATATCTCGCGAACGGATTGACCTAACCCAAAAATTCCTATGGCATCTGAAAGTAGAAACTCACCCGATTACAACGGTATGTGTATTTTTTCCCTAGGCCATTCTGGTTAAGCGTTTGGAGCAGCAGAATTGCGAAAAATTTTTTGCCTTCTCAAACATTTCTTGGCTTCAAGCTCCCATATCTCGCGAACGGATTGACCAAACCCAGATGTTCCTGCTGCGTCTGAAAGTAGAAACTCGCCCGATCACAACGGTATCTGTATTTTTTCCCTAGGCCATTCTGGTTAAGCGTTTGGAGCAGCAGAATTGCGAAAAATTTTTTGCCTTCTCTACCATTTCTTGGCTTCAAACTCCCATATCTCGCGAACGGATTGACCTAACCCAAAAATTCCTATTGCATCTGAAAGTAGAAACTCGCCCGATTACAACGGTATTTGTATTTTTTCCCTAGGCCATTCTGGTTAAGCGTTTGGAGCAGCAGAATTGCGAAAAATTTTTTGCCTTCACAACCATTTCTCGGCTTCAAAGTCCCATATCTCGCGAACGGATTGACCTAACCCAAAAATTCCTATTGCATCTGAAAGTAGAAACTCGCCCGATCACAACGGTATGTGTATTTTTTCCCTAGGCCATTCTGCTTAAGCGTTTGGAGCAGCAGAATTGCGAAAAATTTCTTGCCTTCTCAACCATTTCTTGGCTTCAAACTCCCATATCTCGCGAACGGATTGACCTAACCCAAAAATTCCTATGGCATCTGAAAGTAGAAACTCACCCGATTACAACGGTATGTGTATTTTTTCCCTAGGCCATTCTGGTTAAGCGTTTGGAGCAGCAGAATTGCGAAAAATTTTTTGCCTTCTCAACCATTTCTTGGCTTCAAGCTCCCATATCTCGCGAACGGATTGACCTAACCCAAAAATTCCTATTGCATCTGAAAGTAGAAAATCGCCCGATTACAACGGTATTTGTATTTTTTCCCTAGGCCATTCTGGTTAAGCGTTTGGAGCAGCAGAATTGCGAAAAATTTCTTGCCTTCTCAACCATTTCTTGGCTTTAAACTCCCATATCTCGCGAACGGATTGACCTAACCCAAAAATTCCTATGGCATCTGAAAGTAGAAACTCACCCGATTACAACGGTATGTGTATTTTTTCCCTAGGCCATTCTGGTTAAGCGTTTGGAGCAGCAGAATTGCGAAAAATTTTTTGCCTTCTCAACCATTTCTTGGCTTCAAGCTCCCATATCTCGCGAACGGATTGACCTAACCCAAAAATTCCTATTGCATCTGAAAGTAGAAAATCGCCCGATTACAACGGTATTTGTATTTTTTCCCTAGGCCATTCTGGTTAAGCGTTCGGAGCAGCAGAATTGCGAAAAATTTTTTGCCTTCTCAACCATTTCTTGTCTTCAAACTCCCATATCTCGCGAACGGATTGACCTAACCAAAAAATTCCTATTGCATCTGAAAGTAGAAACTCGCCCGATTACAACGGTATGTGTATGTTTTCCCTAGGCCATTCTGGTTAAGCGTTTGGAGCAGCAGAAGTGCGAAAAATTTGTTGTCTTCTCAACCATTTCTTAGCTTCAAACTCCCATATCTCGCGAACGGATTGACGTAACCCAAAAATTCCTGTTGCATCTGAAAGTAGAAACTCGCCCGATTACAACGGTATGTGTATTTTTCCCCTAGGCCATTCTGGTTAAGCGTTTGGAACAGCAGAATTGCGAAAAATTTTTTGCCTTCTCAACCATTTCTTGTCTTCAAACTGCCATATCTCGCGAACGGATTGACCTAACCCAAAAATTCCTATTGCATCCGAAAGTAGAAACTCGACCGATTACAACGGTATGTGTATTTTTTCCCTAGGCCATTCTGGTTAAGCGTTTGGAGCAGCAGAATTGTGAAAAATTTTTTGCCTTCTCTACCATTTCTTGGCTTCAAACTCCCATATCTCGCGAACGGATTGACCTAACCCAAAAATTCCTATTGCATCTGAAAGTAGAAACTCGCCCGATTACAACGGTATGTGTATTTTTTCCCTAGGCCATTCTGGTTAAGCGTTTGGAGCAGCAGAATTGCGAAAAATTTTTTGCTTTCTCAACCATTTCTTGGCTTCAAACTCCCATATCTCGCGAACGGATTGACCTAACCCAAAAATTCCTGTTGCGTCTGAAAGTAGAAACTCGCACGATTACAACGGTATGTGTATTTTTTCCCTAGGCCATTCTGGTTAAGCGTTTGGAGCAACAGAAGTGCGAAAAATTTGTTGCCTTCTCAACCATTTCTTGGCTTCAAACTCCCATATCTCGCGAACGGATTGACCTAACCCAAAAATTCCTGTTGCGTCTGAAAGTAGAAACTCGCCCGATTACAACGGTATGTGTATTTTTTCCCTAGGCCATTCTGGTTAAGCGTTTGGAGCAGCAGAATTGCGAAAAATTTTTTGCCTTCTCAACCATTTCTTGTCTTCAAACACCCATATCTCGCGAACGGATTGACCTAACCCAAAAATTCCTATTGCATCTGAAAGTAGAAAATCGCCCGATTACAAAGGTATGTGTATTTTTTCCCTAGGCGATTCTGGTTAAGCGTTTGTAGCAGCAGAATTGTGAAAAATTTTTTGCCTTCTCTACCATTTCTTGGCTTCAAACTCCCATATCTCGCGAACGGATTGACCTAACCCAAAAATTCCTATTGCATCTGAAAGTAGAAACTCGACCGATTACAACGGTATGTGAATTTTGTCCCTAGGCCATTCTGGTTAAGCGTTTGGAGCAGCAGAAGTGCGAAAAATTTGTTGCCTTCTCAACCATTTCTTGGCTTCAAACTCCCATATCTCGCGAACGGATTGACTTAACCCAAAAATTCCTATTGCATCTGAAAGTAGAAACTCGCCCGATTACAACGGTATTTGTATTTTTTCCCTAGGCCATTCTGGTTAAGCGTTTGGAACAGCAGAATTGCGAAAAATTTTTTGCCTTCTCAATCATTTCTTGTCTTCAAACTCCCATATCTCGCGAACGGATTGACCTAACCCAAAAATTCCTATTGCATCTGAAAGTAGAAAATCGCCCGATTACAAAGGTATGTGTATTTTTTCCCTAGGCGATTCTGGTTAAGCGTTTGTAGCAGCAGAATTGTGAAAAATTTTTTGCCTTCTCTACCATTTCTTGGCTTCAAACTCCCATATCTCGCGAACGGATTGACCTAACCCAAAAATTCCTATTGCATCTGAAAGTAGAAACTCGACCGATTACAACGGTATGTGAATTTTGTCCCTAGGCCATTCTGGTTAAGCGTTTGGAGCAGCAGAATTGCGAAAAATTTTTGCCTTCTCTACCATTTCTTGGCTTCAAACTCCCATATCTCGCGAACGGATTGACCTAACCCAAAAATTCCTATTGCATCTGAAAGTAGAAACTCGCCCGATTACAACGGTATTTGTATTTTTTCCCTAGGCCATTCTGGTTAAGCGTTTGGAACAGCAGAATTGCGAAAAATTTTTTGCCTTCTCAATCATTTCTTGTCTTCAAACTCCCATATCTCGCGAACGGATTGACCTAACCCAAAAATTCCTATTGCATCCGAAAGTAGAAACTCGACCGATTACAACGGTATGTGTATTTTTTCCCTAGGCCATTCTGGTTAAGCGTTTGGAGCAGCAGAATTGTGAAAAATTTTTTGCCTTCTCTACCATTTCTTGGCTTCAAACTCCCATATCTCGGGAACGGATTGACCTAACCCAAAAATTCCTATTGCATCTGAAAGTAGAAACTCGCCCGATTACAACGGTATGTGTATTTTTTCCCTAGGCCATTCTGGTTAAGCGTTTGGAGCAGCAGAATTGCGAAAAATTTTTTGCCTTCTCAACCATTTCTTGGCTTCAAACTCCCATAACTCGCGAACGGATTGACCTAACCCAAAAATTCCTGTTGCGTCTGAAAGTAGAAACTCGCCCGGTTACAACGGTATGTGTATTTTTTCCCTAGGCCATTATGGTTAAGCGTTTGGAGCAGCAGAATTGCGAAAAATTTTTTGCCTTCTCTACCATTTCTTGGCTTCAAACTCCCATATCTCGCGAACGGATTGACCTAACCCAAAAATTCCTATTGCATCTGAAAGTAGAAGCTCGCCCCATTACAACGGTATTTGTATTTTTTCCCTAGGCCATTCTGGTTAAGCGTTTGGAGCAGCAGAAGTGCGAAAAATTTGTTGTCTTCTCAACCATTTCTTAGCTTCAAACTCCTATATCTCGCGAACGGATTGACCAAACCCAGATGTTCCTGCTGCGTCTGAAAGTAGAAACTCGCCCGATTACAACGGTATGTGTATTTTTTCCCTGGGCCATTCTGGTTAAGTGTTCGGTGCAGCAGAATTGCGAAAAATTTTTTGCCTTCTCAACCATTTCTTGTCTTCAAACTCCCATATCTCGCGAACGGATTGACCTAACCGAAAAATTCCTATTGCATCTGAAAGTAGAAACTCGCCCGATTACAACGGTATGTGTATTTTTTCCCTAGGCCATTCTGGTTAAGCGTTTGGAGCAGCAGAATTGTGAAAAATTTTTTGCCTTCTCTACCATTTCTTGGCTTCAAACTCCCATATCTCGCGAACGGATTGACCTAACCCAAAAATTCCTATTGCATCTGAAAGTAGAAACTCGCCCGATTACAACGGTATGTGAATTTTGTCCCTAGGCCATTATGGTTAAGCGTTTGGAGCAGCAGAATTGCGAAAAATTTTTTGCCTTCTCTACCATTTCTTGGCTTCAAACTCCCATATCTCGCGAACGGATTGACCTAACCCAAAAATTCCTATTGCATCTGAAAGTAGAAGCTCGCCCCATTACAACGGTATTTGTATTTTTTCCCTAGGCCATTCTGGTTAAGCGTTTGGAGCAGCAGAAGTGCGAAAAATTTGTTGTCTTCTCAACCATTTCTTAGCTTCAAACTCCTATATCTCGCGAACGGATTGACCAAACCCAGATGTTCCTGCTGCGTCTGAAAGTAGAAACTCGCCCGATTACAACGGTATGTGTATTTTTTCCCTGGGCCATTCTGGTTAAGTGTTCGGTGCAGCAGAATTGCGAAAAATTTTTTGCCTTCTCAACCATTTCTTGTCTTCAAACTCCCATATCTCGCGAACGGATTGACCTAACCGAAAAATTCCTATTGCATCTGAAAGTAGAAACTCGCCCGATTACAACGGTATGTGTATTTTTTCCCTAGGCCATTCTGGTTAAGCGTTTGGAGCAGCAGAATTGTGAAAAATTTTTTGCCTTCTCTACCATTTCTTGGCTTCAAACTACCATATGTCGCGAACGAATTGACCTAACCCAAAAATTCCTATTGCATCTGAAAGTAGAAACTCGCCCGATTACAACGGTATTTGTATTATTTCCCTAGGCCATTCTGGTTAAGCGTTTGGAGCAGCAGAATTGCGAAAAATTTTTTGCCTTCTCAACCATTTCTTGGCTTCAAACTCCCATAACTCGCGAACGGATTGACCTAACCCAAAAATTCCTATTGCATCTGAAAGTAGAAACTCGCCCGATTACAACGGTATTTGTATTTTTTCCCTAGGCCATTCTGGTTAAGCGTTTGGAGCAGCAGAAGTGCGAAAAATTTGTTGTCTTCTCAACCATTTCTTAGCTTCAAACTCCTATATCTCGCGAACGGATTGACCAAACCCAGATGATCCTGCTGCGTCTGAAAGTAGAAACTCGCCCGATTACAACGGTATGTGTATTTTTTCCCTGGGCCATTCTGGTTAAGCGTTCGGAGCAGCAGAATTGCGAAAAATTTTTTGCCTTCTCAAACATTTCTTGTCTTCAAACTCCCATATCTCGCGAACGGATTGATCTAACCCAAAAATTCCTATTGCATCTGAAAGTAGAAACTCGCCCTATTACAACGGTATTTGTATTTTTTCCCTAGGCCATTCTGGTTAAGCGTTTGGAGCAGCAGAAGTGCGAAAAATTTGTTGTCTTGTCAACCATTTCTTAGCTTCAGACTCCTATATCTCGCGAACGGATTGACCAAACCCAGATTTTCCTGCTGCGTCTGAAAGTAGAAACTCGCCCGATTACAACGGTATTTGTATTTTTTCCCTAGGCCATTCTGGTTAAGCGTTTGGAGCAGCAGAATTGCGAAAAATTTTTTGCCTTCACAACCATTTCTTGGCTTCAAAGTCCCATATCTCGAGAACGGATTGACCTAACCCAAAAATTCCTATTGCATCTGAAAGTAGAAACTCGCCCGATCACAACGGTATGTGTATTTTTTCCCTAGGCCATTCTGGTTAAGCGTTTGGAGCAGCAGAATTGCGAAAAATTTCTTGCCTTCTCAACCATTTCTTGGCTTCAAACTCCCATATCTCGCGAACGGATTGACCTAACCCAAAAATTCCTATGGCATCTGAAAGTAGAAACTCACCCGATTACAACGGTATGTGTATTTTTTCCCTAGGCCATTCTGGTTAAGCGTTTGGAGCAGCAGAATTGCGAAAAATTTTTTGCCTTCTCAACCATTTCTTGGCTTCAAACTCCTATACCTCGCGAACGGATTGACCAAATCCAGATGTTCCTGCTGCGTCTGAAAGTAGAAACTCGCCCGATCACAACGGTATGTGTATTTTTTCCCTAGGCCATTCTGGTTAAGCGTTTGGAGCAGCAGAAGTGCGAAAAATTTGTTGCCTTGTCAACCATTTCTTAGCTTCAGACTCCTATATCTCGCGAACGGATTGACCAAACCCAGATTTTCCTGCTGCGTCTGAAAGTAGAAACTCGCCCGATTACAACGGTATGTGTATTTTTTCCCTAGGCCATTCTGGTTAAGCGTTTGGAGCAGCAGAATTGCGAAAAATTTTTTGCCTTCACAACCATTTCTTGGCTTCAAAGTCCCATATCTCGCGAACGGATTGACCTAACCCAAAAATTCCTATTGCATCTGAAAGTAGAAACTCGCACGATCACAACGGTATGTGTATTTTTTCCCTAGGCCATTCTGGTTAAGCGTTTGGAGCAGCAGAATTGCGAAAAATTTCTTGCCTTCTCAACCATTTCTTGGCTTCAAACTCCCATATCTCGCGAACGGATTGACCTAACCCAAAAATTCCTATGGCATCTGAAAGTAGAAACTCACCCGATTACAACGGTATGTGTATTTTTCTCCTAGGCCATTCTGGTTAAGCGTTTGGAGCAGCAGAATTGTGAAAAATTTTTTGCCTTCTCTACCATTTCTTGGCTTCAAACTCCCATATCTCGCGAACGGATTGACCTAACCCAAAAATTCCTGTTGCATCTGAAAGTAGAAACTCGCCCGATTACAACGGTATGTGTATTTTTTCCCTAGGCCATTCTGGTTAAGCGTTTGGAGCAGCAGAATTGCGAAAAATTTTTTGCTTTCTCAACCATTTCTTGGCTTCAAACTCCCATATCTCGCGAACGGATTGACCTAACCCAAAAATTCCTGTTGCGTCTGAAAGTAGAAACTCGCACGATTACAACGCTATGTGTATTTTTTCCCTAGGCCATTCTGGTTAAGCGTTCGGAGCAGCAGAATTGCGAAAAATTTTTTGCCTTCTCAACCATTTCTTGTCTTCAAACTCCCATATCTCGCGAACGGATTGACCTAACCCAAAAATTCCTATTGCATCTGAAAGTAGAAACTCGCCCGATTACAACGGTATGTGTATTTTTTCCCTAGGCCATTCTGGTTAAGCGTTTGGAGCAGCAGAATTGCGAAAAATTTTTTGCCTTCTCAACCATTTCTTGGCTTCAAACTCCCATAACTCGCGAACGGATTGACCTAACCCAAAAATTCCTGTTGCGTCTGAAAGTAGAAACTCGCCCGATTACAACGGTATGTGTATTTTTTCCCTAGGCCATTCTGGTTAAGCGTTTGGAGCAGCAGAAGTGCGAAAAATTTGTTGCCTTCTCAACCATTTCTTGGCTTCAAACTCCCATATCTCGCGAACGGATTGACCTAACCCAAAAATTCCTGTTGCGTCTGAAAGTAGAAACTCGCCCGATTACAACGGTATGTGTATTTTTTCCCTAGGCCATTCTGGTTAAGCGTTTGGAGCAGCAGAATTGCGAAAAATTTTTTGCCTTCTCAACCATTTCTTGTCTTCAAACACCCATATCTCGCGAACGGATTGACCTAACGCAAAAATTCCTATTGCATCTGAAAGTAGAAAATCGCCCGATTACAACGGTATGTGTATTTTTTCCCTAGGCCATTCTGGTTAAGCGTTTGTAGCAGCAGAATTGTGAAAAATTTTTTGCCTTCTCTACCATTTCTTGGCTTCAAACTCCCATATCTCGCGAACGGATTGACCTAACCCAAAAATTCCTATTGCATCTGAAAGTAGAAACTCGCCCGATTACAACGGTATTTGTATTTTTTCCCTAGGCCATTCTGGTTAAGCGTTTGGAGCAGCAGAATTGCGAAAAATTTCTTGCCTTCTCAACCATTTCTTGGCTTCAAACTCCCATATCTCGCGAACGGATTGACCTAACCCAAAAATTCCTATGGCATCTGAAAGTAGAAACTCACCCGATTACAACGGTATGTGTATTTTTTCCCTAGGCCATTCTGGTTAAGCGTTTGGAGCAGCAGAATTGCGAAAAATTTTTTGCCTTCTCAACCATTTCTTGGCTTCAAGCTCCCATATCTCGCGAACGGATTGACCTAACACAAAAATTCCTATTGCATCTGAAAGTAGAAAATCGCCCGATTACAACGGTATTTGTATTTTTTCCCTAGGCCATTCTGGTTAAGCGTTTGGAGCAGCAGAAGTGCGAAAAATTTGTTGTCTTGTCAACCATTTCTTAGCTTCAGACTCCTATATCTCCCGAACGGATTGTCCAAACCCAGATTTTCCTGCTGCGTCTGAAAGTAGAAACTCGCCCGATTACAACGGTATGTGTATTTTTTCCCTAGGCCATTCTGGTTAAGCGTTTGGAGCAGCAGAATTGCGAAAAATTTTTTGCCTTCTCAACCATTTCTTGTCTTCAAACTCCCATATCTCGCGAACGGATTGACCTAACCCAAAAATTCCTATTGCATCTGAAAGTAGAAACTCGCCCGATTACAACGGTATGTGTATTTTTTCCCTAGGCCATTCTGGTTAAGCGTTTGGAGCAGCAGAATTGCGAAAAATTTTTTGCCTTCTCAACCATTTCTTGTCTTCAAACTCCCATATCTCGCGAACGGATTGACCTAACCCAAAAATTCCTATTGCATCCGAAAGTAGAAACTCGACTGATTACAACGGTATGTGTATTTTTTCCCTAGGCCATTCTGGTTAAGCGTTTGGAGCAGCAGAATTGCGAAAAATTTTTTGCCTTCTCAACCATTTCTTGGCTTCAAACTTCCATAACTCGCGAACGGATTGACCTAACCCAAAAATTCCTGTTGCGTCTGAAAGTAGAAACTCGCCCGGTTACAACGGTATGTGTATTTTTTCCCTAGGCCATTCTGGTTAAGCGTTTGGAGCAGCAGAAGTGCGAAAAATTTGTTGCCTTCTCAACCATTTCTTGGCTTCAAACTCCCATACCTCGCGAACGGATTGACCTAACCCAAAAATTCCTGTTGCGTCTGAAAGTAGAAACTCGCCCGATTACAACGGTATGTGTATTTTTTCCCTAGGCCATTCTGGTTAAGCGTTTGGAGCAGCAGAATTGCGAAAAATTTTTTGCCTTCTCAACCATTTCTTGTCTTCAAACACCCATATCTCGCGAACGGATTGACCTAACCCAAAAATTCCTATTGCATCTGAAAGTAGAAACTCGCCCGATTACAACGGTATGTGTATTTTTTCCCTAGGCCATTCTGGTTAAGCGTTTGTAGCAGCAGAATTGTGAAAAATTTTTTGCCTTCTCTACCATTTCTTGGCTTCAAACTCCCATATCTCGCGAACGGATTGACCTAACCCAAAAATTCCTATTGCATCTGAAAGTAGAAACTCGCCCGATTACAACGGTATTTGTATTTTTTCCCTAGGCCATTCTGGTTAAGCGTTTGGAGCAGCAGAAGTGCGAAAAATTTGTTGTCTTCTCAACCATTTCTTAGCTTCAATCTCCTATATCTCGCGGACGGATTGACCAAACCCAGATGTTCCTGCTGCGTCTGAAAGTAGAAACTCGCCCGATTACAACGGTATGTGTATTTTTTCCCTGGGCCATTCTGGTTAAGCGTTCGGAGCAGCAGAATTGCGAAAAATTTTTTGCCTTCTCAACCATTTCTTGTCTTCAAACTCCCATATCTCGCGAACGGATTGATCTAACCCAAAAATTCCTATTGCATCTGAAAGTAGAAACTCGCCCTATTACAACGGTATTTGTATTTTTTCCCTAGGCCATTCTGGTTAAGCGTTTGGAGCAGCAGAATTGCGAAAAATTTTTTGCCTTCTCAACCATTTCTTGGATTCAAGCTCCCATATCTCGCGAACGGATTGACCTAACCCAAAAATTCCTATTGCATCTGAAAGTAGAAAATCGCCCGATTACAACGGTATTTGTATTTTTTCCCTAGGCCATTCTGGTTAAGCGTTTGGAGCAGCAGAAGTGCGAAAAATTTGTTGTCTTGTCAACCATTTCTTAGCTTCAGACTCCTATATCTTCCGAACGGATTGACCAAACCCAGATTTTCCTGCTGCGTCTGAAAGTAGAAACTCGCCCGATTACAACGGTATGTGTATTTTTTTCCTAGGCCATTCTGGTTAAGCGTTCGGAGCAGCAGAATTGCGAAAAATTTTTTGCCTTCTCAACCATTTCTTGTCTTCAAACTCCCATATCTCGCGAACGGATTGACCTAACCAAAAAATTCCTATTGCATCTGAAAGTAGAAACTCGCCCGATTACAACGGTATGTGTATGTTTTCCCTAGGCCATTCTGGTTAAGCGTTTGGAGCAGCAGAAGTGCGAAAAATTTGTTGTCTTCTCAACCATTTCTTAGCTTCAAACTCCCATATCTCGCGAACGGATTGACGTAACCCAAAAATTCCTGTTGCATCTGAAAGTAGAAACTCGCCCGATTACAACGGTATTTGTATTTTTTCCCTAGGCCATTCTGGTTAAGCGTTTGGAGCAGCAGAAGTGCGAAAAATTTGTTGTCTTCTCAACCATTTCTTAGCTTCAAACTCCTATATCTCGCGAACGGATTGACCAAACCCAGATGTTCCTGCTGCGTCTGAAAGTAGAAACTCGCCCGATTACAACGGTATGTGTATTTTTTCCCTGGGCCATTCTGGTTAAGCGTTCGGAGCAGCCGAATTGCGAAAAATATTTTGCCTTCTCAACCATTTCTTGTCTTCAAACTCCCATATCTCGCGAACGGATTGATCTAACCCAAAAATTCCTATTGCATCTGAAAGTAGAAACTCGCCCTATTACAACGGTATTTGTATTTTTTCCCTAGGCCATTCTGGTTAAGCGTTTGGAGCAGCAGAAGTGCGAAAAATTTGTTGTCTTGTCAACCATTTCTTAGCTTCAGACTCCTATATCTCGCGAACGGATTGACCAAACCCAGATTTTCCTGCTGCGTCTGAAAGTAGAAACTCGCCCGATTACAACGGTATTTGTATTTTTTCCCTAGGCCATTCTGGTTAAGCGTTTGGAGCAGCAGAATTGCGGCAAATTTTTTGCCTACACAACCATTTCTTGGCTTCAAAGTCCCATATCTCGAGAACGGATTGACCTAACCCAAAAATTCCTATTGCATCTGAAAGTAGAAACTCGCCCGATCACAACGGTATGTGTATTTTTTCCCTAGGCCATTCTGGTTAAGCGTTTGGAGCAGCAGAATTGCGAAAAATTTCTTGCCTTCTCAACCATTTCTTGGCTTCAAACTCCCATATCTCGCGAACGGATTGACCTAACCCAAAAATTCCTATGGCATCTGAAAGTAGAAACTCACCCGATTACAACGGTATGTGTATTTTTTCCCTCGGCCATTCTGGTTAAGCGTTTGGAGCAGCAGAATTGCGAAAAATTTTTTGCCTTCTCAACCATTTCTTGGCTTCAAGCTCCCATATCTCGCGAACGGATTGACCTAACCCAAAAATTCCTATTGCATCTGAAAGTAGAAAATCGCCCGATTACATCGGTATTTGTATTTTTTCCCTAGGCCATTCTGGTTAAGCGTTTGGAGCAGCAGAAGTGCGAAAAATTTGTTGTCTTGTCAACCATTTCTTAGCTTCAGACTCCTATATCTCGCGAACGGATTGACCAAACCCAGATTTTCCTGCTGTGTCTGAAAGTAGAAACTCGCCCGATTACAACGGTATGTGTATTTTTTCCCTAGGCCATTCTGGTTAAGCGTTCGGAGCAGCAGATTTGCGAAAAATTTTTTGCCTTCTCAACCATTTCTTGTCTTCAAACTCCCATATCTCGCGAACGGATTGACCTAACCAAAAAATTCCTATTGCATCTGAAAGTAGAAACTCGCCCGATTACAACGGCATGTGTATTTTTTCCCTAGGCCATTCTGGTTAAGCGTTTGGAACAGCAGAATTGCGAAAAATTTTTTGCCTTCTCAACCATTTCTTGTCTTCAAACTCCCATATCTCGCGAACGGATTGACCTAACCCAAAAATTCCTATTGCATCCGAAAGTAGAAACTCGACCGATTACAACGGTATGTGTATTTTTTCCCTAGGCCACTCTGGTTAAGCGCTTGGAGCAGCAGAATTGTGAAAAATTTTTTGCCTTCTCTACCATTTCTTGGCTTCAAACTCCCATATCTCGCGAACGGATTGACCTAACCCAAAAATTCCTATTGCATCTGAAAGTAGAAACTCGCCCGATTACAACGGTATGTGTATTTTTTCCCTAGGCCATTCTGGTTAAGCGTTTGGAGCAGCAGAATTGCGAAAAATTTTTTGCTTTCTCAACCATTTCTTGGCTTCAAACTCCCATATCGCGCGAACGGATTGACCTAACCCAAAAATTCCTGTTGCGTCTGAAAGTAGAAACTCGCACAATTACAACGCTGTGTGTATTTTTTCCCTAGGCCATTCTGGTTAAGCGTTCGGAGCAGCAGAATTGCGAAAAATTTTTTGCCTTCTCAACCATTTCTTGTCTTCAAACTCCCATATCTCGCGAACGGATTGACCTAACCCAAACATTCCTGTTGCGTCTGAAAGTGGAAACTCGCACGATTACAACGCTATGTGTATTTTTTCCCTAGGCCATTCTGGTTAAGCGTTTGGAGCAGCAGAATTGCGAAAAATTTTTTGCCTTCTCAACCATTTCTTGGCTTCAAACTCCCATAACTCGCGAACGGATTGACCTAACCCAAAAATTCCTGTTGCGTCTGAAAGTAGAAACTCGCCCGGTTACAACGGTATGTGTATTTTTTCCCTAGGCCATTCTGGTTAAGCGTTTGGAGCAGCAGAAGTGCGAAAAATTTGTTGCCTTCTCAACCATTTCTTGGCTTCAAACTCCCATATCTCGCGAACGGATTGACCTAACCCAAAAATTCCTGTTGCGTCTGAAAGTAGAAACTCGCCCGATTACAACGGTATGTGTATTTTTTCCCTAGGCCATTCTGGTTAAGCGTTTGGAGCAGCAGAATTGCGAAAAATTTTTTGCCTTCTCAACCATTTCTTGTCTTCAAACACCCATATCTCGCGAACGGATTGACCTAACCCAAAAATTCCTATTGCATCTGAAAGTAGAAACTCGCCCGATTACAACGGTATGTGTATTTTTTCCCTAGGCCATTCTGGTTAAGCGTTTGTAGCAGCAGAATTGTGAAAAATTTTTTGCCTTCTCTACCATTTCTTGGCTTCAAACTCCCATATCTCGCGAACGGATTGACCTAACCCAAAAATTCCTATTGCATCTGAAAGTAGAAACTCGCCCGATTACAACGGTATGTGAATTTTGTCCCTAGGCCATTCTGGTTAAGCGTTTGGAGCAGCAGAATTGCGAAAAATTTTTTGCCTTCTCTACCATTTCTTGGCTTCAAACTCCCATATCTCGCGAACGGATTGACCTAACCCAAAAATTCCTATTGCATCTGAAAGTAGAAACTCGCCCGATTACAACGGTATTTGTATTTTTTCCCTAGGCCATTCTGGTTAAGCGTTTGGAGCAGCAGAAGTGCGAAAAATTTGTTGTCTTCTCAACCATTTCTTAGCTTCAAACTCCTATATCTCGCGGACGGATTGACAAAACCCAGATGTTCCTGCTGCGTCTGAAAGTAGAAACTCGCCCGATTACAACGGTATGTGTATTTTTTCCCTGGGCCATTCTGGTTAAGCGTTTGGAGCAGCAGAATTGCGAAAAATTTTTTGCCTTCTCAACCATTTCTTGTCTTCAAACACCCATATCTCGCGAACGGATTGACCTAACCCAAAAATTCCTATTGCATCTGAAAGTAGAAACTCGCCCGATTACAACGGTATGTGTATTTTTTCCCTAGGCCATTCTGGTTAAGCGTTTGTAGAAGCAGAATTGTGAAAAATTTTTTGCCTTCTCTACCATTTTTTGGCTTCAAACTCCCATATCTCGCGAACGGATTGACCTAACCCAAAAATTCCTATTGCATCTGAAAGTAGAAACTCGCCCGATTACAACGGTATGTGAATTTTGTCCCTAGGCCATTCTGGTTAAGCGTTTGGAGCAGCAGAATTGCGAAAAATTTTTTGCCTTCTCTACCATTTCTTGGCTTCAAACTCCCATATCTCGCGAACGGATTGACCTAACCCAAAAATTCCTATTGCATCTGAAAGTAGAAACTCGCCCGATTACAACGGTATTTGTATTTTTTCCCTAGGCCATTCTGGTTAAGCGTTTGGAGCAGCAGAAGTGCGAAAAATTTGTTGTCTTCTCAACCATTTCTTAGCTTCAAACTCGTATATCTCGCGGACGGATTGACCAAACCCAGATGTTCCTGCTGCGTCTGAAAGTAGAAACTCGCCCGATTACAACGGTATGTGTATTTTTTCCCTGGGCCATTCTGGTTAAGCGTTCGGAGCAGCAGAATTGCGAAAAAT
Source organism: Ptiloglossa arizonensis (assembly GCF_051014685.1). NCBI lineage: Eukaryota > Metazoa > Arthropoda > Insecta > Hymenoptera > Colletidae > Ptiloglossa > Ptiloglossa arizonensis. Next base: position 218,197 of record NW_027478688.1, on the reverse strand, counting down.
TTTTTGCCTTCTCAACCATTTCTTGTCTTCAAACTCCCATATCTCGCGAACGGATTGATCTAACCCAAAAATTCCTATTGCATCTGAAAGTAGAAACTCGCCCTATTACAACGGTATTTGTATTTTTTCCCTAGGCCATTCTGGTTAAGCGTTTGGAGCAGCAGAATTGCGAAAAATTTTTTGCCTTCTCAACCATTTCTTGGGTTCAAGCTCCCATATCTCGCGAACGGATTGACCTAACCCAAAAATTCCTATTGCATCTGAAAGTAGAAAATCGCCCGATTACAACGGTATTTGTATTTTTTCCCTAGGCCATTCTGGTTAAGCGTTTGGAGCAGCAGAAGTGCGAAAAATTTGTTGTCTTGTCAACCATTTCTTAGCTTCAGACTCCTATATCTCCCGAACGGATTGACCAAACCCAGATTTTCCTGCTGCGTCTGAAAGTAGAAACTCGCCCGATTACAACGGTATGTGTATTTTTTCCCTAGGCCATTCTGGTTAAGCGTTCGGAGCAGCAGAATTGCGAAAAATTTTTTGCCTTCTCAACCATTTCTTGTCTTCAAACTCCCATATCTCGCGAACGGATTGACCTAACCAAAAAATTCCTATTGCACCTGAAAGTAGAAACTCGCCCGATTACAACGGTATGTGTATGTTTTCCCTAGGCCATTCTGGTTAAGCGTTTGGAGCAGCAGAAGTGCGAAAAATTTGTTGTCTTCTCAACCATTTCTTAGCTTCAAACTCCCATATCTCGCGAACGGATTGACGTAACCCAAAAATTCCTGTTGCATCTGAAAGTAGAAACTCGCCCGATTACAACGGTATGTGTATTTTTTCCCTAGGCCATTCTGGTTAAGCGTTTGGAACAGCAGAATTGCGAAAAATTTTTTGCCTTCTCAACCATTTCTTGTCTTCAAACTCCCATATCTCGCGAACGGATTGACCTAACCCAAAAATTCCTATTGCATCCGAAAGTAGAAACTCGCCCGATTACAACGGTATTTGTATTTTTTCCCTAGGCCATTCTGGTTAAGCGTTTGGAGCAGCAGAAGTGCGAAAAATTTGTTGTCTTCTCAACCATTTCTTAGCTTCAAACTCCTATATCTCGCGAACGGATTGACCAAACCCAGATGTTCCTGCTGCGTCTGAAAGTAGAAACTCGCCCGATTACAACGGTATGTGTATTTTTTCCCTGGGCCATTCTGGTTAAGCGTTCGGAGCAGCAGAATTGCGAAAAATTTTTTGCCTTCTCAACCATTTCTTGTCTTCAAACTCCCATATCTCGCGAACGGATTGATCTAACCCAAAAATTCCTATTGCATCTGAAAGTAGAAACTCGCCCTATTACAACGGTATTTGTATTTTTTCCCTAGGCCATTCTGGTTAAGCGTTTGGAGCAGCAGAAGTGCGAAAAATTTGTTGTCTTGTCAACCATTTCTTAGCTTCAGACTCCTATATCTCGCGAACGGATTGACCAAACCCAGATTTTCCTGCTGCGTCTGAAAGTAGAAACTCGCCCGATTACAACGGTATTTGTATTTTTTCCCTAGGCCATTCTGGTTAAGCGTTTGGAGCAGCAGAATTGCGAAAAATTTCTTGCCTTCTCAACCATTTCTTGGCTTCAAACTCCCATATCTCGCGAACGGATTGACCTAACCCAAAAATTCCTATGGCATCTGAAAGTAGAAACTCACCCGATTACAACGGTATGTGTATTTTTTCCCTCGGCCATTCTGGTTAAGCGTTTGGAGCAGCAGAATTGCGAAAAATTTTTTGCCTTCTCAAACATTTCTTGGCTTCAAGCTCCCATATCTCGCGAACGGATTGACCTAACCCAAAAATTCCTATTGCATCTGAAAGTAGAAAATCGCCCGATTACAACGGTATTTGTATTTTTTCCCTAGGCCATTCTGGTTAAGCGTTTGGAGCAGCAGAAGTGCGAAAAATTTGTTGTCTTGTCAACCATTTCTTAGCTTCAGACTCCTATATCTCGCGAACGGATTGACCAAACCCAGATTTTCCTGCTGCGTCTGAAAGTAGAAACTCGCCCGATTACAACGGTATGTGTATTTTTTCCCTAGGCCATTCTGGTTAAGCGTTCGGAGCAGCAGAATTGCGAAAAATTTTTTGCCTTCTCAACCATTTCTTGTCTTCAAACTCCCATATCTCGCGAACGGATTGACCTAACCAAAAAATTCCTATTGCATCTGAAAGTAGAAACTCGCCCGATTACAACGGCATGTGTATTTTTTCCCTAGGCCATTCTGGTTAAGCGTTTGGAGCAGCAGAATTGTGAAAAATTTTTTGCCTTCTCTACCATTTCTTGGCTTCAAACTCCCATATCTCGCGAACGGATTGACCTAACCCAAAAATTCCTATTGCATCTGAAAGTAGAAACTCGCCCGATTACAACGGTATGTGTATTTTTTCCCTAGGCCATTCTGGTTAAGCGTTTGGAGCAGCAGAATTGCGAAAAATTTTTTGCTTTCTCAACCATTTCTTGGCTTCAAACTCCCATATCGCGCGAACGGATTGACCTAACCCAAAAATTCCTGTTGCGTCTGAAAGTGGAAACTCGCACGATTACAACGCTATGTGTATTTTTTCCCTAGGCCATTCTGGTTAAGCGTTTGGAGCAGCAGAATTGCGAAAAATTTTTTGCCTTCTCAACCATTTCTTGGCTTCAAACTCCCATAACTCGCGAACGGATTGACCTAACCCAAAAATTCCTGTTGCGTCTGAAAGTAGAAACTCGCCCGGTTACAACGGTATGTGTATTTTTTCCCTAGGCCATTCTGGTTTAGCGTTTGGAGCAGCAGAAGTGCGAAAAATTTGTTGCCTTCTCAACCATTTCTTGGCTTCAAACTCCCATATCTCGCGAACGGATTGACCTAACCCAAAAATTCCTGTTGCGTCTGAAAGTAGAAACTCGCCCGGTTACAACGGTATGTGTATTTTTTCCCTAGGCCATTCTGGTTAAGCGTTTGGAGCAGCAGAAGTGCGAAATATTTGTTGCCTTCTCAACCATTTCTTGGCTTCAAACTCCCATACCTCGCGAACGGATTGACCTAACCCAAAAATTCCTGTTGCGTCTGAAAGTAGAAACTCGCCCGATTACAACGGTATGTGTATTTTTTCCCTAGGCCATTCTGGTTAAGCGTTTGGAGCAGCAGAATTGCGAAAAATTTTTTGCCTTCTCAACCATTTCTTGTCTTCAAACACCCATATCTCGCGAACGGATTGACCTAACCCAAAAATTCCTATTGCATCTGAAAGTAGAAACTCGCCCGATTACAACGGTATGTGTATTTTTTCCCTAGGCCATTCTGGTTAAGCGTTTGTAGCAGCAGAATTGTGAAAAATTTTTTGCCTTCTCTACCATTTCTTGGCTTCAAACTCCCATATCTCGCGAACGGATTGACCTAACCCAAAAATTCCTATTGCATCTGAAAGTAGAAACTCGCCCGATTACAACGGTATGTGAATTTTGTCCCTAGGCCATTCTGGTTAAGCGTTTGGAGCAGCAGAATTGCGAAAAATTTTTTGCCTTCTCTACCATTTCTTGGCTTCAAACTCCCATATCTCGCGAACGGATTGACCTAACCCAAAAATTCCTATTGCATCTGAAAGTAGAAACTCGCCCGATTACAACGGTATTTGTATTTTTTCCCTAGGCCATTCTGGTTAAGCGTTTGGAGCAGCAGAAGTGCGAAAAATTTGTTGTCTTCTCAACCATTTCTTAGCTTCAAACTCCTATATCTCGCGTTCGGATTGACCAAACCCAGATGTTCCTGCTGCGTCTGAAAGTAGAAACTCGCCCGATTACAACGGTATGTGTATTTTTTCCCTGGGCCATTCTGGTTAAGCGTTTGGAGCAGCAGAATTGCGAAAAATTTTTTGCCTTCTCAACCATTTCTTGTCTTCAAACACCCATATCTCGCGAACGGATTGACCTAACCCAAAAATTCCTATTGCATCTGAAAGTAGAAACTCGCCCGATTACAACGTTATGTGTATTTTTTCCCTAGGCCATTCTGGTTAAGCGTTTGTAGCAGCAGAATTGTGAAAAATTTTTTGCCTTCTCTACCATTTCTTGGCTTCAACCTCCCATATCTCGCGAACGGATTGACCTAACCCAAAAATTCCTATTGCATCTGAAAGTAGAAACTCGCCCGATTACAACGGTATTTGTATTTTTTCCCTAGGCCATTCTGGTTAAGCGTTTGGAGCAGCAGAAGTGCGAAAAATTTGTTGTCTTCTCAACCATTTCTTAGCTTCAAACTCCTATATCTCGCGGACAGATTGACCAAACCCAGATGTTCCTGCTGCGTCTGAAAGCAGAAACTCGCCCGATTACAACGGTATGTGTATTTTTTCTCTGGGCCATTCTGGTTAAGCGTTCGGAGCAGCAGAATTGCGAAAAATTTTTTGCCTTCTCAACCATTTCTTGTCTTCAAACTCCCATATCTCGCGAACGGATTGATCTAACCCAAAAATTCCTATTGCATCTGAAAGTAGAAACTCGCCCTATTACAACGGTATTTGTATTTTTTCCCTAGGCCATTCTGGTTAAGCGTTTGGAGCAGCAGAATTGCGAAAAATTTTTTGCCTTCTCAACCATTTCTTGGCTTCAAGCTCCCATATCTCGCGAACGGATTGACCTAACCCAAAAATTCCTATTGCATCTGAAAGTAGAAAATCGCCCGATTACAACGGTATTTGTATTTTTTCCCTAGGCCATTCTGGTTAAGCGTTTGGAGCAGCAGAAGTGCGAAAAATTTGTTGTCTTGTCAACCATTTCTTAGGTTCAGACTCCTATATCTCCCGAACGGATTGACCAAACCCAGATTTTCCTGCTGCGTCTGAAAGTAGAAACTCGCCCGATTACAACGGTATGTGTATTTTTTCCCTAGGCCATTCTGGTTAAGCGTTCGGAGCAGCAGAATTGCGAAAAATTTTTTGCCTTCTCAAACATTTCTTGTCTTCAAACTCCCATATCTCGCGAACGGATTGACCTAACCAAAAAATTCCTATTGCACCTGAAAGTAGAAACTCGCCCGATTACAACGGTATGTGTATGTTTTCCCTAGGCCATTCTGGTTAAGCGTTTGGAGCAGCAGAAGTGCGAAAAATTTGTTGTCTTCTAAACCATTTCTTAGCTTCAAACTCCCATATCTCGCGAACGGATTGACGTAACCCAAAAATTCCTGTTGCATCTGAAAGTAGAAACTCGCCCGATTACAACGGTATGTGTATTTTTTCCCTAGGCCATTCTGGTTAAGCGTTTGGAACAGCAGAATTGCGAAAAATTTTTTGCCTTCTCAACCATTTCTTGTCTTCAAACTCCCATATCTCGCGAACGGATTGACCTAACCCAAAAATTCCTATTGCATCCGAAAGTAGAAACTCGACTGATTACAACGGTATGTGTATTTTTTCCCTAGGCCATTCTGGTTAAGCGTTTGGAGCAGCAGAATTGCGAAAAATTTTTTGCCTTCTCAACCATTTCTTGGCTTCAAACTCCCATAACTCGCGAACGGATTGACCTAACCCAAAAATTCCTATTGCATCTGAAAGTAGAAACTCGCCCGATTACAACGGTATTTGTATTTTTTCCCTAGGCCATTCTGGTTAAGCGTTTGGAGCAGCAGAAGTGCGAAAAATTTGTTGTCTTGTCAACCATTTCTTAGCTTCAGACTCCTATATCTCCCGAACGGATTGACCAAACCCAGATTTTCCTGCTGCGTCTGAAAGTAGAAACTCGCCCGATTACAACGGTATGTGTATTTTTTCCCTAGGCCATTCTGGTTAAGCGTTCGGAGCAGCAGAATTGCGAAAAATTTTTTGCCTTCTCAAACATTTCTTGTCTTCAAACTCCCATATCTCGCGAACGGATTGACCTAACCAAAAAATTCCTATTGCACCTGAAAGTAGAAACTCGCCCGATTACAACGGTATGTGTATGTTTTCCCTAGGCCATTCTGGTTAAGCGTTTGGAGCAGCAGAAGTGCGAAAAATTTGTTGTCTTCTAAACCATTTCTTAGCTTCAAACTCCCATATCTCGCGAACGGATTGACGTAACCCAAAAATTCCTGTTGCATCTGAAAGTAGAAACTCGCCCGATTACAACGGTATGTGTATTTTTTCCCTAGGCCATTCTGGTTAAGCGTTTGGAACAGCAGAATTGCGAAAAATTTTTTGCCTTCTCAACCATTTCTTGTCTTCAAACTCCCATATCTCGCGAACGGATTGACCTAACCCAAAAATTCCTATTGCATCCGAAAGTAGAAACTCGACTGATTACAACGGTATGTGTATTTTTTCCCTAGGCCATTCTGGTTAAGCGTTTGGAGCAGCAGAATTGCGAAAAATTTTTTGCCTTCTCAACCATTTCTTGGCTTCAAACTCCCATAACTCGCGAACGGATTGACCTAACCCAAAAATTCCTATTGCATCTGAAAGTAGAAACTCGCCCGATTACAACGGTATTTGTATTTTTTCCCTAGGCCATTCTGGTTGAGCGTTTGGAGCAGCAGAAGTGCGAAAAATTTGTTGTCTTCTCAACCATTTCTTAGCTTCAAACTCCTATATCTCGCGAACGGATTGACCAAACCCAGATGTTCCTGCTGCGTCTGAAAGTAGAAACTCGCCCGATTACAACGGTATGTGTATTTTTTCCCTGGGCCATTCTGGTTAAGCGTTCGGAGCAGCAGAATTGCGAAAAATTTTTTGCCTTCTCAACCATTTCTTGTCTTCAAACTCCCATATCTCGCGAACGGATTGATCTAACCCAAAAATTCCTATTGCATCTGAAAGTAGAAACTCGCCCTATTACAACGGTGTTTGTATTTTTTCCCTAGACCATTCTGGTTAAGCGTTTGGAGCAGCAGAAGTGCGAAAAATTTGTTGTCTTGTCAACCATTTCTTAGCTTCAGACTCCTATATCTCGCGAACGGATTGACCAAACCCAGATTTTCCTGCTGCGTCTGAAAGTAGAAACTCGCCCGATTACAACGGTATGTGTATTTTTTCCCTAGGCCATTCTGGTTAAGCGTTCGGAGCAGCAGAATTGCGAAAAATTTTTTGCCTTCTCAACCATTTCTTGTCTTCAAACTACCATATCTCGCGAACGGATTGACCTAACCAAAAAATTCCTATTGCATCTGAAAGTAGAAACTCGCCCAATTACAACGGCATGTGTATTTTTTCCCTAGGCCATTCTGGTTAAGCGTTTGGAGCAGCAGAATTGTGAAAAATTTTTTGCCTTCTCTACCATTTCTTGGCTTCAAACTCCCATATCTCGCGAACGGATTGACCTAACCCAAAAATTCCTATTGCATCTGAAAGTAGAAACTCGCCCGATTACAACGGTATGTGTATTTTTTCCCTAGGCCATTCTGGTTAAGCGTTTGGAGCAGCAGAATTGCGAAAAATTTTTTGCTTTCTCAACCATTTCTTGGCTTCAAACTCCCATATCGCGCGAACGGATTGACCTAACCCAAAAATTCCTGTTGCGTCTGAAAGTGGAAACTCGCACGATTACAACGCTATGTGTATTTTTTCCCTAGGCCATTCTGGTTAAGCGTTTGGAGCAGCAGAATTGCGAAAAATTTTTTGCCTTCTCAACCATTTCTTGGCTTCAAACTCCCATAACTCGCGAACGGATTGACCTAACCCAAAAATTCCTGTTGCGTCTGAAAGTAGAAACTCGCCCGGTTACAACGGTATGTGTATTTTTTCCCTAGGCCATTCTGGTTAAGCGTTTGGAGCAGCAGAAGTGCGAAAAATTTGTTGCCTTCTCAACCATTTCTTGGCTTCAAGCTCCCATATCTCGCGAACGGATTGACCTAACCCAAAAATTCCTGTTGCGTCTGAAAGTAGAAACTCGCCCGATTACAACGGTATGTGTATTTTTTCCCTAGGCCATTCTGGTTAAGCGTTTGGAGCAGCAGAATTGCGAAAAATTTTTTGCCTTCTCAACCATTTCTTGTCTTCAAACACCCATATCTCGCGAACGGATTGACCTAACCCAAAAATTCCTATTGCATCTGAAAGTAGAAACTCGCCCGATTACAACGGTATGTGAATTTTGTCCCTAGGCCATTATGGTTAAGCGTTTGGAGCAGCAGAATTGCGAAAAATTTTTTGCCTTCTCTACCATTTCTTGGCTTCAAACTCCCATATCTCGCGAACGGATTGACCTAACCCAAAAATTCCTATTGCATCTGAAAGTAGAAGCTCGCCCCATTACAACGGTATTTGTATTTTTCCCCTAGGCCATTCTGGTTAAGCGTTTGGAGCAGCAGAAGTGCGAAAAATTTGTTGTCTTCTCAACCATTTCTTAGCTTCAAACTCCTATATCTCGCGAACGGATTGACCAAACCCAGATGTTCCTGCTGCGTCTGAAAGTAGAAACTCGCCCGATTACAACGGTATGTGTATTTTTTCCCTGGGCCATTCTGGTTAAGTGTTCGGTGCAGCAGAATTGCGAAAAATTCTTTGCCTTCTCAACCATTTCTTGTCTTCAAACTCCCATATCTCGCGAACGGATTGACCTAACCCAAAAATTCCTATTGCATCTGAAAGTAGAAACTCGCCCGATTACAACGGTATTTGTATTTTTTCCCTAGGCCATTCTGGTTAAGCGTTTGGAGCAGCAGAAGTGCGAAAAATTTGTTGTCTTGTCAACCATTTCTTAGCTTCAGACTCCTATAACTCGCGAACGGATTGACCTAACCCAAAAATTCCTGTTGCGTCTGAAAGTAGAAACTCGCCCGATTACAACGGTATGTGTATTTTTTCCCTAGGCCATTCTGGTTAAGCGTTTGGAGCAGCAGAATTGCGAAAAATTTTTTGCCTTCTCAACCATTTCTTGTCTTCAAACACCCATATCTCGCGAACGGATTGACCTAACCCAAAAATTCCTATTGCATCTGAAAGTAGAAACTCGCCCGATTACAACGGTATGTGTATTTTTTCCCTAGGCCATTCTGGTTAAGCGTTTGTAGCAGCAGAATTGTGAAAAATTTTTTGCCTTCTCTACCATTTCTTGGCTTCAAACTCCCATATCTCGCGAACGGATTGACCTAACCCAAAAATTCCTATTGCATCTGAAAGTAGAAACTCGCCCGATTACAACGGTATGTGAATTTTGTCCCTAGGCCATTCTGGTTAAGCGTTTGGAGCAGCAGAATTGCGAAAAATTTTTTGCCTTCTCTACCATTTCTTGGCTTCAAACTCCCATATCTCGCGAACGGATTGACCTAACCCAAAAATTCCTATTGCATCTGAAAGTAGAAACTCGCCCGATTACAACGGTATTTGTATTTTTTCCCTAGGCCATTCTGGTTAAGCGTTTGGAGCAGCAGAAGTGCGAAAAATTTGTTGTCTTCTCAACCATTTCTTAGCTTCAAACTCCTATATCTCGCGTTCGGATTGACCAAACCCAGATGTTCCTGCTGCGTCTGAAAGTAGAAACTCGCCCGATTACAACGGTATGTGTATTTTTTCCCTGGGCCATTCTGGTTAAGCGTTTGGAGCAGCAGAATTGCGAAAAATTTTTTGCCTTCTCAACCATTTCTTGTCTTCAAACACCCATATCTCGCGAACGGATTGACCTAACCCAAAAATTCCTATTGCATCTGAAAGTAGAAACTCGCCCGATTACAACGTTATGTGTATTTTTTCCCTAGGCCATTCTGGTTAAGCGTTTGTAGCAGCAGAATTGTGAAAAATTTTTTGCCTTCTCTACCATTTCTTGGCTTCAACCTCCCATATCTCGCGAACGGATTGACCTAACCCAAAAATTCCTATTGCATCTGAAAGTAGAAACTCGCCCGATTACAACGGTATTTGTATTTTTTCCCTAGGCCATTCTGGTTAAGCGTTTGGAGCAGCAGAAGTGCGAAAAATTTGTTGTCTTCTCAACCATTTCTTAGCTTCAAACTCCTATATCTCGCGGACGGATTGACCAAACCCAGATGTTCCTGCTGCGTCTGAAAGCAGAAACTCGCCCGATTACAACGGTATGTGTATTTTTTCCCTGGGCCATTCTGGTTAAGCGTTCGGAGCAGCAGAATTGCGAAAAATTTTTTGCCTTCTCAACCATTTCTTGTCTTCAAACTCCCATATCTCGCGAACGGATTGATCTAACCCAAAAATTCCTATTGCATCTGAAAGTAGAAACTCGCCCTATTACAACGGTATTTGTATTTTTTCCCTAGGCCATTCTGGTTAAGCGTTTGGAGCAGCAGAATTGCGAAAAATTTTTTGCCTTCTCAACCATTTCTTGGCTTCAAGCTCCCATATCTCGCGAACGGATTGACCTAACCCAAAAATTCCTATTGCATCTGAAAGTAGAAAATCGCCCGATTACAACGGTATTTGTATTTTTTCCCTAGGCCATTCTGGTTAAGCGTTTGGAGCAGCAGAAGTGCGAAAAATTTGTTGTCTTGTCAACCATTTCTTAGCTTCAGACTCCTATATCTCCCGAACGGATTGACCAAACCCAGATTTTCCTGCTGCGTCTGAAAGTAGAAACTCGCCCGATTACAACGGTATGTGTATTTTTTCCCTAGGCCATTCTGGTTAAGCGTTCGGAGCAGCAGAATTGCGAAAAATTTTTTGCCTTCTCAAACATTTCTTGTCTTCAAACTCCCATATCTCGCGAACGGATTGACCTAACCAAAAAATTCCTATTGCACCTGAAAGTAGAAACTCGCCCGATTACAACGGTATGTGTATGTTTTGCCTAGGCCATTCTGGTTAAGCGTTTGGAGCAGCAGAAGTGCGAAAAATTTGTTGTCTTCTAAACCATTTCTTAGCTTCAAACTCCCATATCTCGCGAACGGATTGACGTAACCCAAAAATTCCTGTTGCATCTGAAAGTAGAAACTCGCCCGATTACAACGGTATGTGTATTTTTTCCCTAGGCCATTCTGGTTAAGCGTTTGGAGCAGCAGAAGTGCGAAAAATTTGTTGTCTTCTCAACCATTTCTTAGCTTCAAACTCCTATATCTCGCGTTCGGATTGACCAAACCCAGATGTTCCTGCTGCGTCTGAAAGTAGAAACTCGCCCGATTACAACGGTATGTGTATTTTTTCCCTGGGCCATTCTGGTTAAGCGTTTGGAGCAGCAGAATTGCGAAAAATTTTTTGCCTTCTCAACCATTTCTTGTCTTCAAACACCCATATCTCGCGAACGGATTGACCTAACCCAAAAATTCCTATTGCATCTGAAAGTAGAAACTCGCCCGATTACAACGTTATGTGTATTTTTTCCCTAGGCCATTCTGGTTAAGCGTTTGTAGCAGCAGAATTGTGAAAAATTTTTTGCCTTCTCTACCATTTCTTGGCTTCAACCTCCCATATCTCGCGAACGGATTGACCTAACCCAAAAATTCCTATTGCATCTGAAAGTAGAAACTCGCCCGATTACAACGGTATTTGTATTTTTTCCCTAGGCCATTCTGGTTAAGCGTTTGGAGCAGCAGAAGTGCGAAAAATTTGTTGTCTTCTCAACCATTTCTTAGCTTCAAACTCCTATATCTCGCGGACGGATTGACCAAACCCAGATGTTCCTGCTGCGTCTGAAAGCAGAAACTCGCCCGATTACAACGGTATGTGTATTTTTTCCCTGGGCCATTCTGGTTAAGCGTTCGGAGCAGCAGAATTGCGAAAAATTTTTTGCCTTCTCAACCATTTCTTGTCTTCAAACTCCCATATCTCGCGAACGGATTGATCTAACCCAAAAATTCCTATTGCATCTGAAAGTAGAAACTCGCCCTATTACAACGGTATTTGTATTTTTTCCCTAGGCCATTCTGGTTAAGCGTTTGGAGCAGCAGAATTGCGAAAAATTTTTTGCCTTCTCAACCATTTCTTGGCTTCAAGCTCCCATATCTCGCGAACGGATTGACCTAACCCAAAAATTCCTATTGCATCTGAAAGTAGAAAATCGCCCGATTACAACGGTATTTGTATTTTTTCCCTAGGCCATTCTGGTTAAGCGTTTGGAGCAGCAGAAGTGCGAAAAATTTGTTGTCTTGTCAACCATTTCTTAGCTTCAGACTCCTATATCTCCCGAACGGATTGACCAAACCCAGATTTTCCTGCTGCGTCTGAAAGTAGAAACTCGCCCGATTACAACGGTATGTGTATTTTTTCCCTAGGCCATTCTGGTTAAGCGTTCGGAGCAGCAGAATTGCGAAAAATTTTTTGCCTTCTCAAACATTTCTTGTCTTCAAACTCCCATATCTCGCGAACGGATTGACCTAACCAAAAAATTCCTATTGCACCTGAAAGTAGAAACTCGCCCGATTACAACGGTATGTGTATGTTTTGCCTAGGCCATTCTGGTTAAGCGTTTGGAGCAGCAGAAGTGCGAAAAATTTGTTGTCTTCTAAACCATTTCTTAGCTTCAAACTCCCATATCTCGCGAACGGATTGACGTAACCCAAAAATTCCTGTTGCATCTGAAAGTAGAAACTCGCCCGATTACAACGGTATGTGTATTTTTTCCCTAGGCCATTCTGGTTAAGCGTTTGGAACAGCAGAATTGCGAAAAATTTTTTGCCTTCTCAACCATTTCTTGTCTTCAAACTCCCATATCTCGCGAACGGATTGACCTAACCCAAAAATTCCTATTGCATCCGAAAGTAGAAACTCGACTGATTACAACGGTATGTGTATTTTTTCCCTAGGCCATTCTGGTTAAGCGTTTGGAGCAGCAGAATTGCGAAAAATTTTTTGCCTTCTCAACCATTTCTTGGCTTCAAACTCCCATAACTCGCGAACGGATTGACCTAACCCAAAAATTCCTATTGCATCTGAAAATAGAAACTCGCCCGATTACAACGGTATTTGTATTTTTTCCCTAGGCCATTCTGGTTAAGCGTTTGGAGCAGCAGAAGTGCGAAAAATTTGTTGTCTTCTCAACCATTTCTTAGCTTCAAACTCCTATATCTCGCGAACGGATTGACCAAACCCAGATGTTCCTGCTGCGTCTGAAAGTAGAAACTCGCCCGATTACAACGGTATGTGTATTTTTTCCCTGGGCCATTCTGGTTAAGCGTTCGGAGCAGCAGAATTGCGAAAAATTTTTTGCCTTCTCAACCATTTCTTGTCTTCAAACTCCCATATCTCGCGAACGGATTGATCTAACCCAAAAATTCCTATTGCATCTGAAAGTAGAAACTCGCCCTCTTACAACGGTGTTTGTATTTTTTCCCTAGGCCATTCTGGTTAAGCGTTTGGAGCAGCAGAAGTGCGAAAAATTTGTTGTCTTGTCAACCATTTCTTAGCTTCAGACTCCTATATCTCGCGAACGGATTGACCAAACCCAGATTTTCCTGCTGCGTCTGAAAGTAGAAACTCGCCCGATTACAACGGTATGTGTATTTTTTCCCTAGGCCATTCTGGTTAAGCGTTTGGAGCAGCAGAAGTGCGAAAAATTTGTTGTCTTGTCAACCATTTCTTAGCTTCAGACTCCTATATCTCCCGAACGGATTGACCAAACCCAGATTTTCCTGCTGCGTCTGAAAGTAGAAACTCGCCCGATTACAACGGTATGTGTATTTTTTCCCTAGGCCATTCTGGTTAAGCGTTCGGAGCAGCAGAATTGCGAAAAATTTTTTGCCTTCTCAAACATTTCTTGTCTTCAAACTCCCATATCTCGCGAACGGATTGACCTAACCAAAAAATTCCTATTGCACCTGAAAGTAGAAACTCGCCCGATTACAACGGTATGTGTATGTTTTCCCTAGGCCATTCTGGTTAAGCGTTTGGAGCAGCAGAAGTGCGAAAAATTTGTTGTCTTCTAAACCATTTCTTAGCTTCAAACTCCCATATCTCGCGAACGGATTGACGTAACCCAAAAATTCCTGTTGCATCTGAAAGTAGAAACTCGCCCGATTACAACGGTATGTGTATTTTTTCCCTAGGCCATTCTGGTTAAGCGTTTGGAACAGCAGAATTGCGAAAAATTTTTTGCCTTCTCAACCATTTCTTGTATTCAAACTCCCATATCTCGCGAACGGATTGACCTAACCCAAAAATTCCTATTGCATCCGAAAGTAGAAACTCGACTGATTACAACGGTATGTGTATTTTTTCCCTAGGCCATTCTGGTTAAGCGTTTGGAGCAGCAGAATTGCGAAAAATTTTTTGCCTTCTCAACCATTTCTTGGCTTCAAACTCCCATAACTCGCGAACGGATTGACCTAACCCAAAAATTCCTATTGCATCTGAAAGTAGAAACTCGCCCGATTACAACGGTATTTGTATTTTTTCCCTAGGCCATTCTGGTTAAGCGTTTGGAGCAGCAGAAGTGCGAAAAATTTGTTGTCTTCTCAACCATTTCTTAGCTTCAAACTCCTATATCTCGCGAACGGATTGACCAAACCCAGATGTTCCTGCTGCGTCTGAAAGTAGAAACTCGCCCGATTACAACGGTATGTGTATTTTTTCCCTGGGCCATTCTGGTTAAGCGTTCGGAGCAGCAGAATTGCGAAAAATTTTTTGCCTTCTCAACCATTTCTTGTCTTCAAACTCCCATATCTCGCGAACGGATTGATCTAACCCAAAAATTCCTATTGCATCTGAAAGTAGAAACTCGCCCTATTACAACGGTGTTTGTATTTTTTCCCTAGGCCATTCTGGTTAAGCGTTTGGAGCAGCAGAATTGCGAAAAATTTTTTGCTTTCTCAACCATTTCTTGGCTTCAAACTCCCATATCGCGCGAACGGATTGACCTAACCCAAAAATTCCTGTTGCGTCTGAAAGTGGAAACTCGCACGATTACAACGCTATGTGTATTTTTTCCCTAGGCCATTCTGGTTAAGCGTTTGGAGCAGCAGAATTGCGAAAAATTTTTTGCCTTCTCAACCATTTCTTGGCTTCAAACTCCCATAACTCGCGAACGGATTGACCTAACCCAAAAATTCCTGTTGCGTCTGAAAGTAGAAACTCGCCCGGTTACAACGGTATGTGTATTTTTTCCCTAGGCCATTCTGGTTAAGCGTTTGGAGCAGCAGAAGTGCGAAAAATTTGTTGCCTTCTCAACCATTTCTTGGCTTCAAGCTCCCATATCTCGCGAACGGATTGACCTAACCCAAAAATTCCTGTTGCGTCTGAAAGTAGAAACTCGCCCGATTACAACGGTATGTGTATTTTTTCCCTAGGCCATTCTGGTTAAGCGTTTGGAGCAGCAGAATTGCGAAAAATTTTTTGCCTTCTCAACCATTTCTTGTCTTCAAACACCCATATCTCGCGAACGGATTGACCTAACCCAAAAATTCCTATTGCATCTGAAAGTATAAACTCGCCCGATTACAACGGTATGTGAATTTTGTCCCTAGGCCATTATGGTTAAGCGTTTGGAGCAGCAGAATTGCGAAAAATTTTTTGCCTTCTCTACCATTTCTTGGCTTCAAACTCCCATATCTCGCGAACGGATTGACCTAACCCAAAAATTCCTATTGCATCTGAAAGTAGAAGCTCGCCCCATTACAACGGTATTTGTATTTTTCCCCTAGGCCATTCTGGTTAAGCGTTTGGAGCAGCAGAAGTGCGAAAAATTTGTTGTCTTCTCAACCATTTCTTAGCTTCAAACTCCTATATCTCGCGAACGGATTGACCAAACCCAGATGTTCCTGCTGCGTCTGAAAGTAGAAACTCGCCCGATTACAACGGTATGTGTATTTTTTCCCTGGGCCATTCTGGTTAAGTGTTCGGTGCAGCAGAATTGCGAAAAATTCTTTGCCTTCTCAACCATTTCTTGTCTTCAAACTCCCATATCTCGCGAACGGATTGACCTAACCCAAAAATTCCTATTGCATCTGAAAGTAGAAACTCGCCCGATTACAACGGTATTTGTATTTTTTCCCTAGGCCATTCTGGTTAAGCGTTTGGAGCAGCAGAAGTGCGAAAAATTTGTTGTCTTGTCAACCATTTCTTAGCTTCAGACTCCTATAACTCGCGAACGGATTGACCAAACCCAGATTTTCCTGCTGCGTCTGAAAGTAGAAACTCGCCCGATTACAACGGTACGTGTATTTTTTCCCTAGGCCATTCTGGTTAAGCGTTCGGAGCAGCAGAATTGCGTAAAATTTTTTGCCTTCTCAACCATTTCTTGTCTTCAAACTCCCATATCTCGCGAACGGATTGACCTAACCAAAAAATTCCTATTGCATCTGAAAGTAGAAACTCGCCCGATTACAACGGTATGTGTATTTTTTCCCTAGGCCATTCTGGTTAAGCGTTTGGAGCAGCAGAATTGTGAAAAATTTTTTGCCTTCTCTACCATTTCTTGGCTTCAAACTACCATATGTCGCGAACGAATTGACCTAACCCAAAAATTCCTATTGCATCTGAAAGTAGAAACTCGCCCGATTACAACGGTATTTGTATTATTTCCCTAGGCCATTCTGGTTAAGCGTTTGGAGCAGCAGAATTGCGAAAAATTTTTTGCCTTCTCAACCATTTCTTGGCTTCAAACTCCCATAACTCGCGAACGGATTGACCTAACCCAAAAATTCCTATTGCATCTGAAAGTAGAAACTCGCCCGATTACAACGGTATTTGTATTTTTTCCCTAGGCCATTCTGGTTAAGCGTTTGGAGCAGCAGAAGTGCGAAAAATTTGTTGTCTTCTCAACGATTTCTTAGCTTCAAACTCCTATATCTCGCGAACGGATTGACCAAACCCAGATGTTCCTGCTGCGTCTGAAAGTAGAAACTCGCCCGATTACAACGGTATGTGTATTTTTTCCCTGGGCCATTCTGGTTAAGCGTTCGGAGCAGCAGAATTGCGAAAAATTTTTTGCCTTCTCAAACATTTCTTGTCTTCAAACTCCCATATCTCGCGAACGGATTGATCTAACCCAAAAATTCCTATTGCATCTGAAAGTAGAAACTCGCCCTATTACAACGGTATTTGTATTTTTTCCCTAGGCCATTCTGGTTAAGCGTTTGGAGCAGCAGAAGTGCGAAAAATTTGTTGTCTTGTCAACCATTTCTTAGCTTCAGACTCCTATATCTCGCGAACGGATTGACCAAACCCAGATTTTCCTGCTGCGTCTGAAAGTAGAAACTCGCCCGATCACAACGGTATGTGTATTTTTTCCCTAGGCCATTCTGGTTAAGCGTTTGGAGCAGCAGAATTGCGACAAATTTCTTGCCTTCTCAACCATTTCTTGGCTTCAAACTCCCATATCTCGCGAACGGATTGACCTAACCCAAAAATTCCTATGGCATCTGAAAGTAGAAACTCACCCGATTACAACGGTATGTGTATTTTTTCCCTCGGCCATTCTGGTTAAGCCTTTGGAGCAGCAGAATTGCGAAAAATTTTTTGCCTTCTCAACCATTTCTTGGCTTCAAGCTCCCATATCTCGCGAACGGATTGACCTAACCCAAAAATTCCTATTGCATCTGAAAGTAGAAAATCGCCCGATTACAACGGTATTTGTATTTTTTCCCTGGGCCATTCTGGTTAAGCGTTTGGAGCAGCAGAAGTGCGAAAAATTTGTTGTCTTGTCAACCATTTCTTAGCTTCAGACTCCTATATCTCGCGAACGGATTGACCAAACCCAGATTTTCCTGCTGCGTCTGAAAGTAGAAACTCGCCCGATTACAACGGTATGTGTATTTTTTCCCTAGGCCATTCTGGTTAAGCGTTCGGAGCAGCAGAATTGCGAAAAATTTTTTGCTTCTCAACCATTTCTTGTCTTCAAACTCCCATATCTCGCGAACGGATTGACCTAACCAAAAAATTCCTATTGCATCTGAAAGTAGAAACTCGCCCGATTACAACGGCATGTGTATTTTTTCCCTAGGCCATTCTGGTTAAGCGTTTGGAGCAGCAGAATTGTGAAAAATTTTTTGCCTTCTCAACCATTTCTTAGCTTCAAACTCCCATATCTCGCGAACGGATTGACGTAACCCAAAAATTCCTGTTGCATCTGAAAGTAGAAACTCACCCGATTACAACGGTATGTGTATTTTTTCCCTAGGCCATTCTGGTTAAGCGTTTGGAACAGCAGAATTGCGAAAAATTTTTTGCCTTCTCAACCATTTCTTGTCTTCAAACTCCCATATCTCGCGAACGGATTGACCTAACCCAAAAATTCCTATTGCATCTGAAAGTAGAAACTCGCCCGATCACAACGGTATGTGTATTTTTTCCCTAGGCCATTCTGGTTAAGCGTTTGGAGCAGCAGAATTGCGAAAAATTTTTTGCTTTCTCAACCATTTCTTGGCTTCAAACTCCCATATCTCGCGAACGGATTGACCTAACCCAAAAATTCCTATGGCATCTGAAAGTAGAAACTCACCCGATTACAACGGTATGTGTATTTTTTCCCTAGGCCATTCTGGTTAAGCGTTTGGAGCAGCAGAATTGCGACAAATTTCTTGCCTTCTCAACCATTTCTTGGCTTCAAACTCCCATATCTCGCGAACGGATTGACCTAACCCAAAAATTCCTATGGCATCTGAAAGTAGAAACTCACCCGATTACAACGGTATGTGTATTTTTTCCCTCGGCCATTCTGGTTAAGCCTTTGGAGCAGCAGAATTGCGAAAAATTTTTTGCCTTCTCAACCATTTCTTGGCTTCAAGCTCCCATATCTCGCGAACGGATTGACCTAACCCAAAAATTCCTATTGCATCTGAAAGTAGAAAATCGCCCGATTACAACGGTATTTGTATTTTTTCCCTAGGCCATTCTGGTTAAGCGTTTGGAGCAGCAGAAGTGCGAAAAATTTGTTGTCTTGTCAACCATTTCTTAGCTTCAGACTCCTATATCTCGCGAACGGATTGACAAACCCAGATTTTCCTGCTGCGTCTGAAAGTAGAAACTCGCCCGATTACAACGGTATGTGTATTTTTTCCCTAGGCCATTCTGGTTAAGCGTTCGGAGCAGCAGAATTGCGAAAAATTTTTTGCCTTCTCAACCATTTCTTGTCTTCAAACTCCCATATCTCGCGAACGGATTGACCTAACCAAAAAATTCCTATTTCATCTGAAAGTAGAAACTCGCCCGATTACAACGGCATGTGTATTTTTTCCCTAGGCCATTCTGGTTAAGCGTTTGGAGCAGCAGAATTGTGAAAAATTTTTTGCCTTCTCAACCATTTCTTAGCTTCAAACTCCCATATCTCGCGAACGGATTGACGTAACCCAAAAATTCCTGTTGCATCTGAAAGTAGAAACTCACCCGATTACAACGGTATGTGTATTTTTTCCCTAGGCCATTCTGGTTAAGCGTTTGGAACAGCAGAATTGCGAAAAATTTTTTGCCTTCTCAACCATTTCTTGTCTTCAAACTCCCATATCTCGCGAACGGATTGACCTAACCCAAAAATTCCTATTGCATCTGAAAGTAGAAACTCGCCCGATCACAACGGTATGTGTATTTTTTCCCTAGGCCATTCTGGTTAAGCGTTTGGAGCAGCAGAATTGCGAAAAATTTTTTGCTTTCTCAACCATTTCTTGGCTTCAAACTCCCATATCTCGCGAACGGATTGACCTAACCCAAAAATTCCTATGGCATCTGAAAGTAGAAACTCACCCGATTACAACGGTATGTGTATTTTTTCCCTAGGCCATTCTGGTTAAGCGTTTGGAGCAGCAGAATTGCGACAAATTTCTTGCCTTCTCAACCATTTCTTGGCTTCAAACTCCCATATCTCGCGAACGGATTGACCTAACCCAAAAATTCCTATTGCATCTGAAAGTAGAAACTCGCCCGATCACAACGGTATGTGTATTTTTTCCCTGGGCCATTCTGGTTAAGTGTTCGGTGCAGCAGAATTGCGAAAAATTCTTTGCCTTCTCAACCATTTCTTGTCTTCAAACTCCCATATCTCGCGAACGGATTGACCTAACCCAAAAATTCCTATTGCATCTGAAAGTAGAAACTCGCCCGATTACAACGGTATTTGTATTTTTTCCCTAGGCCATTCTGGTTAAGCGTTTGGAGCAGCAGAAGTGCGAAAAATTTGTTGTCTTGTCAACCATTTCTTAGCTTCAGACTCCTATAACTCGCGAACGGATTGACCAAACCCAGATTTTCCTGCTGCGTCTGAAAGTAGAAACTCGCCCGATTACAACGGTACGTGTATTTTTTCCCTAGGCCATTCTGGTTAAGCGTTCGGAGCAGCAGAATTGCGTAAAATTTTTTGCCTTCTCAACCATTTCTTGTCTTCAAACTCCCATATCTCGCGAACGGATTGACCTAACCAAAAAATTCCTATTGCATCTGAAAGTAGAAACTCGCCCGATTACAACGGTATGTGTATTTTTTCCCTAGGCCATTCTGGTTAAGCGTTTGGAGCAGCAGAATTGTGAAAAATTTTTTGCCTTCTCTACCATTTCTTGGCTTCAAACTACCATATGTCGCGAACGAATTGACCTAACCCAAAAATTCCTATTGCATCTGAAAGTAGAAACTCGCCCGATTACAACGGTATTTGTATTATTTCCCTAGGCCATTCTGGTTAAGCGTTTGGAGCAGCAGAATTGCGAAAAATTTTTTGCCTTCTCAACCATTTCTTGGCTTCAAACTCCCATAACTCGCGAACGGATTGACCTAACCCAAAAATTCCTATTGCATCTGAAAGTAGAAACTCGCCCGATTACAACGGTATTTGTATTTTTTCCCTAGGCCATTCTGGTTAAGCGTTTGGAGCAGCAGAAGTGCGAAAAATTTGTTGTCTTCTCAACGATTTCTTAGCTTCAAACTCCTATATCTCGCGAACGGATTGACCAAACCCAGATGTTCCTGCTGCGTCTGAAAGTAGAAACTCGCCCGATTACAACGGTATGTGTATTTTTTCCCTGGGCCATTCTGGTTAAGCGTTCGGAGCAGCAGAATTGCGAAAAATTTCTTGCCTTCTCAAACATTTCTTGTCTTCAAACTCCCATATCTCGCGAACGGATTGATCTAACCCAAAAATTCCTATTGCATCTGAAAGTAGAAACTCGCCCTATTACAACGGTATTTGTATTTTTTCCCTAGGCCATTCTGGTTAAGCGTTTGGAGCAGCAGAAGTGCGAAAAATTTGTTGTCTTGTCAACCATTTCTTAGCTTCAGACTCCTATATCTCGCGAACGGATTGACCAAACCCAGATTTTCCTGCTGCGTCTGAAAGTAGAAACTCGCCCGATCACAACGGTATGTGTATTTTTTCCCTAGGCCATTCTGGTTAAGCGTTTGGAGCAGCAGAATTGCGACAAATTTCTTGCCTTCTCAACCATTTCTTGGCTTCAAACTCCCATATCTCGCGAACGGATTGACCTAACCCAAAAATTCCTATGGCATCTGAAAGTAGAAACTCACCCGATTACAACGGTATGTGTATTTTTTCCCTCGGCCATTCTGGTTAAGCCTTTGGAGCAGCAGAATTGCGAAAAATTTTTTGCCTTCTCAACCATTTCTTGGCTTCAAGCTCCCATATCTCGCGAACGGATTGACCTAACCCAAAAATTCCTATTGCATCTGAAAGTAGAAAATCGCCCGATTACAACGGTATTTGTATTTTTTCCCTGGGCCATTCTGGTTAAGCGTTTGGAGCAGCAGAAGTGCGAAAAATTTGTTGTCTTGTCAACCATTTCTTAGCTTCAGACTCCTATATCTCGCGAACGGATTGACCAAACCCAGATTTTCCTGCTGCGTCTGAAAGTAGAAACTCGCCCGATTACAACGGTATGTGTATTTTTTCCCTAGGCCATTCTGGTTAAGCGTTCGGAGCAGCAGAATTGCGAAAAATTTTTTGCTTCTCAACCATTTCTTGTCTTCAAACTCCCATATCTCGCGAACGGATTGACCTAACCAAAAAATTCCTATTGCATCTGAAAGTAGAAACTCGCCCGATTACAACGGCATGTGTATTTTTTCCCTAGGCCATTCTGGTTAAGCGTTTGGAGCAGCAGAATTGTGAAAAATTTTTTGCCTTCTCAACCATTTCTTAGCTTCAAACTCCCATATCTCGCGAACGGATTGACGTAACCCAAAAATTCCTGTTGCATCTGAAAGTAGAAACTCACCCGATTACAACGGTATGTGTATTTTTTCCCTAGGCCATTCTGGTTAAGCGTTTGGAACAGCAGAATTGCGAAAAATTTTTTGCCTTCTCAACCATTTCTTGTCTTCAAACTCCCATATCTCGCGAACGGATTGACCTAACCCAAAAATTCCTATTGCATCTGAAAGTAGAAACTCGCCCGATCACAACGGTATGTGTATTTTTTCCCTAGGCCATTCTGGTTAAGCGTTTGGAGCAGCAGAATTGCGAAAAATTTTTTGCTTTCTCAACCATTTCTTGGCTTCAAACTCCCATATCTCGCGAACGGATTGACCTAACCCAAAAATTCCTATGGCATCTGAAAGTAGAAACTCACCGATTACAACGGTATGTGTATTTTTTCCCAGGCCATTCTGGTTAAGCGTTTGGAGCAGCAGAATTGCGACAAATTTCTTGCCTTCTCAACCATTTCTTGGCTTCAAACTCCCATATCTCGCGAACGGATTGACCTAACCCAAAAATTCCTATGGCATCTGAAAGTAGAAACTCACCCGATTACAACGGTATGTGTATTTTTTCCCTCGGCCATTCTGGTTAAGCCTTTGGAGCAGCAGAATTGCGAAAAATTTTTTGCCTTCTCAACCATTTCTTGGCTTCAAGCTCCATATCTCGCGAACGGATTGACCTAACCCAAAAATTCCTATTGCATCTGAAAGTAGAAAATCGCCCGATTACAACGGTATTTGTATTTTTTCCCTAGGCCATTCTGGTTAAGCGTTTGGAGCAGCAGAAGTGCGAAAAATTTGTTGTCTTGTCAACCATTTCTTAGCTTCAGACTCCTATATCTCGCGAACGGATTGACAAACCCAGATTTTCCTGCTGCGTCTGAAAGTAGAAACTCGCCCGATTACAACGGTATGTGTATTTTTTCCCTAGGCCATTCTGGTTAAGCGTTCGGAGCAGCAGAATTGCGAAAAATTTTTTGCCTTCTCAACCATTTCTTGTCTTCAAACTCCCATATCTCGCGAACGGATTGACCTAACCAAAAAATTCCTATTTCATCTGAAAGTAGAAACTCGCCCGATTACAACGGCATGTGTATTTTTTCCCTAGGCCATTCTGGTTAAGCGTTTGGAGCAGCAGAATTGTGAAAAATTTTTTGCCTTCTCAACCATTTCTTAGCTTCAAACTCCCATATCTCGCGAACGGATTGACGTAACCCAAAAATTCCTGTTGCATCTGAAAGTAGAAACTCACCCGATTACAACGGTATGTGTATTTTTTCCCTA
This sequence comes from Ptiloglossa arizonensis, assembly GCF_051014685.1. Lineage (NCBI taxonomy): Eukaryota > Metazoa > Arthropoda > Insecta > Hymenoptera > Colletidae > Ptiloglossa > Ptiloglossa arizonensis. Next base: position 194,884 of record NW_027478688.1, on the reverse strand, counting down.
GGCCATTCTGGTTAAGCGTTTGGAACAGCAGAATTGCGAAAAATTTTTTGCCTTCTCAACCATTTCTTGTCTTCAAACTCCCATATCTCGCGAACGGATTGACCTAACCCAAAAATTCCTATTGCATCTGAAAGTAGAAACTCGCCCGATCACAACGGTATGTGTATTTTTTCCCTAGGCCATTCTGGTTAAGCGTTTGGAGCAGCAGAATTGCGAAAAATTTTTTGCTTTCTCAACCATTTCTTGGCTTCAAACTCCCATATCTCGCGAACGGATTGACCTAACCCAAAAATTCCTATGGCATCTGAAAGTAGAAACTCACCCGATTACAACGGTATGTGTATTTTTTCCCTAGGCCATTCTGGTTAAGCGTTTGGAGCAGCAGAATTGCGACAAATTTCTTGCCTTCTCAACCATTTCTTGGCTTCAAACTCCCATATCTCGCGAACGGATTGACCTAACCCAAAAATTCCTATGGCATCTGAAAGTAGAAACTCACCCGATTACAACGGTATGTGTATTTTTTCCCTCGGCCATTCTGGTTAAGCCTTTGGAGCAGCAGAATTGCGAAAAATTTTTTGCCTTCTCAACCATTTCTTGGCTTCAAGCTCCCATATCTCGCGAACGGATTGACCTAACCCAAAAATTCCTATTGCATCTGAAAGTAGAAAATCGCCCGATTACAACGGTATTTGTATTTTTTCCCTAGGCCATTCTGGTTAAGCGTTTGGAGCAGCAGAAGTGCGAAAAATTTGTTGTCTTGTCAACCATTTCTTAGCTTCAGACTCCTATATCTCGCGAACGGATTGACAAACCCAGATTTTCCTGCTGCGTCTGAAAGTAGAAACTCGCCCGATTACAACGGTATGTGTATTTTTTCCCTAGGCCATTCTGGTTAAGCGTTCGGAGCAGCAGAATTGCGAAAAATTTTTTGCCTTCTCAACCATTTCTTGTCTTCAAACTCCCATATCTCGCGAACGGATTGACCTAACCAAAAAATTCCTATTGCATCTGAAAGTAGAAACTCGCCCGATTACAACGGCATGTGTATTTTTTCCCTAGGCCATTCTGGTTAAGCGTTTGGAGCAGCAGAATTGTGAAAAATTTTTTGCCTTCTCAACCATTTCTTAGCTTCAAACTCCCATATCTCGCGAACGGATTGACGTAACCCAAAAATTCCTGTTGCATCTGAAAGTAGAAACTCACCCGATTACAACGGTATGTGTATTTTTTCCCTAGGCCATTCTGGTTAAGCGTTTGGAACAGCAGAATTGCGAAAAATTTTTTGCCTTCTCAACCATTTCTTGTCTTCAAACTCCCATATCTCGCGAACGGATTGACCTAACCCAAAAATTCCTATTGCATCTGAAAGTAGAAACTCGCCCGATTACAACGGTATGTGTATTTTTTCCCTAGGCCATTCTGGTTAAGCGTTTGGAGCAGCAGAATTGCGAAAAATTTTTTGCTTTCTCAACCATTTCTTGGCTTAAATCTCCCATATCTCGCGAACGGATTGACCTAACCCAAAAATTCCTGTTGCGTCTGAAAGTAGAAACTCGCACGATTACAACGCTATGTGTATTTTTTCCCTAGGCCATTCTGGTTAAGCGTTCGGAGCAGCAGAATTGCGAAAAATTTTTTGCCTTCTCAACCATTTCTTGTCTTCAAACTCCCATATCTCGCGAACGGATTGACCTAACCCAAAAATTCCTGTTGCGTCTGAAAGTGGAAACTCGCACGATTACAACGCTATGTGTATTTTTTCCCTAGGCCATTCTGGTTAAGCGTTTGGAGCAGCAGAATTGCGAAAAATTTTTTGCCTTCTCAACCATTTCTTGGCTTCAAACTCCCATAACTCGCGAACGGATTGACCTAACCCAAAAATTCCTGTTGCGTCTGAAAGTAGAAACTCGCCCGGTTACAACGGTATGTGTATTTTTTCCCTAGGCCATTCTGGTTAAGCGTTTGGAGCAGCAGAAGTGCGAAAAATTTGTTGTCTTCTCAACCATTTCTTAGCTTCAAACTCCTATATCTCGCGAACGGATTGACCAAACCCAGATGTTCCTGCTGCGTCTGAAAGTAGAAACTCGCCCGATTACAACGGTATGTGTATTTTTTCCCTGGGCCATTCTGGTTAAGTGTTCGGTGCAGCAGAATTGCGAAAAATTTTTTGCCTTCTCAACCATTTCTTGGCTTCAAACTCCCATATCTCGCGAACGGATTGAACTAACCCAAAAATTCCTGTTGCGTCTGAAAGTAGAAACTCGCCCGGTTACAACGGTATGTGTATTTTTTCCCTAGGCCATTCTGGTTAAGCGTTTGGAGCAGCAGAATTGCGAAAAATTTGTTGCCTTCTCAACCATTTCTTGTCTTCAAACTCCCATATCTCGCGAACGGATTGACCTAACCCAAAAATTCCTGTTGCGTCTGAAAGTAGAAACTCGCCCGATTACAACGGTATGTGTATTTTTTCCCTAGGCCATTCTGGTTAAGCGTTTGGAGCAGCAGAATTGCGAAAAATTTTTTACTTTCTCAACCATTTCTTGGCTTCAAACTCCCATATCTCGCGAACGGATTGACCTAACCCAAAAATTCCTGTTGCGTCTGAAAGTAGAAACTCGCCCGATTACAACGCTATGTGTATTTTTTCCCTAGGCCATTCTGGTTAAGCTTTTGGAACAGCAGAATTGCGAAAAATTTTTTGCCTTCTCAACCATCTCTTGTCTTCAAACTCCCATATCTCGCGAACGGATTGACCTAACCCAAAAATTCCTATTGCATCTGAAAGTAGAAACTCGCCCGATTACAACGGTATGTGTATTTTTTCCCTAGGCCATTCTGGTTAAGGGTTTGGAGCAGCAGAATTGTGAAAAATTTTTTGCCTTCTCTACCATTTCTTGGCTTCAAACTCCCATATCTCGCGAACGGATTGACCTAACCCAAAAATTCCTATAGCATCTGAAAGTAGAAACTCGCCCGATTACAACGGTATGTGTATTTTTTCCCTAGGCCATTCTGGTTAAGCTTTTGGAGCAGCAGAATTGCGAAAAATTTTTTGCCGTCTCAACCATTTCTTGGCTTCAAACTCCCATATCTCGCGAACGGATTGACCTAACCCAAAAATTCCTATTGCATCTGAAAGTTGAAACTCGCCCGATTACAACGGTATTTGTATTTTTTCCCGAGGCCATTCTGGTTAAGCGTTTGGAGCAGCAGAATTGCGAAAAATTTTTTGCCTTCTCAACCATCTCTTGTCTTCAAACTCCCATATCTCGCGAACGGATTGACCTAACCCAAAAATTCCTATTGCATCTGAAAGTAGAAACTCGCCCGATCACAACGGTATGTGTATTTTTTCCCTAGGCCATTCTGGTTAAGCGTTTGGAGCAGCAGAATTGCGAAAAATTTCTTGCCTTCTCAACCATTTCTTGGCTTCAAACTCCCATATCTCGCGAACGGATTGACCTAACCAAAAAATTCCTATTGCGTCTGAAAGTAGAAACTCGCCCGGTTACAACGGCATGTGTATTTTTTCCCTAGGCCATTCTGATTAAGCGCTTGGAGCAGCAGAAGTGCGAAAAATTTGTTGCCTTCTCAAACATTTCTTGTCTTCAAACTCCCATATCTCGCGAACGGATTGACCTAACCCAAAAATTCCTGTTGCGTCTGAAAGTAGAAACTCGCCCGATTACAACGGTATGTGTATTTTTTCCCTAGGCCATTCTGGTTAAGCGTTTGGAGCAGCAGAATTGCGAAAAATTTTTTGCTTTCTCAACCATTTCTTGGCTTCAAACTCCCATATCTCGCGAACGGATTGACCTAACCCAAAAATTCCTGTTGCATCTGAAAGTAGAAACTCACCCGATTACAACGGTATGTGTATTTTTTCCCTAGGCCATTCTGGTTAAGCGTTTGGAACAGCAGAATTGCGAAAAATTTTTTGCCTTCTCAACCATTTCTTGTCTTCAAACTCCCATATCTCGCGAACGGATTGACCTAACCCAAAAATTCCTATTGCATCTGAAAGTAGAAACTCGCCCGATTACAACGGTATGTGTATTTTTTCCCTAGGCCATTCTGGTTAAGCGTTTGGAGCAGCAGAATTGCGAAAAATTTTTTGCTTTCTCAACCATTTCTTGGCTTAAATCTCCCATATCTCGCGAACGGATTGACCTAACCCAAAAATTCCTGTTGCGTCTGAAAGTAGAAACTCGCACGATTACAACGCTATGTGTATTTTTTCCCTAGGCCATTCTGGTTAAGCGTTCGGAGCAGCAGAATTGCGAAAAATTTTTTGCCTTCTCAACCATTTCTTGTCTTCAAACTCCCATATCTCGCGAACGGATTGACCTAACCCAAAAATTCCTGTTGCGTCTGAAAGTGGAAACTCGCACGATTACAACGCTATGTGTATTTTTTCCCTAGGCCATTCTGGTTAAGCGTTTGGAGCAGCAGAATTGCGAAAAATTTTTTGCCTTCTCAACCATTTCTTGGCTTCAAACTCCCATAACTCGCGAACGGATTGACCTAACCCAAAAATTCCTGCTGCGTCTGAAAGTAAAAACTCGCCCGATTACAACGGTATGTGTATTTTTTCCCTAGGCCATTCTGGTTAAGCGTTTGGAGCAGCAGAATTGCGAAAAATTTGTTGCCTTCTCAACCATTTCTTGTCTTCAAACTCCCATATCTCGCGAACGGATTGACCTAACCCAAAAATTCCTGTTGCGTCTGAAAGTAGAAACTCGCCCGATTACAACGGTATGTGTATTTTTTCCCTAGGCCATTCTGGTTAAGCGTTTGGAGCAGCAGAATTGCGAAAAATTTTTTTCTTTCTCAACCATTTCTTGGCTTCAAACTCCCATATCTCGCGAACGGATTGACCTAACCCAAAAATTCCTGTTGCGTCTGAAAGTAGAAACTCGCCCGATTACAACGCTATGTGTATTTTTTCTCTAGGCCATTCTGGTTAAGCTTTTGGAACAGCAGAATTGCGAAAAATTTTTTGCCTTCTCAACCATCTCTTGTCTTCAAACTCCCATATCTCGCGAACGGATTGACCTAACCCAAAAATTCCTATTGCATCTGAAAGTAGAAACTCGCCCGATTACAACGGTATGTGTATTTTTTCCCTAGGCCATTCTGGTTAAGGGTTTGGAGCAGCAGAATTGTGAAAAATTTTTTGCCTTCTCTACCATTTCTTGGCTTCAAACTCCCATATCTCGCGAACGGATTGACCTAACCCAAAAATTCCTATAGCATCTGAAAGTAGAAACTCGCCCGATTACAACGGTATGTGTATTTTTTCCCTAGGCCATTCTGGTTAAGCTTTTGGAGCAGCAGAATTGCGAAAAATTTTTTGCCGTCTCAACCATTTCTTGGCTTCAAACTCCCATATCTCGCGAACGGATTGACCTAACCCAAAAATTCCTATTGCATCTGAAAGTTGAAACTCGCCCGATTACAACGGTATTTGTATTTTTTCCCGAGGCCATTCTGGTTAAGCGTTTGGAGCAGCAGAATTGCGAAAAATTTTTTGCCTTCTCAACCATCTCTTGTCTTCAAACTCCCATATCTCGCGAACGGATTGACCTAACCCAAAAATTCCTATTGCATCTGAAAGTAGAAACTCGCCCGATCACAACGGTATGTGTATTTTTTCCCTAGGCCATTCTGGTTAAGCGTTTGGAGCAGCAGAATTGCGAAAAATTTCTTGCCTTCTCAACCATTTCTTGGCTTCAAACTCCCATATCTCGCGAACGGATTGACCTAACCAAAAAATTCCTATTGCGTCTGAAAGTAGAAACTCGCCCGGTTACAACGGCATGTGTATTTTTTCCCTAGGCCATTCTGATTAAGCGCTTGGAGCAGCAGAAGTGCGAAAAATTTGTTGCCTTCTCAACCATTTCTTGTCTTCAAACTCCCATATCTCGCGAACGGATTGACCTAACCCAAAAATTCCTGTTGCGTCTGAAAGTAGAAACTCGCCCGATTACAACGGTATGTGTATTTTTTCCCTAGGCCATTCTGGTTAAGCGTTTGGAGCAGCAGAATTGCGAAAAATTTTTTGCTTTCTCAACCATTTCTTGGCTTCAAACTCCCATATCTCGCGAACGGATTGACCTAACCCAAAAATTCCTGTTGCATCTGAAAGTAGAAACTCACCCGATTACAACGGTATGTGTATTTTTTCCCTAGGCCATTCTGGTTAAGCGTTTGGAACAGCAGAATTGCGAAAAATTTTTTGCCTTCTCAACCATTTCTTGTCTTCAAACTCCCATATCTCGCGAACGGATTGACCTAACCCAAAAATTCCTGTTGCGTCTGAAAGTAGAAACTCGCCCGATTACAACGGTATGTGTATTTTTTCCCTAGGCCATTCTGGTTAAGCGTTTGGAGCAGCAGAATTGCGAAAAATTTTTTGCTTTCTCAACCATTTCTTGGCTTCAAACTCCCATATCTCGCGAACGGATTGACCTAACCCAAAAATTCCTGTTGCATCTGAAAGTAGAAACTCACCCGATTACAACGGTATGTGTATTTTTTCCCTAGGCCATTCTGGTTAAGCGTTTGGAACAGCAGAATTGCGAAAAATTTTTTGCCTTCTCAACCATTTCTTGTCTTCAAACTCCCATATCTCGCGAACGGATTGACCTAACCCAAAAATTCCTATTGCATCTGAAAGTAGAAACTCGCCCGATTACAACGGTATGTGTTTTTTTTCCCTAGGCCATTCTGGTTAAGCGTTTGGAGCAGCAGAATTGCGAAAAATTTTTTGCTTTCTCAACCATTTCTTGGCTTAAATCTCCCATATCTCGCGAACGGATTGACCTAACCCAAAAATTCCTGTTGCGTCTGAAAGTAGAAACTCGCACGATTACAACGCTGTGTGTATTTTTTCCCTAGGCCATTCTGGTTAAGCGTTCGGAGCAGCAGAATTGCGAAAAATTTTTTGCCTTCTCAACCATTTCTTGTCTTCAAACTCCCATATCTCGCGAACGGATTGACCTAACCCAAAAATTCCTGTTGCGTCTGAAAGTGGAAACTCGCACGATTACAACGTTATGTGTATTTTTTCCCTAGGCCATTCTGGTTAAGCGTTTGGAGCAGCAGAATTGCGAAAAATTTTTTGCCTTCTCAACCATTTCTTGGCTTCAAACTCCCATAACTCGCGAACGGATTGACCTAACCCAAAAATTCCTGTTGCGTCTGAAAGTAGAAACTCGCCCGATTACAACGGTATGTGTATTTTTTCCCTAGGCCATTCTGGTTAAGCGTTTGGAGCAGCAGAATTGCGAAAAATTTTTTGCTTTCTCAACCATTTCTTGGCTTCAAACTCCCATATCTCGCGAACGGATTGACCTAACCCAAAAATTCCTGTTGCATCTGAAAGTAGAAACTCACCCGATTACAACGGTATGTGTATTTTTTCCCTAGGCCATTCTGGTTAAGCGTTTGGAACAGCAGAATTGCGAAAAATTTTTTGCCTTCTCAACCATTTCTTGTCTTCAAACTCCCATATCTCGCGAACGGATTGACCTAACCCAAAAATTCCTATTGCATCTGAAAGTAGAAACTCGCCCGATTACAACGGTATGTGTATTTTTTCCCTAGGCCATTCTGGTTAAGCGTTTGGAGCAGCAGAATTGCGAAAAATTTTTTGCTTTCTCAACCATTTCTTGGCTTAAATCTCCCATATCTCGCGAACGGATTGACCTAACCCAAAAATTCCTGTTGCGTCTGAAAGTGGAAACTCGCACGATTACAACGTTATGTGTATTTTTTCCCTAGGCCATTCTGGTTAAGCGTTTGGAGCAGCAGAATTGCGAAAAATTTTTTGCCTTCTCAACCATTTCTTGGCTTCAAACTCCCATAACTCGCGAACGGATTGACCTAACCCAAAAATTCCTGTTGCGTCTGAAAGTAGAAACTCGCCCGGTTACAACGGTATGTGTATTTTTTCCCTAGGCCATTCTGGTTAAGCGTTTGGAGCAGCAGAAGTGCGAAAAATTTGTTGCCTTCTCAACCATTTCTTGGCTTCAAACTCCCATATCTCGCGAACGGATTGACCTAACCCAAAAATTCCTGTTGCGTCTGAAAGTAGAAACTCGCCCGATTACAACGGTATGTGTATTTTTTCCCTAGGCCATTCTGGTTAAGCGTTTGGAGCAGCAGAATTGCGAAAAATTTTTTGCCTTCTCAACCATTTCTTGTCTTCAAACTCCCATATCTCGCGAACGGATTGACCTAACCCAAAAATTCCTATTGCATCTGAAAGTAGAAACTCGCCCGATTACAACGGTATGTGTATTTTTTCCCTAGGCCATTCTGGTTAAGCGTTTGGAGCAGCAGAATTGCGAAAAATTTTTTGCTTTCTCAACCATTTCTTGGCTTAAATCTCCCATATCTCGCGAACGGATTGACCTAACCCAAAAATTCCTGTTGCGTCTGAAAGTAGAAACTCGCACGATTACAACGCTGTGTGTATTTTTTCCCTAGGCCATTCTGGTTAAGCGTTCGGAGCAGCAGAATTGCGAAAAATTTTTTGCCTTCTCAACCATTTCTTGTCTTCAAACTCCCATATCTCGCGAACGGATTGACCTAACCCAAAAATTCCTGTTGCGTCTGAAAGTGGAAACTCGCACGATTACAACGTTATGTGTATTTTTTCCCTAGGCCATTCTGGTTAAGCGTTTGGAGCAGCAGAATTGCGAAAAATTTTTTGCCTTCTCAACCATTTCTTGGCTTCAAACTCCCATAACTCGCGAACGGATTGACCTAACCCAAAAATTCCTGTTGCGTCTGAAAGTAGAAACTCGCCCGGTTACAACGGTATGTGTATTTTTTCCCTAGGCCATTCTGGTTAAGCGTTTGGAGCAGCAGAAGTGCGAAAAATTTGTTGCCTTCTCAACCATTTCTTGGCTTCAAACTCCCATATCTCGCGAACGGATTGACCTAACCCAAAAATTCCTGTTGCGTCTGAAAGTAGAAACTCGCCCGATTACAACGGTATGTGTATTTTTTCCCTAGGCCATTCTGGTTAAGCGTTTGGAGCAGCAGAATTGCGAAAAATTTTTTGCCTTCTCAACCATTTCTTGTCTTCAAACACCCATATCTCGCGAACGGATTGACCTAACCCAAAAATTCCTATTGCATCTGAAAGTAGAAACTCGCCCGATTACAACGGTATGTGTATTTTTTCCCTAGGCCATTCTGGTTAAGCGTTTGTAGCAGCAGAATTATGAAAAATTTTTTGCCTTCTCTACCATTTCTTGGCTTCAAACTCCCATATCTCGCGAACGGATTGACCTAACCCAAAAATTCCTATTGCATCTGAAAGTAGAAACTCGCCCAATTACAACGGTATGTGAATTTTGTCCCTAGGCCATTATGGTTAAGCGTTTGGAGCAGCAGAATTGCGAAAAATTTTTTGCCTTCTCTACCATTTCTTGGCTTCAAACTCCCATATCTCGCGAACGGATTGACCTAACCCAAAAATTCCTGTTGCGTCTGAAAGTAGAAACTCGCCCGGTTACAACGGTATGTGTATTTTTTCCCTAGGCCATTCTGGTTAAGCGTTTGGAGCAGCAGAAGTGCGAAAAATTTGTTGCCTTCTCAACCATTTCTTGGCTTCAAACTCCCATATCTCGCGAACGGATTGACCTAACCCAAAAATTCCTGTTGCGTCTGAAAGTAGAAACTCGCCCGATTACAACGGTATGTGTATTTTTTCCCTAGGCCATTCTGGTTAAGCGTTTGGAGCAGCAGAATTGCGAAAAATTTTTTGCCTTCTCAACCATTTCTTGTCTTCAAACACCCATATCTCGCGAACGGATTGACCTAACCCAAAAATTCCTATTGCATCTGAAAGTAGAAACTCGCCCGATTACAACGGTATGTGTATTTTTTCCCTAGGCCATTCTGGTTAAGCGTTTGTAGCAGCAGAATTATGAAAAATTTTTTGCCTTCTCTACCATTTCTTGGCTTCAAACTCCCATATCTCGCGAACGGATTGACCTAACCCAAAAATTCCTATTGCATCTGAAAGTAGAAACTCGCCCAATTACAACGGTATGTGAATTTTGTCCCTAGGCCATTATGGTTAAGCGTTTGGAGCAGCAGAATTGCGAAAAATTTTTTGCCTTCTCTACCATTTCTTGGCTTCAAACTCCCATATCTCGCGAACGGATTGACCTAACCCAAAAATTCCTATTGCATCTGAAAGTAGAAGCTCGCCCGATTACAACGGTATTTGTATTTTTTCCCTAGGCCATTCTGGTTAAGCGTTTGGAGCAGCAGAAGTGCGAAGAATTTGTTGTCTTCTCAACCATTTGTTAGCTTCAAACTCCTATATCTCGCGAACGGATTGACCAAACCCAGATGTTCCTGCTGCGTCTGAAAGTAGAAACTCGCCCGATTACAACGGTATGTGTATTTTTTCCCTGGGCCATTCTGGTTAAGTGTTCGGTGCAGCAGAATTGCGAAAAATTTTTTGCCTTCTCAACCATTTCTTGGCTTCAAACTCCCATATCTCGCGAACGGATTGACCTAACCCAAAAATTCCTGTTGCGTCTGAAAGTAGAAACTCGCCCGGTTACAACGGTATGTGTATTTTTTCCCTAGGCCATTCTGGTTAAGCGTTTGGAGCAGCAGAATTGCGAAAAATTTGTTGCCTTCTCAACCATTTCTTGTCTTCAAACTCCCATATCTCGCGAACGGATTGACCTAACCCAAAAATTCCTGTTGCGTCTGAAAGTAGAAACTCGCCCGATTACAACGGTATGTGTATTTTTTCCCTAGGCCATTCTGGTTAAGCGTTTGGAGCAGCAGAATTGCGAAAAATTTTTTACTTTCTCAACCATTTCTTGGCTTCAAACTCCCATATCTCGCGAACGGATTGACCTAACCCAAAAATTCCTGTTGCGTCTGAAAGTAGAAACTCGCCCGATTACAACGCTATGTGTATTTTTTCCCTAGGCCATTCTGGTTAAGCTTTTGGAACAGCAGAATTGCGAAAAATTTTTTGCCTTCTCAACCATCTCTTGTCTTCAAACACCCATATCTCGCGAACGGATTGACCTAACCCAAAAATTCCTATTGCATCTGAAAGTAGAAACTCGCCCGATTACAACGGTATGTGTATTTTTTCCCTAGGCCATTCTGGTTAAGCGTTTGTAGCAGCAGAATTATGAAAAATTTTTTGCCTTCTCTACCATTTCTTGGCTTCAAACTCCCATATCTCGCGAACGGATTGACCTAACCCAAAAATTCCTATTGCATCTGAAAGTAGAAACTCGCCCAATTACAACGGTATGTGAATTTTGTCCCTAGGCCATTATGGTTAAGCGTTTGGAGCAGCAGAATTGCGAAAAATTTTTTGCCTTCTCTACCATTTCTTGGCTTCAAACTCCCATATCTCGCGAACGGATTGACCTAACCCAAAAATTCCTATTGCATCTGAAAGTAGAAGCTCGCCCGATTACAACGGTATTTGTATTTTTTCCCTAGGCCATTCTGGTTAAGCGTTTGGAGCAGCAGAAGTGCGAAAAATTTGTTGTCTTCTCAACCATTTGTTAGCTTCAAACTCCTATATCTCGCGAACGGATTGACCAAACCCAGATGTTCCTGCTGCGTCTGAAAGTAGAAACTCGCCCGATTACAACGGTATGTGTATTTTTTCCCTGGGCCATTCTGGTTAAGTGTTCGGTGCAGCAGAATTGCGAAAAATTTTTTGCCTTCTCAACCATTTCTTGGCTTCAAACTCCCATATCTCGCGAACGGATTGACCTAACCCAAAAATTCCTGTTGCGTCTGAAAGTAGAAACTCGCCCGGTTACAACGGTATGTGTATTTTTTCCCTAGGCCATTCTGGTTAAGCGTTTGGAGCAGCAGAATTGCGAAAAATTTGTTGCCTTCTCAACCATTTCTTGTCTTCAAACTCCCATATCTCGCGAACGGATTGACCTAACCCAAAAATTCCTGTTGCGTCTGAAAGTAGAAACTCGCCCGATTACAACGGTATGTGTATTTTTTCCCTAGGCCATTCTGTTTAAGCGTTTGGAGCAGCAGAATTGCGAAAAATTTTTTACATTCTCAACCATTTCTTGGCTTCAAACTCCCATATCTCGCGAACGGATTGACCTAACCCAAAAATTCCTGTTGCGTCTGAAAGTAGAAACTCGCCCGATTACAACGCTATGTGTATTTTTTCCCTAGGCCATTCTGGTTAAGCTTTTGGAACAGCAGAATTGCGAAAAATTTTTTGCCTTCTCAACCATCTCTTGTCTTCAAACTCCCATATCTCGCGAACGGATTGACCTAACCCAAAAATTCCTATTGCATCTGAAAGTAGAAACTCGCCCGATTACAACGGTATGTGTATTTTTTCCCTAGGCCATTCTGGTTAAGGGTTTGGAGCAGCAGAATTGTGAAAAATTTTTCGCCTTCTCTACCATTTCTTGGCTTCAAACTCCCATATCTCGCGAACGGATTGACCTAACCCAAAAATTCCTATTGCATCTGAAAGTAGAAACTCGCCCGATTACAACGGTATGTGTATTTTTTCCCTAGGCCATTCTGGTTAAGCGTTTGTAGCAGCAGAATTGTGAAAAATTTTTTGCCTTCTCTACCATTTCTTGGCTTCAAACTCCCATATCTCGCGAACGGATTGACCTAACCCAAAAATTCCTATTGCATCTGAAAGTAGAAACTCGCCCGATTACAACGGTATGTGAATTTTGTCCCTAGGCCATTATGGTTAAGCGTTTGGAGCAGCAGAATTGCGAAAAATTTTTTGCCTTCTCTACCATTTCTTGGCTTCAAACTCCCATATCTCGCGAACGGATTGACCTAACCCAAAAATTCCTATTGCATCTGAAAGTAGAAGCTCGCCCCATTACAACGGTATTTGTATTTTTTCCCTAGGCCATTCTGGTTAAGCGTTTGGAGCAGCAGAAGTGCGAAAAATTTGTTGTCTTCTCAACCATTTCTTAGCTTCAAACTCCTATATCTCGCGAACGGATTGACCAAACCCAGATGTTCCTGCTGCGTCTGAAAGTAGAAACTCGCCCGATTACAACGGTATGTGTATTTTTTCCCTGGGCCATTCTGGTTAAGTGTTCGGTGCAGCAGAATTGCGAAAAATTTTTTGCCTTCTCAACCATTTCTTGTCTTCAAACTCCCATATCTCGCGAACGGATTGACCTAACCCAAAGATTCCTATTGCATCTGAAAGTAGAAACTCGCCCGATTACAACGGTATTTGTATTTTTTCCCTAGGCCATTCTGGTTAAGCGTTTGGAGCAGCAGAAGTGCGAAAAATTTGTTGTCTTGTCAACCATTTCTTAGCTTCAGACTCCTATAACTCGCGAACGGATTGACCAAACCCAGATTTTCCTGCTGCGTCTGAAAGTAGAAACTCGCCCGATTACAACGGTACGTGTATTTTTTCCCTAGGCCATTCTGGTTAAGCGTTCGGAGCAGCAGAATTGCGTAAAATTTTTTGCCTTCTCAACCATTTCTTGTCTTCAAACTCCCATATCTCGCGAACGGATTGACCTAACCAAAAAATTCCTATTGCATCTGAAAGTAGAAACTCGCCCGATTACAACGGTATGTGTATTTTTTCCCTAGGCCATTCTGGTTAAGCGTTTGGAGCAGCAGAATTGTGAAAAATTTTTTGCCTTCTCTACCATTTCTTGGCTTCAAACTACCATATGTCGCGAACGAATTGACCTAACCCAAAAATTCCTATTGCATCTGAAAGTAGAAACTCGCCCGATTACAACGGTATTTGTATTATTTCCCTAGGCCATTCTGGTTAAGCGTTTGGAGCAGCAGAATTGCGAAAAATTTTTTGCCTTCTCAACCATTTCTTGGCTTCAAACTCCCATAACTCGCGAACGGATTGACCTAACCCAAAAATTCCTATTGCATCTGAAAGTAGAAACTCGCCCGATTACAACGGTATTTGTATTTTTTCCCTAGGCCATTCTGGTTAAGCGTTTGGAGCAGCAGAAGTGCGAAAAATTTGTTGTCTTCTCAACCATTTCTTAGCTTCAAACTCCTATATCTCGCGAACGGATTGACCAAACCCAGATCTTCCTGCTGCGTCTGAAAGTAGAAACTCGCCCGATTACAACGGTATGTGTATTTTTTCCCTGGGCCATTCTGGTTAAGCGTTCGGAGCAGCAGAATTGCGAAAAATTTTTTGCCTTCTCAAACATTTCTTGTCTTCAAACTCCCATATCTCGCGAACGGATTGATCTAACCCAAAAATTCCTATTGCATCTGAAAGTAGAAACTCGCCCTATTACAACGGTATTTGTATTTTTTCCCTAGGCCATTCTGGTTAAGCGTTTGGAGCAGCAGAAGTGCGAAAAATTTGTTGTCTTGTCAACCATTTCTTAGCTTCAGACTCCTATATCTCGCGAACGGATTGACCAAACCCAGATTTTCCTGCTGTGTCTGAAAGTAGAAACTCGCCCGATTACAACGGTATTTGTATTTTTTCCCTAGGCCATTCTGGTTAAGCGTTTGGAGCAGCAGAATTGCGAAAAATTTTTTGCCTTCACAACCATTTCTTGGCTTCAAAGTCCCATATCTCGAGAACGGATTGACCTAACCCAAAAATTCCTATTGCATCTGAAAGTAGAAACTCGGCCGATCACAACGGTATGTGTATTTTTTCCCTAGGCCATTCTGGTTAAGCGTTTGGAGCAGCAGAATTGCGAAAAATTTCTTGCCTTCTCAACCATTTCTTGGCTTCAAACTCCCATATCTCGCGAACGGATTGACCTAACCCAAAAATTCCTATGGCATCTGAAAGTAGAAACTCACCCGATTACAACGGTATGTGTATTTTTTCCCTCGGCCATTCTGGTTAAGCCTTTGGAGCAGCAGAATTGCGAAAAATTTTTTGCCTTCTCAACCATTTCTTGGCTTCAAGCTCCCATATCTCGCGAACGGATTGACCTAACCCAAAAATTCCTATTGCATCTGAAAGTAGAAAATCGCCCGATTACAACGGTATTTGTATTTTTTCCCTAGGCCATTCTGGTTAAGCGTTTGGAGCAGCAGAAGTGCGAAAAATTTGTTGTCTTGTCAACCATTTCTTAGCTTCAGACTCCTATATCTCGCGAACGGATTGACCAAACCCAGATTTTCCTGCTGCGTCTGAAAGTAGAAACTCGCCCGATTACAACGGTATGTGTATTTTTTCCCTAGGCCATTCTGGTTAAGCGTTCGGAGAAGCAGAATTGCGAAAAATTTTTTGCCTTCTCAACCATTTCTTGTCTTCAAACTCCCATATCTCGCGAACGGATTGACCTAACCAAAAAATTCCTGTTGCATCTGAAAGTAGAAACTCGCCCGATTACAACGGCATGTGTATTTTTTCCCTAGGCCATTCTGGTTAAGCGTTTGGAGCAGCAGAATTGTGAAAAATTTTTTGCCTTCTCAACCATTTCTTAGCTTCAAACTCCCATATCTCGCGAACGGATTGACGTAACCCAAAAATTCCTGTTGCATCTGAAAGTAGAAACTCACCCGATTACAATGGTATGTGTATTTTTTCCCTAGGCCATTCTGGTTAAGCGTTTGGAACAGCAGAATTGCGAAAAATTTTTTGCTTTCTCAACCATTTCTTGGCTTAAATCTCCCATATCTCGCGAACGGATTGACCTAACCCAAAAATTCCTTTTGCGTCTGAAAGTGGAAACTCGCACGATTACAACGCTATGTGTATTTTTTCCCTAGGCCATTCTGGTTAAGCGTTTGGAGCAGAAGAATTGCGAAAAATTTTTTGCCTTCTCAACCATTTCTTGGCTTCAAACTCCCATAACTCGCGAACGGATTGACCTAACCCAAAAATTCCTGTTGCGTCTGAAAGTAGAAACTCGCCCGGTTACAACGGTATGTGTATTTTTTCCCTAGGCCATTCTGGTTAAGCGTTTGGAGCAGCAGAAGTGCGAAAAATTTGTTGCCTTCTCAACCATTTCTTGGCTTCAAACTCCCATATCTCGCGAACGGATTGACCTAACCCAAAAATTCCTGTTGCGTCTGAAAGTAGAAACTCGCCCGATTACAACGGTATGTGTATTTTTTCCCTAGGCCATTCTGGTTAAGCGTTTGGAGCAGCAGAATTGCGAAAAATTTTTTGCCTTCTCAACCATTTCTTGTCTTCAAACACCCATATCTCGCGAACGGATTGACCTAACCCAAAAATTCCTATTGCATCTGAAAGTAGAAACTCGCCCGATTACAACGGTATGTGTATTTTTTCCCTAGGCCATTCTGGTTAAGCGTTTGTAGCAGCAGAATTATGAAAAATTTTTTGCCTTCTCTACCATTTCTTGGCTTCAAACTCCCATATCTCGCGAACGGATTGACCTAACCCAAAAATTCCTATTGCATCTGAAAGTAGAAACTCGCCCGATTACAACGGTATGTGAATTTTGTCCCTAGGCCATTATGGTTAAGCGTTTGGAGCAGCAGAATTGCGAAAAATTTTTTGCCTTCTCTACCATTTCTTGGCTTCAAACTCCCATATCTCGCGAACGGATTGACCTAACCCAAAAATTCCTATTGCATCTGAAAGTAGAAGCTCGCCCGATTACAACGGTATTTGTATTTTTTCCCTAGGCCATTCTGGTTAAGCGTTTGGAGCAGCAGAAGTGCGAAAAATTTGTTGTCTTCTCAACCATTTCTTAGCTTCAAACTCCTATATCTCGCGAACGGATTGACCAAACCCAGATGTTCCTGCTGCGTCTGAAAGTAGAAACTCGCCCGATTACAACGGTATGTGTATTTTTTCCCTGGGCCATTCTGGTTAAGTGTTCGGTGCAGCAGAATTGCGAAAAATTTTTTGCCTTCTCAACCATTTCTTGGCTTCAAACTCCCATATCTCGCGAACGGATTGAACTAACCCAAAAATTCCTGTTGCGTCTGAAAGTAGAAACTCGCCCGGTTACAACGGTATGTGTATTTTTTCCCTAGGCCATTCTGGTTAAGCGTTTGGAGCAGCAGAATTGCGAAAAATTTGTTGCCTTCTCAACCATTTCTTGTCTTCAAACTCCCACATCTCGCGAACGGATTGACCTAACCCAAAAATTCCTGTTGCGTCTGAAAGTAGAAACTCGCCCGATTACAACGGTATGTGTATTTTTTCCCTAGGCCATTCTGGTTAAGCGTTTGGAGCAGCAGAATTGCGAAAAATTTTTTACTTTCTCAACCATTTCTTGGCTTCAAACTCCCATATCTCGCGAACGGATTGACCTAACCCAAAAATTCCTGTTGCGTCTGAAAGTAGAAACTCGCCCGATTACAACGCTATGTGTATTTTTTCCCTAGGCCATTCTGGTTAAGCTTTTGGAACAGCAGAATTGCGAAAAATTTTTTGCCTTCTCAACCATCTCTTGTCTTCAAACTCCCATATCTCGCGAACGGATTGACCTAACCCAAAAATTCCTATTGCATCTGAAAGTAGAAACTCGCCCGATTACAACGGTATGTGTATTTTTTCCCTAGGCCATTCTGGTTAAGGGTTTGGAGCAGCAGAATTGTGAAAAATTTTTTGCCTTCTCTACCATTTCTTGGCTTCAAACTCCCATATCTCGCGAACGGATTGACCTAACCCAAAAATTCCTATAGCATCTGAAAGTAGAAACTCGCCCGATTACAACGGTATGTGTATTTTTTCCCTAGGCCATTCTGGTTAAGCTATTGGAGCAGCAGAATTGCGAAAAATTTTTTGCCGTCTCAACCATTTCTTGGCTTCAAACTCCCATATCTCGCGAACGGATTGACCTAACCCAAAAATTCGTATTGCATCTGAAAGTTGAAACTCGCCCGATTACAACGGTATTTGTATTTTTTCCCGAGGCCATTCTGGTTAAGCGTTTGGAGCAGCAGAATTGCGAAAAATTTTTTGCCTTCTCAACCATCTCTTGTCTTCAAACTCCCATATCTCGCGAACGGATTGACCTAACCCAAAAATTCCTATTGCATCTGAAAGTAGAAACTCGCCCGATCACAACGGTATGTGTATTTTTTCCCTAGGCCATTCTGGTTAAGCGTTTGGAGCAGCAGAATTGCGAAAAATTTCTTGCCTTCTCAACCATTTCTTGGCTTCAAACTCCCATATCTCGCGAACGGATTGACCTAACCCAAAAATTCCTATTGCATCTGAAAGTAGAAGCTCGCCCGATTACAACGGTATTTGTATTTTTTCCCTAGGCCATTCTGGTTAAGCGTTTGGAGCAGCAGAAGTGCGAAAAATTTGTTGTCTTCTCAACCATTTCTTAGCTTCAAACTCCTATATCTCGCGAACGGATTGACCAAACCCAGATGTTCCTGCTGCGTCTGAAAGTAGAAACTCGCCCGATTACAACGGTATGTGTATTTTTTCCCTGGGCCATTCTGGTTAAGTGTTCGGTGCAGCAGAATTGCGAAAAATTTTTTGCCTTCTCAACCATTTCTTGGCTTCAAACTCCCATATCTCGCGAACGGATTGAACTAACCCAAAAATTCCTGTTGCGTCTGAAAGTAGAAACTCGCCCGGTTACAACGGTATGTGTATTTTTTCCCTAGGCCATTCTGGTTAAGCGTTTGGAGCAGCAGAATTGCGAAAAATTTGTTGCCTTCTCAACCATTTCTTGTCTTCAAACTCCCATATCTCGCGAACGGATTGACCTAACCCAAAAATTCCTGTTGCGTCTGAAAGTAGAAACTCGCCCGATTACAACGGTATGTGTATTTTTTCCCTAGGCCATTCTGGTTAAGCGTTTGGAGCAGCAGAATTGCGAAAAATTTTTTACTTTCTCAACCATTTCTTGGCTTCAAACTCCCATATCTCGCGAACGGATTGACCTAACCCAAAAATTCCTGTTGCGTCTGAAAGTAGAAACTCGCCCGATTACAACGCTATGTGTATTTTTTCCCTAGGCCATTCTGGTTAAGCTTTTGGAACAGCAGAATTGCGAAAAATTTTTTGCCTTCTCAACCATCTCTTGTCTTCAAACTCCCATATCTCGCGAACGGATTGACCTAACCCAAAAATTCCTATTGCATCTGAAAGTAGAAACTCGCCCGATTACAACGGTATGTGTATTTTTTCCCTAGGCCATTCTGGTTAAGGGTTTGGAGCAGCAGAATTGTGAAAAATTTTTTGCCTTCTCTACCATTTCTTGGCTTCAAACTCCCATATCTCGCGAACGGATTGACCTAACCCAAAAATTCCTATAGCATCTGAAAGTAGAAACTCGCCCGATTACAACGGTATGTGTATTTTTTCCCTAGGCCATTCTGGTTAAGCTATTGGAGCAGCAGAATTGCGAAAAATTTTTTGCCGTCTCAACCATTTCTTGGCTTCAAACTCCCATATCTCGCGAACGGATTGACCTAACCCAAAAATTCGTATTGCATCTGAAAGTTGAAACTCGCCCGATTACAACGGTATTTGTATTTTTTCCCGAGGCCATTCTGGTTAAGCGTTTGGAGCAGCAGAATTGCGAAAAATTTTTTGCCTTCTCAACCATCTCTTGTCTTCAAACTCCCATATCTCGCGAACGGATTGACCTAACCCAAAAATTCCTATTGCATCTGAAAGTAGAAACTCGCCCGATCACAACGGTATGTGTATTTTTTCCCTAGGCCATTCTGGTTAAGCGTTTGGAGCAGCAGAATTGCGAAAAATTTCTTGCCTTCTCAACCATTTCTTGGCTTCAAACTCCCATATCTCGCGAACGGATTGACCTAACCCAAAAATTCCTGTTGCGCCTGAAAGTAGAAACTCGCCCGATTACAACGGTATGTGTATTTTTTCCCTAGGCCATTCTGGTTAAGCGTTTGGAGCAGCAGAATTGCGAAAAATTTTTTGCTTTCTCAACCATTTCTTGGCTTCAAACTCCCATATCTCGCGAACGGATTGACCTAACCCAAAAATTCCTGTTGCATCTGAAAGTAGAAACTCACCCGATTACAACGGTATGTGTATTTTTTCCCTAGGCCATTCTGGTTAAGCGTTTGGAACAGCAGAATTGCGAAAAATTTTTTGCCTTCTCAACCATTTCTTGTCTTCAAACTCCCATATCTCGCGAACGGATTGACCTAACCCAAAAATTCCTATTGCACCTGAAAGTAGAAACTCGCCCGATTACAACGGTATGTGTATTTTTTCCCTAGGCCATTCTGGTTAAGCGTTTGGAGCAGCAGAATTGCGAAAAATTTTTTGCTTTCTCAACCATTTCTTGGCTTAAATCTCCCATATCTCGCGAACGGATTGACCTAACCCAAAAATTCCTGTTGCGTCTGAAAGTAGAAACTCGCACGATTACAACGCTATGTGTATTTTTTCCCTAGGCCATTCTGGTTAAGCGTTCGGAGCAGCAGAATTGCGAAAAATTTTTTGCCTTCTCAACCATTTCTTGTCTTCAAACTCCCATATCTCGCGAACGGATTGACCTAACCCAAAAATTCCTGTTGCGTCTGAAAGTCGAAACTCGCACGATTACAACGCTATGTGTATTTTTTCCCTAGGCCATTCTGGTTAAGCGTTTGGAGCAGCAGAAGTGCGAAAAATTTGTTGCCTTCTCAACCATTTCTTGGCTTCAAACTCCCATATCTCGCGAACGGATTGACCTAACCCAAAAATTCCTGTTGCGTCTGAAAGTAGAAACTCGCCCGATTACAACGGTATGTGTATTTTTTCCCTAGGCCATTCTGGTTAAGCGTTTGGAGCAGCAGAATTGCGAAAAATTTTTTGCCTTCTCAACCATTTCTTGTCTTCAAACACCCATATCTCGCGAACGGATTGACCTAACCCAAAAATTCCTATTGCATCTGAAAGTAGAAACTCGCCCGATTACAACGGTATGTGTATTTTTTCCCTAGGCCATTCTGGTTAAGCGTTTGTAGCAGCAGAATTATGAAAAATTTTTTGCCTTCTCTACCATTTCTTGGCTTCAAACTCCCATATCTCGCGAACGGATTGACCTAACCCAAAAATTCCTATTGCATCTGAAAGTAGAAACTCGCCCAATTACAACGGTATGTGAATTTTGTCCCTAGGCCATTATGGTTAAGCGTTTGGAGCAGCAGAATTGCGAAAAATTTTTTGCCTTCTCTACCATTTCTTGGCTTCAAACTCCCATATCTCGCGAACGGATTGACCTAACCCAAAAATTCCTATTGCATCTGAAAGTAGAAGCTCGCCCGATTACAACGGTATTTGTATTTTTTCCCTAGGCCATTCTGGTTAAGCGTTTGGAGCAGCAGAAGTGCGAAAAATTTGTTGTCTTCTCAACCATTTCTTAGCTTCAAACTCCTATATCTCGCGAACGGATTGACCAAACCCAGATGTTCCTGCTGCGTCTGAAAGTAGAAACTCGCCCGATTACAACGGTATGTGTATTTTTTCCCTGGGCCATTCTGGTTAAGTGTTCGGTGCAGCAGAATTGCGAAAAATTTTTTGCCTTCTCAACCATTTCTTGGCTTCAAACTCCCATATCTCGCGAACGGATTGACCTAACCCAAAAATTCCTGTTGCGTCTGAAAGTAGAAACTCGCACGATTACAACGCTATGTGTATTTTTTCCCTAGGCCATTCTGGTTAAGCGTTCGGAGCAGCAGAATTGCGAAAAATTTTTTGCCTTCTCAACCATTTCTTGTCTTCAAACTCCCATATCTCGCGAACGGATTGACCTAACCCAAAAATTCCTGTTGCGTCTGAAAGTCGAAACTCGCACGATTACAACGCTATGTGTATTTTTTCCCTAGGCCATTCTGGTTAAGCGTTTGGAGCAGCAGAAGTGCGAAAAATTTGTTGCCTTCTCAACCATTTCTTGGCTTCAAACTCCCATATCTCGCGAACGGATTGACCTAACCCAAAAATTCCTGTTGCGTCTGAAAGTAGAAACTCGCCCGATTACAACGGTATGTGTATTTTTTCCCTAGGCCATTCTGGTTAAGCGTTTGGAGCAGCAGAATTGCGAAAAATTTTTTGCCTTCTCAACCATTTCTTGTCTTCAAACACCCATATCTCGCGAACGGATTGACCTAACCCAAAAATTCCTATTGCATCTGAAAGTAGAAACTCGCCCGATTACAACGGTATGTGTATTTTTTCCCTAGGCCATTCTGGTTAAGCGTTTGTAGCAGCAGAATTATGAAAAATTTTTTGCCTTCTCTACCATTTCTTGGCTTCAAACTCCCATATCTCGCGAACGGATTGACCTAACCCAAAAATTCCTATTGCATCTGAAAGTAGAAACTCGCCCAATTACAACGGTATGTGAATTTTGTCCCTAGGCCATTATGGTTAAGCGTTTGGAGCAGCAGAATTGCGAAAAATTTTTTGCCTTCTCTACCATTTCTTGGCTTCAAACTCCCATATCTCGCGAACGGATTGACCTAACCCAAAAATTCCTATTGCATCTGAAAGTAGAAGCTCGCCCGATTACAACGGTATTTGTATTTTTTCCCTAGGCCATTCTGGTTAAGCGTTTGGAGCAGCAGAAGTGCGAAAAATTTGTTGTCTTCTCAACCATTTCTTAGCTTCAAACTCCTATATCTCGCGAACGGATTGACCAAACCCAGATGTTCCTGCTGCGTCTGAAAGTAGAAACTCGCCCGATTACAACGGTATGTGTATTTTTTCCCTGGGCCATTCTGGTTAAGTGTTCGGTGCAGCAGAATTGCGAAAAATTTTTTGCCTTCTCAACCATTTCTTGGCTTCAAACTCCCATATCTCGCGAACGGATTGACCTAACCCAAAAATTCCTGTTGCGTCTGAAAGTAGAAACTCGCCCGGTTACAACGGTATGTGTATTTTTTCCCTAGGCCATTCTGGTTAAGCGTTTGGAGCAGCAGAATTGCGAAAAATTTGTTGCCTTCTCAACCATTTCTTGTATTCAAACTCCCATATCTCGCGAACGGATTGACCTAACCCAAAAATTCCTGTTGCGTCTGAAAGTAGAAACTCGCCCGATTACAACGGTATGTGTATTTTTTCCCTAGGCCATTCTGGTTAAGCGTTTGGAGCAGCAGAATTGCGAAAAATTTTTTACTTTCTCAACCATTTCTTGGCTTCAAACTCCCATATCTCGCGAACGGATTGACCTAACCCAAAAATTCCTGTTGCGTCTGAAAGTAGAAACTCGCCCGATTACAACGCTATGTGTATTTTTTCCCTAGGCCATTCTGGTTAAGCTTTTGGAACAGCAGAATTGCGAAAAATTTTTTGCCTTCTCAACCATCTCTTGTCTTCAAACTCCCATATCTCGCGAACGGATTGACCTAACCCAAAAATTCCTATTGCATCTGAAAGTAGAAACTCGCCCGATTACAACGGTATGTGTATTTTTTCCCTAGGCCATTCTGGTTAAGGGTTTGGAGCAGCAGAATTGTGAAAAATTTTTTGCCTTCTCTACCATTTCTTGGCTTCAAACTCCCATATCTCGCGAACGGATTGACCTAACCCAAAAATTCCTATAGCATCTGAAAGTAGAAACTCGCCCGATTACAACGGTATGTGTATTTTTTCCCTAGGCCATTCTGGTTAAGGGTTTGGAGCAGCAGAATTGTGAAAAATTTTTTGCCTTCTCTACCATTTCTTGGCTTCAAACTCCCATATCTCGCGAACGGATTGACCTAACCCAAAAATTCCTATAGCATCTGAAAGTAGAAACTCGCCCGATTACAACGGTATGTGTATTTTTTCCCTAGGCCATTCTGGTTAAGCGTTTGGAGCAGCAGAATTGCGAAAAATTTTTTGCTTTCTCAACCATTTCTTGGCTTCAAACTCCCATATCTCGCGAACGGATTGACCTAACCCAAAAATTCCTGTTGCGTCTGAAAGTAGAAACTCGCCCGATTACAACGCTATGTGTATTTTTTCCCTAGGCCATTCTGGTTAAGCGTTTGGAACAGCAGAATTGCGAAAAATTTTTTGCCTTCTCAACCATCTCTTGTCTTCAAACTCCCATATCTCGCGAACGGATTGACCTAACCCAAAAATTCCTATTGCATCTGAAAGTAGAAACTCGCCCGATTACAACGGTATGTGTATTTTTTCCCTAGGCCATTCTGGTTAAGGGTTTGGAGCAGCAGAATTGTGAAAAATTTTTTGCCTTCTCTACCATTTCTTGGCTTCAAACTCCCATATCTCGCGAACGGATTGACCTAACCCAAAAATTCCTATAGCATCTGAAAGTAGAAACTCGCCCGATTACAACGGTATGTGTATTTTTTCCCTAGGCCATTCTGGTTAAGCGTTTGGAGCAGCAGAATTGCGAAAAATTTTTTGCCGTCTCAACCATTTCTTGGTTTCAAACTCCCATATCTCGCGAACGGATTGACCTAACCCAAAAATTCCTATTGCATCTGAAAGTAGAAACTCGCCCGATTACAACGGTATTTGTATTTTTTCCCGAGGCCATTCTGGTTAAGCGTTTGGAGCAGCAGAATTGCGAAAAATTTTTTGCCTTCACAACCATTTCTTGGCTTCAAAGTCCCATATCTCGCGAACGGATTGACCTAACCCAAAAATTCCTGTTGCGTCTGAAAGTAGAAACTCGCCCGATTACAACGGTATGTGTATGTTTTCCCTAGGCCATTCTGGTTAAGCGTTTGGAGCAGCAGAATTGTGAAAAATTGTTTGCCTTCTCTACCATTTCTTGGCTTCAAACTCCCATACCTCGCGAACGGATTGATCTAACCCAAAAAATTCCTATTGCATCTGAAAGTAGAAACTCGCCCGATTACAACGGTATGTGAATTTTTTCCCTAGGCCATTCTGGTTAAGCGTTTGGAGCAGCAGAATTGCGAAAAATTTTTTGCCTTCTCTACCATTTCTTGGCTTCAAACTCCCATATCTCGCGAACGGATTGACCTAACCCAAAAATTCCTATTGCATCTGAAAGTAGAAACTCGCCCGATTACAAAGGTATTTGTATTTTTTCCCTAGGCCATTCTGGTTAAGCGTTTGCAGCAGCAGAATTGCGAAAAATTTTTTGCCTTCACAACCATTTCTTGGCTTCAAAGTCCCATATCTCGCGAACGGATTGACCTAACCCAAAAATTCCTCTTGCATCTGAAAGTAGAAACTCGCCCGATCACAACGGTATGTGTATTTTTTCCCTAGGCCATTCTGGTTAAGCGTTTGGAGCAGCAGAATTGCGAAAAATTTCTTGCCTTCTCAACCATTTCTTGGCTTCAAGCTCCCATATCTCGCGAACGGATTGACCTAACCCAAAAATTCCTATTGCATCTGAAAGTAGAAACTCGCCCGATCACAACGGTATGTGTATTTTTTCCCTAGGCCATTCTGGTTAAGCGTTTGGAGCAGCAGAATTGCGAAAAATTTTTTGCCTTCTCTACCATTTCTTGGCTTCAAACTCCCATATCTCGCGAACGGATTGACCTAACCCAAAAATTCCTCTTGCATCTGAAAGTAGAAACTCGCCCGATTACAACGGTATGTGTATTTTTTCCCTAGGCCATTCTGGTTAAGCGTTTGGAGCAGCAGAATTGCGAAAAATTTCTTGCCTTCTCAACCATTTCTTGGCTTCAAACTCCCATATCTCGCGAACGGATTGACCTAACCAAAAAATTCCTATTGCATCTGAAAGTAGAAACTCGCCCGATTACAACGGTATGTGTATTTTTTCCCTAGGCCATTCTGGTTAAGCGTTTGGAGCAGCAGAATTGCGAAAAATTTTTTGCCTTCTCTACCATTTCTTGGCTTCAAACTCCTATATCTCGCGAACGGATTGACCTAACCCAAAAATTCCTGTTGCATCTGAAAGTAGAAACTCGCCCGATTACAACGGTATTTGTATTTTTTCCCTAGGCCATTCTGGTTAAGCGTTTGGAGCAGCAGAATTGCGAAAAATTTCTTGCCTTCTCAACCATTTCTTGGCTTCAAACTCCCATATCTCGCGAACGGATTGACCTATCCAAAAAATTCCTATTGCATCTGAAAGTAGAAACTCGCCCGATTACAACGGTATGTGTATTTTTTCCCTAGGCCATTCTGGTTAAGCGTTTGGAGCAGCAGAATTGCGAAAAATTTCTTGCCTTCTCAACCATTTCTTGGCTTCAAGCTCCCATATCTCGCGAATGGATTGACCTAACCCAAAAATTCCTATTGCATCTGAAAGTAGAAACTCGCCCGATTACAACGGTATGTGTATTTTTTCCCTAGGCCATTCTGGTTAAGCGTTTGGAGCAGCAGAATTGCGAAAAATTTTTTGCCTTCTCAACCATTTCTTGTCTTCAAACTCCCATATCTCGCGAACGGATTGACCTAACCCAAAAATTCCTGTTGCATCTGAAAGTAGAAACTCGCCCGATTACAACGGTATTTGTATTTTTTCCCTAGGCCATTCTGGTTAAGCGTTTGCAGCAGCAGAATTGCGAAAAATTTTTTGCCTTCACAACCATTTCTTGGCTTCAAAGTCCCATATCTCGCGAACGGATTGACCTAACCCAAAAATTCCTATTGCATCTGAAAGTAGAAACTCGCCCGATCACAACGGTATGTGTATTTTTTCCCTAGGCCATTCTGGTTAAGCGTTTGGAGCAGCAGAATTGCGAAAAATTTCTTGCCTTCTCAACCATTTCTTGGCTTCAAGCTCCCATATCTCGCGAACGGATTGACCTAACCCAAAAATTCCTATTGCATCTGAAAGTAGAAACTCGCCCGATCACAACGGTATGTGTATTTTTTCCCTAGGCCATTCTGGTTAAGCGTTTGGAGCAGCAGAATTGCGAAAAATTTCTTGCCTTCTCAACCATTTCTTGGCTTCAAACTCCCATATCTCGCGAACGGATTGACCTTACCAAAAAATTCCTATTGCATCTGAAAGTAGAAACTCGCCCGATTACAACGGTATGTGTATTTTTTCCCTAGGCCATTCTGGTTAAGCGTTTGGAGCAGCAGAATTGCGAAAAATTTTTTGCCTTCACAACCATTTATTGGCTTCAAAGTCCCATATCTCGCGAACGGATTGACCTAACCCAAAAATTCCTATTGCATCTGAAAGTAGAAACTCGCCCGATCACAACGGTATGTGTATTTTTTCCCTAGGCCATTCCTGGTTAAGAGTTTGGAGCAGCAGAATTGTGAAAAATTTTTTGCCTTCTCTACCATTCCTTGGCTTCAAACTACCATATCTCGCGAACGAATTGACCTAACCCAAAAATTCCTATTGCATCTGAAAGTAGAAACTCGCCCGATAACAACGGTATGTGTATTTTTTCCCTAGGCCATTCTGGTTAAGCGTTTGCAGCAGCAGAATTGCGAAAAATTTTTTGCCTTCACAACCATTTCTTGGCTTCAAAGTCCCATATCTCGCGAACGGATTGACCTAACCCAAAAATTCCTATTGCATCTGAAAGTAGAAACTCGCCCGATCACAACGGTGTGTGTATTTTTTCCCTAGGCCATTCTGGTTAAGGGTTTGGAGCAGCAGAATTGCGAAAAATTTCTTGCCTTCTCAACCATTTCTTGGCTTCAAGCTCCCATATCTCGCGAATGGATTGACCTAACCCAAAAATTCCTATTGCATCTGAAAGTAGAAACTCGCCCGATTACAACGGTATGTGTATTTTTTCCCTAGGCCATTCTGGTTAAGCGTTTGGAGCAGCAGAATTGCGAAAAATTTTTTGCCTTCTCAACCATTTCTTGTCTTCAAACTCCCATATCTCGCGAACGGATTGACCTAACCCAAAAATTCCTGTTGCATCTGAAAGTAGAAACTCGCCCGATTACAACGGTATTTGTATTTTTTCCCTAGGCCATTCTGGTTAAGCGTTTGCAGCAGCAGAATTGCGAAAAATTTTTTGCCTTCACAACCATTTCTTGGCTTCAAAGTCCCATATCTCGCGAACGGATTGACCTAACCCAAAAATTCCTATTGCATCTGAAAGTAGAAACTCGCCCGATCACAACGGTATGTGTATTTTTTCCCTAGGCCATTCTGGTTAAGCGTTTGGAGCAGCAGAATTGCGAAAAATTTCTTGCCTTCTCAACCATTTCTTGGCTTCAAGCTCCCATATCTCGCGAACGGATTGACATAACCCAAAAATTCCTATTGCATCTGAAAGTAGAAACTCGCCCGATCACAACGGTATGTGTATTTTTTCCCTAGGCCATTCTGGTTAAGCGTTTGGAGCAGCAGAATTGCGAAAAATTTTTTGCCTTCTCTACCATTTCTTGGCTTCAAACTCCCATATCTCGCGAACGGATTGACCTAACCCAAAAATTCCTATTGCATCTGAAAGTAGAATCTCGCCCGATCACAACGGTATGTGTATTTTTTCCCTAGGCCACTCTGGTTAAGCGTTTGGAGCAGCAGAATTGCGAAAAATTTGTTGCCTTCTCAACCATTTCTTGTCTTCAAACTCCCATATCTCGCGAACGGATTGACCTAACCCAAAAATTCCTGTTGCGTCTGAAAGTAGAAACTCGCCCGATTACAACGGTATGTGTATTTTTTCCCTAGGCCATTCTGGTTAAGCGTTTGGAGCAGCAGAATTGCGAAAAATTTTTTGCTTTCTCAACCATTTCTTGGCTTCAAACTCCCATATCTCGCGAACGGATTGACCTAACCCAAAAATTCCTGTTGCGTCTGAAAGTAGAAACTCGCCCGATTACAACGCTATGTGTATTTTTTCCCTAGGCCATTCTGGTTAAGCGTTTGGAACAGCAGAATTGCGAAAAATTGTTTGCCTTCTCAACCATCTCTTGTCTTCAAACTCCCATATCTCGCGAACGGATTGACCTAACCCAAAAATTCCTATTGCATCTGAAAGTAGAAACTCGCCCGATTACAACGGTATTTGTATTTTTTCCCGAGGCCATTCTGGTTAAGCGTTTGGAGCAGCAGAATTGGGAAAAATTTTTTGCCTTCTCAACCATCTCTTGTCTTCAAACTCCCATATCTCGCGAACGGATTGACCTAACCCAAAAATTCCTATTGCATCTGAAAGTAGAAACTCGCCCGATCACAACGGTATGTGTATTTTTTCCCTAGGCCATTCTGGTTAAGCGTTTGGAGCAGCAGAATTGCGAAAAATTTCTTGCCTTCTCAACCATTTCTTGGCTTCAAACTCCCATATCTCGCGAACGGATTGACCTAACCAAAAAATTCCTATTGCATCTGAAAGTAGAAACTCGCCCGATTACAACGGTATGTGTATTTTTTCCCTAGGCCATTCTGGTTAAGCGTTTGGAGCAGCAGAATTGCGAAAAATTTTTTGCCTTCACAACCATTTATTGGCTTCAAAGTCCCATATCTCGCGAACGGATTGACCTAACCCAAAAATTCCTATTGCATCTGAAAGTAGAAACTCGCCCGATCACAACGGTATGTGTATTTTTTCCCTAGGCCATTCCTGGTTAAGAGTTTGGAGCAGCAGAATTGCGAAAAATTTCTTGCCTTCTCAACCATTTCTTGGCTTCAAACTCCCATATCTCGCGAACGGATTGACCTAACCCAAAAATTCCTATTGCATCTGAAAGTAGAAACTCGCCCGATTACAACGGTATGTGTATTTTTTCCCTAGGCCATTCTGGTTAAGCGTTTGGAGCAGCAGAATTGTGAAAAATTTTTTGCCTTCTCTACCATTTCTTGGCTTCAAAGTCCCATATCTCGCGAACGGATTGACCTAACCCAAAAATTCCTATTGCATCTGAAAGTAGAAACTCGCCCGATCACAACGGTATGTGTATTTTTTCCCTAGGCCATTCTGGTTAAGCGTTTGGAGCAGCAGAATTGCGAAAAATTTCTTGCCTTCTCAACCATTTCTTGGCTTCAAGCTCCCATATCTCGCGAACGGATTGACCTAACCCAAAAATTCCTATTGCATCTGAAAGTAGAAACTCGCCCGATCACAACGGTATGTGTATTTTTTCCCTAGGCCATTCTGGTTAAGCGTTTGGAGCAGCAGAATTGCGAAAAATTGTTTGCCTTCTCTACCATTTCTTGGCTTCAAACTCCCATATCTCGCGAACGGATTGACCTATCCCAAAAATTCCTGTTGCGTCTGATAGTAGAAACTCGCCCGATTACAACGGTATGTGTATGTTTTCCCTAGGCCATTCTGGTTAAGCGTTTGGAGCAGCAGAATTGTGAAAAATTTTTTGCCTCCTCTACCATTTCTTGGCTTCAAACTCCCATATCTCGCGAACGGATTGATCTAACCCAAAAATTCCTATTGCATCTGAAAGTAGAAACTCGCCCGTTTACAACGGTACGTGAATTTTTTCCCTAGGCCATTCTGGTTAAGCGTTTGGAGCAGCAGAATTGCGAAAAATTTGTTGCCTTCTCAACCATTTCTTGGCTTCAAACTCCCATATCTCGCGAACGGATTGACCTAACCCAAAAATTCCTGTTGCGTCTGAAAGTAGAAACTCGCCCGATTACAACGGTATGTGTATTTTTTCCCTAGGCCATTCTGGTTAAGCGTTTGGAGCAGCAGAATTGCGAAAAATTTTTTGCCTTCTCAACCATTTCTTGTCTTCAAACTCCCATATCTCGCGAACGGATTGACCTAACCCAAAAATTCCTATTGCATCTGAAAGTAGAAACTCGCCCGATCACAACGGTATGTGTATTTTTTCCCTAGGCCATTCTGGTTAAGCGTTTGGAGCAGCAGAATTGCGAAAAATTTCTTGCCTTCTCAACCATTTCTTGGCTTCAAGCTCCCATATATCGCGAACGGATTGACCTAACCCAAAAATTCCTATTGCATCTGAAAGTAGAAACTCGCCCGATTACAACGGTATTTGTATTTTTTCCCTAGGCCATTCTGGTTAAGCGTTTGGAGCAGCAGAATTGTGAAAAATTTTTTGCCTTCTCTACCATTTCTTGGCTTCAAAGTCCCATATCTCGCGAACGGATTGACCCAACCCAAAAATTCCTATTGCATCTGAAAGTAGAAACTCGCCCGATCACAACGGTATGTGTATTTTTTCCCTAGGCCATTCTGGTTAAGCGTTTGGAGCAGCAGAATTGCGAAAAATTTCTTGCCTCCTCAACCATTTCTTGGCTTGAAGCTCCCATATCTCGCGAACGGATTGACCTAACCCAAAAATTCCTATTGCATCTGAAAGTAGAAACTCGCCCGATTACAACGGTATGTGAATTTTTTCCCTAGGCCATTCTGGTTAAGCGTTTGGAGCAGCAGAAATGCGAAAAATTTTTTGCCTTCTCTACCATTTCTTGGCTTCAAACTCCCATATCTCGCGAACGGATTGACCTAACCCAAAAATTCCTATTGCATCTGAAAGTAGAAACTCGCCCGATTACAACGGTATTTGTATTTTTTCC
The DNA here is from genome assembly GCF_051014685.1 of Ptiloglossa arizonensis. NCBI lineage: Eukaryota > Metazoa > Arthropoda > Insecta > Hymenoptera > Colletidae > Ptiloglossa > Ptiloglossa arizonensis. The sequence goes on along the minus strand of NW_027478688.1, from coordinate 163,556 downwards.
CTAGGCCATTCTGGTTAAGCGTTTGCAGCAGCAGAATTGCGAAAAATTTTTTGCCTTCACAATCATTTCTTGGCTTCAAAGTCCCATATCTCGCGAACGGATTGACCTAACCCAAAAATTCCTATTGCATCTGAAAGTAGAAACTCGCCCGATCACAACGGTATGTGTATTTTTTCCCTAGGCCATTCTGGTTAAGCGTTTGGAGCAGCAGAATTGCGAAAAATTTCTTGCCTTCTCAACCATTTCTTGGCTTCAAGCTCCCATATCTCGCGAACGGATTGACCTAACCCAAAAATTCCTATTGCATCTGAAAGTAGAAACTCGCCCGATCACAACGGTATGTGTATTTTTTCCCTAGGCCATTCTGGTTAAGCGTTTGGAGCAGCAGAATTGCGAAAAATTTTTTGCCTTCTCTACCATTTCTTGGCTTCAAACTCCCATATCTCGCGAACGGATTGACCTAACCCAAAAATTCCTGTTGCGTCTGAAAGTAGAAACTCGCCCGATTACAACGCAATGTGTATTTTTTCCCTAGGCCATTCTGGTTAAGCGTTTGGAGCAGCAGAATTGCCAAAAATTTGTTGTCTTCTCAACCATTTCTTAGCTTCAAACTCCTATATCTCGCGAACGGATTGACCAAACCCAAAAATTCCTATTGCATCTGAAAGTAGAAACTCGCCCGATTACAACGGTATGTGTATTTTTTCCCTAGGCCATTCTGGTTAAGCGTTTGGAGCTGCAGAATTGTGAAAAATTTTTTGCCTTCTCTACCATTTCTTGGCTTCAAACTACCATATCTCGCGAACGAATTGACCTAACCCAAAAATTCCTATTGCATCTGAAAGTAGAATCTCGCCCGGTTACAACGGTATGTGTATTTTTTCCCTAGGCCATTCTGGTTAAGCGTTTGGAGCAGCAGAATTGCGAAAAATTTGTTGCCTTCTCAACCATTTCTTGGCTTCAAACTCCCATATCTCGCGAACGGATTGACCTAACCCAAAAATTCCTGTTGTGTCTGAAAGTAGAAACTCGCCCGATTACAACGCAATGTGTATTTTTTCCCTAGGCGATTCTGGTTAAGCGTTTGGAGCAGCAGAATTGCCAAAAATTTGTTGTCTTCTCAACCATTTCTTAGCTTCAAACTCCTATATCTCGCGAACGGATTGACCAAACCCAAAAATTCCTATTGCATCTGAAAGTAGAAACTCGCCCGATTACAACGGTATGTGTATTTTTTCCCTAGGCCATTCTGGTTAAGCGTTTGGAGCTGCAGAATTGTGAAAAATTTTTTGCCTTCTCTACCATTTCTTGGCTTCAAACTACCATATCTCGCGAACGAATTGACCTAACCCAAAAATTCCTATTGCATCTGAAAGTAGATTCTCGCCCGGTTACAACGGTATGTGTATTTTTTCCCTAGGCCATTCTGGTTAAGCGTTTGGAGCAGCAGAATTGCGAAAAATTTGTTGCCTTCTCAACCATTTCTTGGCTTCAAACTCCCATATCTCGCGAACGGATTGACCTAACCCAAAAATTCCTGTTGCGTCTGAAAGTAGAAACTCGCCCGATTACAACGGTATGTGTATTTTTTCCCTAGGCCATTCTGGTTAAGCGTTTGGAGCAGCAGAATTGCGAAAAATTTTTTGCCTTCTCAACCATTTCTTGTCTTCAAACTCCCATATCTCGCGAACGGATTGACCTAACCCAAAAATTCCTATTGCATCTGAAAGTAGAAACTCGCCCGATTACAACGGTATGTGTATTTTTTCCCTAGGCCATTCTGGTTAAGCGTTTGGAGCAGCAGAATTGTGAAAAATTTTTTGCCTTCTCTACCATTTCTTGGCTTCAAAGTCCCATATCTCGCGAACGGATTGACCTAACCCAAAAATTCCTATTGCATCTGAAAGTAGAAACTCGCCCGATCACAACGGTATGTGTATTTTTTCCCTAGGCCATTCTGGTTAAGCGTTTGGAGCAGCAGAATTGCGAAAAATTTCTTGCCTTCTCAACCATTTCTTGGCTTCAAGCTCCCATATATCGCGAACGGATTGACCTAACCCAAAAATTCCTATTGCATCTGAAAGTAGAAACTCGCCCGATTACAACGGTATTTGTATTTTTTCCCTAGGCCATTCTGGTTAAGCGTTTGGAGCAGCAGAATTGTGAAAAATTTTTTGCCTTCTCTACCATTTCTTGGCTTCAAAGTCCCATATCTCGCGAACGGATTGACCCAACCCAAAAATTCCTATTGCATCTGAAAGTAGAAACTCGCCCGATCACAACGGTATGTGTATTTTTTCCCTAGGCCATTCTGGTTAAGCGTTTGGAGCAGCAGAATTGCGAAAAATTACTTGCCTCCTCAACCATTTCTTGGCTTGAAGCTCCCATATCTCGCGAACGAATTGACCTAACCCAAAAATTCCTATTGCATCTGAAAGTAGAATCTCGCCCGGTTACAACGGTATGTGTATTTTTTCCCTAGGCCATTCTGGTTAAGCGTTTGGAGCAGCAGAATTGCGAAAAATTTGTTGCCTTCTCAACCATTTCTTGGCTTCAAACTCCCATATCTCGCGAACGGATTGACCTAACCCAAAAATTCCTGTTGCGTCTGAAAGTAGAAACTCGCCCGATTACAACGGTATGTGTATTTTTTCCCTAGGCCATTCTGGTTAAGCGTTTGGAGCAGCAGAATTGCGAAAAATTTTTTGCCTTCTCAACCATTTCTTGTCTTCAAACTCCCATATCTCGCGAACGGATTGACCTAACCCAAAAATTCCTATTGCATCTGAAAGTAGAAACTCGCCCGATTACAACGGTATGTGTATTTTTTCCCTAGGCCATTCTGGTTAAGCGTTTGGAGCAGCAGAATTGTGAACAATTTTTTGCCTTCTCTACCATTTCTTGGCTTCAAAGTCCCATATCTCGCGAACGGATTGACCTAACCCAAAAATTCCTATTGCATCTGAAAGTAGAAACTCGCCCGATCACAACGGTATGTGTATTTTTTCCCTAGGCCATTCTGGTTAAGCGTTTGGAGCAGCAGAATTGCGAAAAATTTCTTGCCTTCTCAACCATTTCTTGGCTTCAAGCTCCCATATATCGCGAACGGATTGACCTAACCCAAAAATTCCTATTGCATCTGAAAGTAGAAACTCGCCCGATTACAACGGTATTTGTATTTTTTCCCTAGGCCATTCTGGTTAAGCGTTTGGAGCAGCAGAATTGTGAAAAATTTTTTGCCTTCTCTACCATTTCTTGGCTTCAAAGTCCCATATCTCGCGAACGGATTGACCCAACCCAAAAATTCCTATTGCATCTGAAAGTAGAAACTCGCCCGATCACAACGGTATGTGTATTTTTTCCCTAGGCCATTCTGGTTAAGCGTTTGGAGCAGCAGAATTGCGAAAAATTACTTGCCTCCTCAACCATTTCTTGGCTTGAAGCTCCCATATCTCGCGAACGGATTGACCTAACCCAAAAATTCCTATTGCATCTGAAAGTAGAAACTCGCCCGATCACAACGGTATGTGTATTTTTTCCCTAGGCCATTCTGGTTAAGCGTTTGGAGCAGCAGAATTGCGAAAAATTTTTTGCCTTCTCTACCATTTCTTGGCTTCAAACTCCCATATCTCGCGAACGCATTGACCTAACCCAAAAATTCCTATTGCATCTGAAAGTAGAAACTCGCCCGATTACAACGGTATATGTATTTTTTCCCTAGGCCATCATGGTTAAGCGTTTGGAGCAGCAGAATTGCGAAAAATTTTTTGCCTCCACAACCATTTCTTGGCTTCAAGCTCCCATATATCGCGAACGGATTGACCTAACCCAAAAATTCCTATTGCATCTGAAAGTAGAAACTCGCCCGATTACAACGGTATTTGTATTTTTTCCCTAGGCCATTCTGGTTAAGCGTTTGGAGCAGCAGAAGTGCGAAAAATTTGTTGTCTTGTCAACCATTTCTTAGCTTCAGACTCCTATATCTCGCGAACGGATTGACCAAACCCAGATTTTCCTGCTGCGTCTGAAAGTAGAAACTCGCCCGATTACAACGGTATGTGTATTTTTTCCCTAGGCCATTCTGGTTATGCGTTCGGAGCAGCAGAATTGCGAAAAATTTTTTGCCTTCTCAACCATTTCTTGTCTTCAAACTCCCATATCTCGCGAACGGATTGACCTAACCAAAAAATTCCTATTGCATCTGAAAGTAGAAACTCGCCCGATTACAACGGTATGTGTATTTTTTCCCTAGGCCATTCTGGTTAAGCGTTTGGAGCAGCAGAATTGCCAAAAATTTTTTGCCTTCTCAACCATTTCTTGGCTTCAAACTCCCATAACTCGCGAACGGATTGACCTAACCCAAAATTCCTGTTGCGTCTGAAAGTAGAAACTCGCCCGGTTACAACGGTATGTGTATTTTTTCCCTAGGCCATTCTGGTTAAGCGTTTGGAGCAGCAGAATTGTGAAAAATTTTTTGCCTTCTCTACCATTTCTTGGCTTCAAAGTCCCATATCTCGCGAACGGATTGACCTAACCCAAAAATTCCTATTGCATCTGAAAGTAGAAACTCGCCCGATCACAACGGTATGTGTATTTTTTCCCTAGGCCATTCTGGTTAAGCGTTTGGAGCAGCAGAATTGCGAAAAATTTCTTGCCTTCTCAACCATTTCTTGGCTTCAAGCTCCCATATATCGCGAACGGATTGACCTAACCCAAAAATTCCTATTGCATCTGAAAGTAGAAACTCGCCCAATTACAACGGTATTTGTATTTTTTCCCTAGGCCATTCTGGTTAAGCGTTTGGAGCAGCAGAATTGTGAAAAATTTTTTGCCTTCTCTACCATTTCTTGGCTTCAAAGTCCCATATCTCGCGAACGGATTGACCCAACCCAAAAATTCCTATTGCATCTGAAAGTAGAAACTCGCCCGATCACAACGGTATGTGTATTTTTTCCCTAGGCCATTCTGGTTAAGCGTTTGGAGCAGCAGAATTGCGAAAAATTACTTGCCTCCTCAACCATTTCTTGGCTTGAAGCTCCCATATCTCGCGAACGGATTGACCTAACCCAAAAATTCCTATTGCATCTGAAAGTAGAAACTCGCCCGATCACAACGGTATGTGTATTTTTTCCCTAGGCCATTCTGGTTAAGCGTTTGGAGCAGCAGAATTGCGAAAAATTTTTTGCCTTCTCTACCATTTCTTGGCTTCAAACTCCCATATCTCGCGAACGCATTGACCTAACCCAAAAATTCCTATTGCATCTGAAAGTAGAAACTCGCCCGATTACAACGGTATATGTATTTTTTCCCTAGGCCATCATGGTTAAGCGTTTGGAGCAGCAGAATTGCGAAAAATTTTTTGCCTCCACAACCATTTCTTGGCTTCAAGCTCCCATATATCGCGAACGGATTGACCTAACCCAAAAATTCCTATTGCATCTGAAAGTAGAAACTCGCCCGATTACAACGGTATTTGTATTTTTTCCCTAGGCCATTCTGGTTAAGCGTTTGGAGCAGCAGAAGTGCGAAAAATTTGTTGTCTTGTCAACCATTTCTTAGCTTCAGACTCCTATATCTCGCGAACGGATTGACCAAACCCAGATTTTCCTGCTGCGTCTGAAAGTAGAAACTCGCCCGATTACAACGGTATGTGTATTTTTTCCCTAGGCCATTCTGGTTATGCGTTCGGAGCAGCAGAATTGCGAAAAATTTTTTGCCTTCTCAACCATTTCTTGTCTTCAAACTCCCATATCTCGCGAACGGATTGACCTAACCAAAAAATTCCTATTGCATCTGAAAGTAGAAACTCGCCCGATTACAACGGTATGTGTATTTTTTCCCTAGGCCATTCTGGTTAAGCGTTTGGAGCAGCAGAATTGCCAAAAATTTTTTGCCTTCTCAACCATTTCTTGGCTTCAAACTCCCATAACTCGCGAACGGATTGACCTAACCCAAAATTCCTGTTGCGTCTGAAAGTAGAAACTCGCCCGGTTACAACGGTATGTGTATTTTTTCCCTAGGCCATTCTGGTTAAGCGTTTGGAGCAGCAGAATTGCGAAAAATTTGTTGCCTTCTCAACCATTTCTTGGCTTCAAGCTCCCATATCTCGCGAACGGATTGACCTAACCCAAAAATTCCTATTGCATCTGAAAGTAGAAACTCGCCCGATCACAACGGTATGTGTATTTTTTCCCTAGGCCATTCTGGTTAAGCGTTTGGAGCAGCAGAATTGCGAAAAATTTTTTGCCTTCTCTACCATTTCTTGGCTTCAAACTCCCATATCTCGCGAACGGATTGACCTAACCCAAAAATTCCTATTGCATCTGAAAGTAGAAACTCGCCCGATTACAAGGGTATTTGTATTTTTTCCCTAGGCCATTCTGGTTAAGCGTTTGGAGCAGCAGAATTGCGAAAAATTTTTTGCCTTCACAACCATTTCTTGGCTTCAAGCTCCCATATCTCGCGAACGGATTGACCTAACCCAAAAATTCCTATTGCATCTGAAAGTAGAAACTCGCCCGATTACAACGGTATTTGTATTTTTTCTCTAGGCCATTCTGGTTAAGCGTTTGGAGCAGCAGAATTGCGAAAAATTTGTTGTCTTGTCAACCATTTCTTAGCTTCAGACTCCTATATCTCGCGAACGGATTGACCAAACCCAGATTTTCCTGCTGCGTCTGAAAGTAGAAACTCGACCGATTACAACGGTATGTGTATTTTTTCCCTAGGCCATTCTGGTTAAGCGTTCGGAGCAGCAGAATTGCGAAAAATTTTTTGCCTTCTCAACCATTTCTTGTCTTCAAACTCCCATATCTCGCGAACGGATTGACCTAACCAAAAAATTCCTATTGCATCTGAAAGTAGAAACTCGCCCGATTACAACGGTATGTGTATTTTTTCCCTAGGCCATTCTGGTTAAGCGTTTGGAGCAGCTGAATTGTGAAAAATTTTTTGCCTTCTCTACCATTTCTTGGCTTCAAACTCCCATATCTCGCGAACGGATTGACCTAACCCAAAAATTCCTATTGCATCTGAAAGTAGAAACTCGCCCGATTACAACGGTATGTGTATTTTTTCCCTAGGCCATTCTGGTTAAGCGTTTGGAGCAGCAGAATTGCGAAAAATTTTTTGCTTTCTCAACCATTTCTTGGCTTCAAACTCCCATATCTCGCGAACGGATTGACCTAACCCAAAAATTCCAATTGCATCTGAAAGTAGAAACTCGCCCGATTACAACGGTATGTGTATTTTTTCCCTAGGCCATTCTGGTTTAGCGTTTGGAGCAGCAGAATTGCGAAAAATTTTTTGCCTTCTCAACCATTTCTTGGCTTGAAGCTCCCATATCTCGCGAACGGATTGACCTAACCCAAAAATTCCTATTGCATCTGAAAGTAGAAACTCGCCCGATCACAACGGTATGTGTATTTTTTCCCTAGGCCATTCTGGTTAAGCGTTTGGAGCAGCAGAATTGCGAAAAATTTCTTGCCTTCTCAACCATTTCTTGGCTTCAAGCTCCCATATCTCGCGAACGGATTGACCTAACCCAAAAATTCCTATTGCATCTGAAAGTAGAAACTCGCCCGATCACAACGGTATGTGTATTTTTTCCCTAGGCCATTCTGGTTAAGCGTTTGGAGAAGCAGAATTGCGAAAAATTTTTTGCCTTCTCTACCATTTCTTGGCTTCAAACTCCCATATGTCGCGAACGGATTGACCTAACCCAAAAATTCCTATTGCATCTGAAAGTAGAAACTCGCCCGATTACAACGGTATTTGTATTTTTTCCCTAGGCCATTCTGGTTAAGCGTTTGGAGCAGCAGAATTGCGAAAAATTTTTTGCCTCCACAACCATTTCTTGGCTTCAAGCTCCCATATATCGCGAACGGATTGACCTAACCCAAAAATTCCTATTGCATCTGAAAGTAGAAACTCGCCCGATTACAACGGTATTTGTATTTTTTCCCTAGGCCATTCTGGTTAAGCGTTTGGAGCAGCAGAAGTGCGAAAAATTTGTTGTCTTGTCAACCATTTCTTAGCTTCAGACTCCTATATCTCGCGAACGGATTGACCAAACCCAGATTTTCCTGCTGCGTCTGAAAGTAGAAACTCGCCCGATTACAACGGTATGTGTATTTTTTCCCTAGGCCATTCTGGTTATGCGTTCGGAGCAGCAGAATTGCGAAAAATTTTTTGCCTTCTCAACCATTTCTTGTCTTCAAACTCCCATATCTCGCGAACGGATTGACCTAACCAAAAAATTCCTATTGCATCTGAAAGTAGAAACTCGCCCGATTACAACGGTATGTGTATTTTTTCCCTAGGCCATTCTGGTTAAGCGTTTGGAGCAGCAGAATTGCCAAAAATTTTTTGCCTTCTCAACCATTTCTTGGCTTCAAACTCCCATAACTCGCGAACGGATTGACCTAACCCAAAATTCCTGTTGCGTCTGAAAGTAGAAACTCGCCCGGTTACAACGGTATGTGTATTTTTTCCCTAGGCCATTCTGGTTAAGCGTTTGGAGCAGCAGAATTGCGAAAAATTTGTTGCCTTCTCAACCATTTCTTGGCTTCAAGCTCCCATATCTCGCGAACGGATTGACCTAACCCAAAAATTCCTATTGCATCTGAAAGTAGAAACTCGCCCGATCACAACGGTATGTGTATTTTTTCCCTAGGCCATTCTGGTTAAGCGTTTGGAGCAGCAGAATTGCGAAAAATTTTTTGCCTTCTCTACCATTTCTTGGCTTCAAACTCCCATATCTCGCGAACGGATTGACCTAACCCAAAAATTCCTATTGCATCTGAAAGTAGAAACTCGCCCGATTACAACGGTATTTGTATTTTTTCCCTAGGCCATTCTGGTTAAGCGTTTGGAGCAGCAGAATTGCGAAAAATTTTTTGCCTCCACAACCATTTCTTGGCTTCAAGCTCCCATATATCGCGAACGGATTGACCTAACCCAAAAATTCCTATTGCATCTGAAAGTAGAAACTCGCCCGATTACAACGGTATTTGTATTTTTTCCCTAGGCCATTCTGGTTAAGCGTTTGGAGCAGCAGAAGTGCGAAAAATTTGTTGTCTTGTCAACCATTTCTTAGCTTCAGACTCCTATATCTCGCGAACGGATTGACCAAACCCAGATTTTCCTGCTGCGTCTGAAAGTAGAAACTCGCCCGATTACAACGGTATGTGTATTTTTTCCCTAGGCCATTCTGGTTATGCGTTCGGAGCAGCAGAATTGCGAAAAATTTTTTGCCTTCTCAACCATTTCTTGTCTTCAAACTCCCATATCTCGCGAACGGATTGACCTAACCAAAAAATTCCTATTGCATCTGAAAGTAGAAACTCGCCCGATTACAACGGTATGTGTATTTTTTCCCTAGGCCATTCTGGTTAAGCGTTTGGAGCAGCAGAATTGCCAAAAATTTTTTGCCTTCTCAACCATTTCTTGGCTTCAAACTCCCATAACTCGCGAACGGATTGACCTAACCCAAAAATTCCTGTTGCGTCTGAAAGTAGAAACTCGCCCGGTTACAACGGTATGTTTATTTTTTCCCTAGGCCGTTCTGGTTAAGCGTTTGGAGCAGCAGAATTGCGAAAAATTAGTTGCCTTCTCAACCATTTCTTGGCTTCAAGCTCCCATATCTCGCGAACGGATTGACCTAACCCAAAAATTCCTATTGCATCTGAAAGTAGAAACTCGCCCGATCACAACGGTATGTGTATTTTTTCCCTAGGCCATTCTGGTTAAGCGTTTGGAGCAGCAGAATTGCGAAAAATTTTTTGCCTTCTCTACCATTTCTTGGCTTCAAACTCCCATATCTCGCGAACGGATTGACCTAACCCAAAAATTCCTATTGCATCTGAAAGTAGAAACTCGCCCGATTACAACGGTATTTGTATTTTTTCCCTAGGCCATTCTGGTTAATCGTTTGGAGCAGCAGAATTGCGAAAAATTTTTTGCCTTCACAACCATTTCTTGGCTTCAAGCTCCCATATCTCGCGAACGGATTGACCTAACCCAAAAATTCCTATTGCATCTGAAAGTAGAAACTCGCCCGATTACAACGGTATTTGTATTTTTTCTCTAGGCCATTCTGGTTAAGCGTTTGGAGCAGCAGAAGTGCGAAAAATTTGTTGTCTTGTCAACCATTTCTTAGATTCAGACTCCTATATCTCGCGAACGGATTGACCAAACCCAGATTTTCCTGCTGCGTCTGATAGTAGAAACTCGACCGATTACAACGGTATGTGTATTTTTTCCCTAGGCCATTCTGGTTAAGCGTTCGGAGCAGCAGAATTGCGAAAAATTTTTTGCCTTCTCAACCATTTCTTGTCTTCAAACTCCCATATCTCGCGAACGGATTGACCTAACCAAAAAATTCCTATTGCATCTGAAAGTAGAAACTCGCCCGATTACAACGGTATGTGTATTTTTTCCCTAGGCCATTCTGGTTAAGCGTTTGGAGCAGCTGAATTGTGAAAAATTTTTTGCCTTCTCTACCATTTCTTGGCTTCAAACTCCCATATCTCGCGAACGGATTGACCTAACCCAAAAATTCCTATTGCATCTGAAAGTAGAAACTCGCCCGATTACAACGGTATTTGTATTTTTTCTCTAGGCCATTCTGGTTAAGCGTTTGGAGCAGCAGAATTGCGAAAAATTTGTTGTCTTGTCAACCATTTCTTAGCTTCAGACTCCTATATCTCGCGAACGGATTGACCAAACCCAGATTTTCCTGCTGCGTCTGAAAGTAGAAACTCGACCGATTACAACGGTATGTGTATTTTTTCCCTAGGCCATTCTGGTTAAGCGTTCGGAGCAGCAGAATTGCGAAAAATTTTTTGCCTTCTCAACCATTTCTTGTCTTCAAACTCCCATATCTCGCGAACGGATTGACCTAACCAAAAAATTCCTATTGCATCTGAAAGTAGAAACTCGCCCGATTACAACGGTATGTGTATTTTTTCCCTAGGCCATTCTGGTTAAGCGTTTGGAGCAGCTGAATTGTGAAAAATTTTTTGCCTTCTCTACCATTTCTTGGCTTCAAACTCCCATATCTCGCGAACGGATTGACCTAACCCAAAAATTCCTATTGCATCTGAAAGTAGAAACTCGCCCGATTACAACGGTATTTGTATTTTTTCTCTAGGCCATTCTGGTTAAGCGTTTGGAGCAGCAGAAGTGCGAAAAATTTGTTGTCTTGTCAACCATTTCTTAGATTCAGACTCCTATATCTCGCGAACGGATTGACCAAACCCAGATTTTCCTGCTGCGTCTGATAGTAGAAACTCGACCGATTACAACGGTATGTGTATTTTTTCCCTAGGCCATTCTGGTTAAGCGTTCGGAGCAGCAGAATTGCGAAAAATTTTTTGCCTTCTCAACCATTTCTTGTCTTCAAACTCCCATATCTCGCGAACGGATTGACCTAACCAAAAAATTCCTATTGCATCTGAAAGTAGAAACTCGCCCGATTACAACGGTATGTGTATTTTTTCCCTAGGCCATTCTGGTTAAGCGTTTGGAGCAGCTGAATTGTGAAAAATTTTTTGCCTTCTCTACCATTTCTTGGCTTCAAACTCCCATATCTCGCGAACGGATTGACCTAACCCAAAAATTCCTATTGCATCTGAAAGTAGAAACTCGCCCGATTACAACGGTATTTGTATTTTTTCTCTAGGCCATTCTGGTTAAGCGTTTGGAGCAGCAGAATTGCGAAAAATTTGTTGTCTTGTCAACCATTTCTTAGCTTCAGACTCCTATATCTCGCGAACGGATTGACCAAACCCAGATTTTCCTGCTGCGTCTGAAAGTAGAAACTCGACCGATTACAACGGTATGTGTATTTTTTCCCTAGGCCATTCTGGTTAAGCGTTCGGAGCAGCAGAATTGCGAAAAATTTTTTGCCTTCTCAACCATTTCTTGTCTTCAAACTCCCATATCTCGCGAACGGATTGACCTAACCAAAAAATTCCTATTGCATCTGAAAGTAGAAACTCGCCCGATTACAACGGTATGTGTATTTTTTCCCTAGGCCATTCTGGTTAAGCGTTTGGAGCAGCTGAATTGTGAAAAATTTTTTGCCTTCTCTACCATTTCTTGGCTTCAAACTCCCATATCTCGCGAACGGATTGACCTAACCCAAAAATTCCTATTGCATCTGAAAGTAGAAACTCGCCCGATTACAACGGTATTTGTATTTTTTCTCTAGGCCATTCTGGTTAAGCGTTTGGAGCAGCAGAATTGCGAAAAATTTGTTGTCTTGTCAACCATTTCTTAGCTTCAGACTCCTATATCTCGCGAACGGATTGACCAAACCCAGATTTTCCTGCTGCGTCTGAAAGTAGAAACTCGACCGATTACAACGGTATGTGTATTTTTTCCCTAGGCCATTCTGGTTAAGCGTTCGGAGCAGCAGAATTGCGAAAAATTTTTTGCCTTCTCAACCATTTCTTGTCTTCAAACTCCCATATCTCGCGAACGGATTGACCTAACCAAAAAATTCCTATTGCATCTGAAAGTAGAAACTCGCCCGATTACAACGGTATGTGTATTTTTTCCCTAGGCCATTCTGGTTAAGCGTTTGGAGCAGCTGAATTGTGAAAAATTTTTTGCCTTCTCTACCATTTCTTGGCTTCAAACTCCCATATCTCGCGAACGGATTGACCTAACCCAAAAATTCCTATTGCATCTGAAAGTAGAAACTCGCCCGATTACAACGGTATTTGTATTTTTTCTCTAGGCCATTCTGGTTAAGCGTTTGGAGCAGCAGAAGTGCGAAAAATTTGTTGTCTTGTCAACCATTTCTTAGATTCAGACTCCTATATCTCGCGAACGGATTGACCAAACCCAGATTTTCCTGCTGCGTCTGATAGTAGAAACTCGACCGATTACAACGGTATGTGTATTTTTTCCCTAGGCCATTCTGGTTAAGCGTTCGGAGCAGCAGAATTGCGAAAAATTTTTTGCCTTCTCAACCATTTCTTGTCTTCAAACTCCCATATCTCGCGAACGGATTGACCTAACCAAAAAATTCCTATTGCATCTGAAAGTAGAAACTCGCCCGATTACAACGGTATGTGTATTTTTTCCCTAGGCCATTCTGGTTAAGCGTTTGGAGCAGCTGAATTGTGAAAAATTTTTTGCCTTCTCTACCATTTCTTGGCTTCAAACTCCCATATCTCGCGAACGGATTGACCTAACCCAAAAATTCCTATTGCATCTGAAAGTAGAAACTCGCCCGATTACAACGGTATTTGTATTTTTTCTCTAGGCCATTCTGGTTAAGCGTTTGGAGCAGCAGAATTGCGAAAAATTTGTTGTCTTGTCAACCATTTCTTAGCTTCAGACTCCTATATCTCGCGAACGGATTGACCAAACCCAGATTTTCCTGCTGCGTCTGAAAGTAGAAACTCGACCGATTACAACGGTATGTGTATTTTTTCCCTAGGCCATTCTGGTTAAGCGTTCGGAGCAGCAGAATTGCGAAAAATTTTTTGCCTTCTCAACCATTTCTTGTCTTCAAACTCCCATATCTCGCGAACGGATTGACCTAACCAAAAAATTCCTATTGCATCTGAAAGTAGAAACTCGCCCGATTACAACGGTATGTGTATTTTTTCCCTAGGCCATTCTGGTTAAGCGTTTGGAGCAGCTGAATTGTGAAAAATTTTTTGCCTTCTCTACCATTTCTTGGCTTCAAACTCCCATATCTCGCGAACGGATTGACCTAACCCAAAAATTCCTATTGCATCTGAAAGTAGAAACTCGCCCGATTACAACGGTATTTGTATTTTTTCTCTAGGCCATTCTGGTTAAGCGTTTGGAGCAGCAGAATTGCGAAAAATTTGTTGTCTTGTCAACCATTTCTTAGCTTCAGACTCCTATATCTCGCGAACGGATTGACCAAACCCAGATTTTCCTGCTGCGTCTGAAAGTAGAAACTCGACCGATTACAACGGTATGTGTATTTTTTCCCTAGGCCATTCTGGTTAAGCGTTCGGAGCAGCAGAATTGCGAAAAATTTTTTGCCTTCTCAACCATTTCTTGTCTTCAAACTCCCATATCTCGCGAACGGATTGACCTAACCAAAAAATTCCTATTGCATCTGAAAGTAGAAACTCGCCCGATTACAACGGTATGTGTATTTTTTCCCTAGGCCATTCTGGTTAAGCGTTTGGAGCAGCTGAATTGTGAAAAATTTTTTGCCTTCTCTACCATTTCTTGGCTTCAAACTCCCATATCTCGCGAACGGATTGACCTAACCCAAAAATTCCAATTGCATCTGAAAGTAGAAACTCGCCCGATTACAACGGTATGTGTATTTTTTCCCTAGGCCATTCTGGTTAAGCGTTTGGAGCAGCAGAATTGCGAAAAATTTTTTGCCTTCTCAACCATTTCTTGGCTTGAAGCTCCCATATCTCGCGAACGGATTGACCTAACCCAAAAATTCCTATTGCATCTGAAAGTAGAAACTCGCCCGATCACAACGGTATGTGTATTTTTTCCCTAGGCCATTCTGGTTAAGCGTTTGGAGCAGCAGAATTGCGAAAAATTTCTTGCCTTCTCAACCATTTCTTGGCTTCAAGCTCCCATATCTCGCGAACGGATTGACCTAACCCAAAAATTCCTATTGCATCTGAAAGTAGAAACTCGCCCGATCACAACGGTATGTGTATTTTTTCCCTACGCCATTCTGGTTAAGCGTTTGGAGAAGCAGAATTGCGAAAAATTTTTTGCCTTCTCTACCATTTCTTGGCTTCAAACTCCCATATGTCGCGAACGGATTGACCTAACCCAAAAATTCCTATTGCATCTGAAAGTAGAAACTCGCCCGATTACAACGGTATTTGTATTTTTTCCCTAGGCCATTCTGGTTAAGCGTTTGGAGCAGCAGAATTGCGAAAAATTTTTTGCCTCCACAACCATTTCTTGGCTTCAAGCTCCCATATATCGCGAACGGATTGACCTAACCCAAAAATTCCTATTGCATCTGAAAGTAGAAACTCGCCCGATTACAACGGTATTTGTATTTTTTCCCTAGGCCATTCTGGTTAAGCGTTTGGAGCAGCAGAAGTGCGAAAAATTTGTTGTCTTGTCAACCATTTCTTAGCTTCAGACTCCTATATCTCGCGAACGGATTGACCAAACCCAGAATTTCCTGCTGCGTCTGAAAGTAGAAACTCGACCGATTACAACGGTATGTGTATTTTTTCCCTAGGCCATTCTGGTTATGCGTTCGGAGCAGCAGAATTGCGAAAAATTTTTTGCCTTCTCAACCATTTCTTGTCTTCAAACTCCCATATCTCGCGAACGGATTGACCTAACCAACAAATTCCTATTGCATCTGAAAGTAGAAACTCGCCCGATTACAACGGCATGTGTATTTTTTCCCTAGGCCATTCTGGTTAAGCGTTTGGAGCAGCAGAATTGTGAAAAATTTTTTGCCTTCTCTACCATTTCTTGGCTTCAAACTACCATATCTCGCGAACGGATTGACGTAACCCAAAAATTCCTGTTGCATCTGAAAGTAGAAACTCGCCCGATTACAACGGTATGTGTATTTTTTCCCTAGGCCATTCTGGTTAAGCGTTCGGAGCAGCAGAATTGTGAAAAATTTTTTGCCTTCTCAACCATTTCTTGTCTTCAAACTCCCATATCTCGCGAACGGATTGACCTAACCCAAAAATTCCTATTGCATCTGAAAGTAGAAACTCGCCCGATTACAACGGTATGTGTATTTTTTCCCTAAGCCATTCTGGTTAAGCGTTTGGAGCAGCAGAATTGCGAAAAATTTTTTGCCTTCTCAACCATTTCTTGGCTTCAAACTCCCATAACTCGCGAACGGATTGACCTAACCCAAAAATTCCTGTTGCGTCTGAAAGTAGAAACTCGCCCGGTTACAAAGGTATGTGTATTTTTTCCCTAGGCCATTCTGGTTAAGCGTTTGGAGCAGCAGAATTGCGAAAAATTTTTTGCCTTCTCAACCATTTCTTGGCTTGAAGCTCCCATATCTCGCGAACGGATTGACCTAACCCAAGAATTCCTATTGCATCTGAAAGTAGAAACTCGCCCGATCACAACGGTATGTGTATTTTTTCCCTAGGCCATTCTGGTTAAGCGTTTGGAGCAGCAGAATTGCGAAAAATTTCTTGCCTTCTCAACCATTTCTTGGCTTCAAGCTCCCATATCTCGCGAACGGATTGACCTAACCCAAAAATTCCTATTGCATCTGAAAGTAGAAACTCGCCCGATCACAACGGTATGTGTATTTTTTCCCTAGGCCATTCTGGTTAAGCGTTTGGAGAAGCAGAATTGCGAAAAATTTTTTGCCTTCTCTACCATTTCTTGGCTTCAAACTCCCATATGTCGCGAACGGATTGACCTAACCCAAAAATTCCTATTGCATCTGAAAGTAGAAACTCGCCCGATTACAACGGTATTTGTATTTTTTCCCTAGGCCATTCTGGTTAAGCGTTTGGAGCAGCAGAATTGCGAAAAATTTTTTGCCTTCTCAACCGTTTCTTGGCTTCAAGCTCCCATATTTCGCGAACGGATTGACCTAACCCAAAAATTCCTATTGCATCTGAAAGTAGAAACTCGCCCGATTACAACGGTATGTGTATTTTTTCCCTAGGCCATTCTGGTTAAGCGTTTGGAGCAGCAGAATTGCGAAAAATTTTTTGCTTTCTCAACCATTTCTTGGCTTCAAACTCCCATATCTCGCGAACGGATTGACCTAACCCAAAAATTCCTGTTGCGTCTGAAAGTAGAAACTCGCACGATTACAACGCTATGTGTATTTTTTCCCTAGGCCATTCTGGTTAAGCGTTCGGAGCAGCAGAATTGCGAAAAATTTTTTGCCTTCTCAACCATTTCTTGTCTTCAAACTCCCATATCTCGCGAACGGATTGACCTAACCCAAAAATTCCTATTGCATCTGAAAGTAGAAACTCGCCCGATTACAACGGTATGTGTATTTTTTCCCTAGGCCATTCTGGTTAAGCGTTTGGAGCAGCAGAATTGCGAAAAATTTTTTGCCTTCTCAACCATTTCTTGGCTTCAAACTCCCATAACTCGCGAACGGATTGACCTAACCCAAAAATTCCTGTTGCGTCTGAAAGTAGAAACTCGCCCGGTTACAACGGTATGTGTATTTTTTCCCTAGGCCATACTGGTTAAGCGTTTGGAGCAGCAGAATTGCGAAAAATTTGTTGCCTTCTCAACCATTTCTTCGCTTCAAACTCCCATATCTCGCGAACGGATTGACCTAACCCAAAAATTCCTGTTGCGTCTGAAAGTAGAAACTCGCCCGATTACAACGGTATGTGTATTTTTTCCCTAGGCCATTCTGGTTAAGCGTTTGGAGCAGCAGAATTGCGAAAAATTTTTTGCCTTCTCAACCATTTCTTCGCTTCAAACTCCCATATCTCGCGAACGGATTGACCTAACCCAAAAATTCCTATTGCATCTGAAAGTAGAAACTCGCCCGATTACAACGGTATTTGTATTTTTTCTCTAGGCCATTCTGGTTAAGCGTTTGGAGCAGCAGAAGTGCGAAAAATTTGTTGTCTTGTCAACCATTTCTTAGCTTCAGACTCCTATATCTCGCGAACGGATTGACCAAACCCAGATTTTCCTGCTGCGTCTGAAAGTAGAAACTCGACCGATTACAACGGTATGTGTATTTTTTCCCTAGGCCATTCTGGTTAAGCGTTCGGAGCAGCAGAATTGCGAAAAATTTTTTGCCTTCTCAACCATTTCTTGTCTTCAAACTCCCATATCTCGCGAACGGATTGACCTAACCAAAAAATTCCTATTGCATCTGAAAGTAGAAACTCGCCCGATTACAACGGTATGTGTATTTTTTCCCTAGGCCATTCTGGTTAAGCGTTTGGAGCAGCTGAATTGTGAAAAATTTTTTGCCTTCTCTAGCATTTCTTGGCTTCAAACTTCCATATCTCGCGAACGGATTGACCTAACCCAAAAATTCCTATTGCATCTGAAAGTAGAAACTCGCCCGATTACAACGGTATGTGTATTTTTTCCCTAGGCCATTCTGGTTAAGCGTTTGGAGCAGCAGAATTGCGAAAAATTTTTTGCTTTCTCAACCATTTCTTGGCTTCAAACTCCCATATCTCGCGAACGGATTGACCTAACCCAAAAATTCCTGTTGCGTCTGAAAGTAGAAACTCGCACGATTACAACGCTATGTGTATTTTTTCCCAAGGCCATTCTGGTTAAGCGTTCGGAGCAGCAGAATTGCGAAAAATTTTTTGCCTTCTCAACCATTTCTTGTCTTCAAACTCCCATATCTCGCGAACGGATTGACCTAACCCAAAAATTCCTGTTGCGTCTGAAAGTAGAAACTCGCCCGGTTACAACGGTATGTGTATTTTTTCCCTAGGCCATACTGGTTAAGCGTTTGGAGCAGCAGAATTGCGAAAAATTTGTTGCCTTCTCAACCATTTCTTCGCTTCAAACTCCCATATCTCGCGAACGGATTGACCTAACCCAAAAATTCCTGTTGCGTCTGAAAGTAGAAACTCGCCCGATTACAACGGTATGTGTATTTTTTCCCTAGGCCATTCTGGTTAAGCGTTTGGAGCAGCAGAATTGCGAAAAATTTTTTGCTTTCTCAACCATTTCTTGGCTTCAAACTCCCATATCTCGCGAACGGATTGACCTAACCCAAAAATTCCTGTTGCGTCTGAAAGTAGAAACTCGCACGATTACAACGCTATGTGTATTTTTTCCCTAGGCCATTCTGGTTAAGCGTTCGGAGCAGCAGAATTGCGAAAAATTTTTTGCCTTCTCAACCATTTCTTGTCTTCAAACTCCCATATCTCGCGAACGGATTGACCTAACCCAAAAATTCCTATTGCATCTGAAAGTAGAAACTCGCCCGATTACAACGGTATGTGTATTTTTTCCCTAGGCCATTCTGGTTAAGCGTTTGGAGCAGCAGAATTGCGAAAAATTTTTTGCCTTCTCAACCATTTCTTGGCTTCAAACTCCCATAACTCGCGAACGGATTGACCTAACCCAAAAATTCCTGTTGCGTCTGAAAGTAGAAACTCGCCCGGTTACAACGGTATGTGTATTTTTTCCCTAGGCCATACTGGTTAAGCGTTTGGAGCAGCAGAATTGCGAAAAATTTGTTGCCTTCTCAACCATTTCTTCGCTTCAAACTCCCATATCTCGCGAACGGATTGACCTAACCCAAAAATTCCTGTTGCGTCTGAAAGTAGAAACTCGCCCGATTACAACGGTATGTGTATTTTTTCCCTAGGCCATTCTGGTTAAGCGTTTGGAGCAGCAGAATTGCGAAAAATTTTTTGCCTTCTCAACCATTTCTTCGCTTCAAACTCCCATATCTCGCGAACGGATTGACCTAACCCAAAAATTCCTATTGCATCTGAAAGTAGAAACTCGCCCGATTACAACGGTATTTGTATTTTTTCTCTAGGCCATTCTGGTTAAGCGTTTGGAGCAGCAGAAGTGCGAAAAATTTGTTGTCTTGTCAACCATTTCTTAGCTTCAGACTCCTATATCTCGCGAACGGATTGACCAAACCCAGATTTTCCTGCTGCGTCTGAAAGTAGAAACTCGACCGATTACAACGGTATGTGTATTTTTTCCCTAGGCCATTCTGGTTAAGCGTTCGGAGCAGCAGAATTGCGAAAAATTTTTTGCCTTCTCAACCATTTCTTGTCTTCAAACTCCCATATCTCGCGAACGGATTGACCTAACCAAAAAATTCCTATTGCATCTGAAAGTAGAAACTCGCCCGATTACAACGGTATGTGTATTTTTTCCCTAGGCCATTCTGGTTAAGCGTTTGGAGCAGCTGAATTGTGAAAAATTTTTTGCCTTCTCTACCATTTCTTGGCTTCAAACTTCCATATCTCGCGAACGGATTGACCTAACCCAAAAATTCCTATTGCATCTGAAAGTAGAAACTCGCCCGATTACAACGGTATGTGTATTTTTTCCCTAGGCCATTCTGGTTAAGCGTTTGGAGCAGCAGAATTGCGAAAAATTTTTTGCTTTCTCAACCATTTCTTGGCTTCAAACTCCCATATCTCGCGAACGGATTGACCTAACCCAAAAATTCCTGTTGCGTCTGAAAGTAGAAACTCGCACGATTACAACGCTATGTGTATTTTTTCCCTAGGCCATTCTGGTTAAGCGTTCGGAGCAGCAGAATTGCGAAAAATTTTTTGCCTTCTCAACCATTTCTTGTCTTCAAACTCCCATATCTCGCGAACGGATTGACCTAACCCAAAAATTCCTATTGCATCTGAAAGTAGAAACTCGCCCGATTACAACGGTATGTGTATTTTTTCCCTAGGCCATTCTGGTTAAGCGTTTGGAGCAGCAGAATTGCGAAAAATTTTTTGCCTTCTCAACCATTTCTTGGCTTCAAACTCCCATAACTCGCGAACGGATTGACCTAACCCAAAAATTCCTGTTGCGTCTGAAAGTAGAAACTCGCCCGGTTACAACGGTATGTGTATTTTTTCCCTAGGCCATTCTGGTTAAGCGTTTGGAGAAGCAGAATTGCGAAAAATTTTTTGCCTTCTCTACCATTTCTTGGCTTCAAACTACCATATCTCGCGAACGAATTGACCTAACCCAAAAATTCCTATTGCATCTGAAAGTAGAAAATCGCCCGATTACAACGGTATTTGTATTTTTTCCCTAGGCCATTCTGGTTAAGCGTTTGGAGCAGCAGAAGTGCGAAAAATTTGTTGTCTTGTCAACCATTTCTTAGCTTCAGACTCCTATACCTCCCGAACGGATTGACCAAACCCAGATTTTCCTGCTGCGTCTGAAAGTAGAAACTCGCCCGATTACAACGGCATGTGTATTTTTTCCCTAGGCCATTCTGGTTAAGCGTTTGGAGCAGCAGAATTGTGAATAATTTTTTGCCTTCTCTACCATTTCTTGGCTTCAAACTACCATATCTCGCGAACGAATTGACCTAAACCAAAAATTCCTATTGCATCTGAAAGTAGAAACTCGCCCGATTACAACGGCATGTGTATTTTTTCCCTAGGCCATTCTGGTTAAGCGTTTGGAGCAGCAGAATTGTGAAAAATTTTTTGCCTTCTCTACCATTTCTTGGCTTCAAACTACCATATCTCGCGAACGGATTGACGTAACCCAAAAATTCCTGTTGCATCTGAAAGTAGAAACTCGCCCGATTACAACGGTATGTGTATTTTTTCCCTAGGCCATTCTGGTTAAGCGTTCGGAGCAGCAGAATTGCGAAAAATTTTTTGCCTTCTCAACCATTTCTTGTCTTCAAACTCCCATATCTCGCGAACGGATTGACCTAACCCAAAAATTCCTATTGCATCTGAAAGTAGAAACTCGCCCGATTACAACGGTATGTGTATTTTTTCCCTAAGCCATTCTGGTTAAGCGTTTGGAGCAGCAGAATTGCGAAAAATTTTTTGCCTTCTCAACCATTTCTTGGCTTCAAACTCCCATAACTCGCGAACGGATTGACCTAACCCAAAAATTCCTGTTGCGTCTGAAAGTAGAAACTCGCCCGGTTACAAAGGTATGTGTATTTTTTCCCTAGGCCATTCTGGTTAAGCGTTTGGAGCAGCAGAATTGCGAAAAATTTTTTGCCTTCTCAACCATTTCTTGGCTTGAAGCTCCCATATCTCGCGAACGGATTGACCTAACCCAAAAATTCCTATTGCATCTGAAAGTAGAAACTCGCCCGATCACAACGGTATGTGTATTTTTTCCCTAGGCCATTCTGGTTAAGCGTTTGGAGCAGCAGAATTGCGAAAAATTTCTTGCCTTCTCAACCATTTCTTGGCTTCAAACTCCCATATCTCGCGAACGGATTGACCTAACCCAAAAATTCCTATTGCATCTGAAAGTAGAAACTCGCCCGATCACAACGGTATGTGTATGTTTTCCCTAGGCCATTCTGGTTAAGCGTTTGGAGCAGCAGAAGTGCGAAAAATTTGTTGTCTTGTCAACCATTTCTTAGCTTCAGTCTCCTATATCTCCCGAACGGATTGACCAAACCCAAAAATTCCTATTGCATCTGAAAGTAGAAACTCGCCCGATCACAACGGTATGTGTATGTTTTCCCTAGGCCATTCTGGTTAAGCGTTTGGAGCAGCAGAAGTGCGAAAAATTTGTTGTCTTGTCAACCATTTCTTAGCTTCAGACTCCTATATCTCCCGAACGGATTGACCAAACCCAGATTTTCCTGCTGCGTCTGAAAGTAGAAACTCGCCCGATTACAACGGCATGTGTATTTTTTCCCTAGGCCATTCTGGTTAAGCGTTTGGAGCAGCAGAATTGTGAAAAATTTTTTGCCTTCTCTACCATTTCTTGGCTTCAAACTACCATATCTCGCGAACGAATTGACCTAACCCAAAAATTCCTATTGCATCTGAAAGTAGAAACTCGCCCGATTACAACGGTATGTGTATGTTTTCCCTAGGCCATTCTGGTTAAGCGTTTGGAGCAGCAGAAGTGCGAAAAATTTGTTGTCTTCTCAACCATTTCTTAGCTTCAAACTCCCATATCTCGCGAACGGATTGACGTAACCCAAAAATTCCTGTTGCATCTGAAAGTAGAAACTCGCCCGATTACAACGGTATGTGTATTTTTTCCCTAGGCCATTCTGGTTAAGCGTTTGGAACAGCAGAATTGCGAAAAATTTTTGTCTTCCCAACCATTTCTTGTCTTCAAACTCCCATATCTCGCGAACGGATTGACCTAACCCAAAAATTCCTATTGCATCCGAAAGTAGAAACTCGACCGATTACAACGGTATGTGTATTTTTTCCCTAGGCCATTCTGGTTAAGCGTTTGGAGCAGCAGAATTGTGAAAAATTTTTTGGCTTCTCTACCATTTCTTGGCTTCAAACTCCCATATCTCGCGAACGGATTGACCGAACCCACAAATTCCTATTGCATCTGAAAGTAGAAACTCGCCCGATTACAACGGTATGTGTATTTTTTCCCTAGGCCATTCTGGTTAAGCGTTTGGAGCAGCAGAATTGCGAAAAATTTTTTGCTTTCTCAACCATTTCTTGGCTTCAAACTCCCATATCTCGCGAACGGATTGACCTAACCCAAAAATTCCTGTTGCGTCTGAAAGTAGAAACTCGCACGATTACAACGCTATGTGTATTTTTTCCCTAGGCCATTCTGGTTAAGCGTTCGGAGCAGCAGAATTGCGAAAAATTTTTTGCCTTCTCAACCATTTCTTGTCTTCAAACTCCCATATCTCGCGAACGGATTGACCTAACCCAAAAATTCCTATTGCATCTGAAAGTAGAAACTCGCCCGATTACAACGGTATGTGTATTTTTTCCCTAGGCCATTCTGGTTAAGCGTTTGGAGCAGCAGAATTGCGAAAAATTTTTTGCCTTCTCAACCATTTCTTGGCTTCAAACTCCCATAACTCGCGAACGGATTGACCTAACCCAAAAATTCCTGTTGCGTCTGAAAGTAGAAACTCGCCCGGTTACAAAGGTATGTGTATTTTTTCCCTAGGCCATTCTGGTTAAGCGTTTGGAGCAGCAGAATTGTGAAAAATTTTTTGCCTTCTCTACCATTTCTTGGCTTCAAACTACCATATCTCGCGAACGGATTGACGTAACCCAAAAATTCCTGTTGCATCTGAAAGTAGAAACTCGCCCGATTACAACGGTATGTGTATTTTTTCCCTAGGCCATTCTGGTTAAGCGTTCGGAGCAGCAGAATTGCGAAAAATTTTTTGCCTTCTCAACCATTTCTTGTCTTCAAACTCCCATATCTCGCGAACGGATTGACCTAACCCAAAAATTCCTATTGCATCTGAAAGTAGAAACTCGCCCGATTACAACGGTATGTGTATTTTTTCCCTAAGCCATTCTGGTTAAGCGTTTGGAGCAGCAGAATTGCGAAAAATTTTTTGCCTTCTCAACCATTTCTTGGCTTCAAACTCCCATAACTCGCGAACGGATTGACCTAACCCAAAAATTCCTGTTGCGTCTGAAAGTAGAAACTCGCCCGGTTACAAAGGTATGTGTATTTTTTCCCTAGGCCATTCTGGTTAAGCGTTTGGAGCAGCAGAATTGCATAAAATTTTTTGCCTTCTCAACCATTTCTTGGCTTGAAGCTCCCATATCTCGCGAACGGATTGACCTAACCCAAAAATTCCTATTGCATCTGAAAGTAGAAACTCGCCCGATCACAACGGTATGTGTATTTTTTCCCTAGGCCATTCTGGTTAAGCGTTTGGAGCAGCAGAATTGCGAAAAATTTCTTGCCTTCTCAACCATTTCTTGGCTTCAAGATCCCATATCTCGCGAACGGATTGACCTAACCCAAAAATTCCTATTGCATCTGAAAGTAGAAACTCGCCCGATCACAACGGTATGTGTATTTTTTCCCTAGGCCATTCTGGTTAAGCGTTTGGAGAAGCAGAATTGCGAAAAATTTTTTGCCTTCTCTACCATTTCTTGGCTTCAAACTCCCATATGTCGCGAACGGATTGACCTAACCCAAAAATTCCTATTGCATCTGAAAGTAGAAACTCGCCCGATTACAACGGTATTTGTATTTTTTCCCTAGGCCATTCTGGTTAAGCGTTTGGAGCAGCAGAATTGCGAAAAATTTTTTGCCTTCTCAACCATTTCTTGGCTTCAAGCTCCCATATCTCGCGAACGGATTGACCTAACCCAAAAATTCCTATTGCATCTGAAAGTAGAAAATCGCCCGATTACAAGGGTATTTGTATTTTTTCCCTAGGCCATTCTGGTTAAGCGTTTGGAGCAGCAGAAGTGCGAAAAATTTGTTGTCTTGTCAACCATTTCTTAGCTTCAGACTCCTATATCTCCCGAACGGATTGACCAAACCCAGATTTTCCTGCTGCGTCTGAAAGTAGAAACTCGCCCGATTACAACGGCATGTGTATTTTTTCCCTAGGCCATTCTGGTTAAGCGTTTGGAGCAGCAGAATTGTGAAAAATTTTTTGCCTTCTCTACCATTTCTTGGCTTCAAACTACCATATCTCGCGAACGAATTGACCTAACCCAAAAATTCCTATTGCATCTGAAAATAGAAACTCGCCCGATTACAACGGTATGTGTATGTTTTCCCTAGGCCATTCTGGTTAAGCGTTTGGAGCAGCAGAAGTGCGAAAAATTTGTTGTCTTCTCAACCATTTCTTAGCTTCAAACTCCCATATCTCGCGAACGGATTGACGTAACCCAAAAATTCCTGTTGCATCTGAAAGTAGAAACTCGCCCGATTACAACGGTATGTGTATTTTTTCCCTAGGCCATTCTGGTTAAGCGTTTGGAACAGCAGAATTGCGAAAAATTTTTGTCTTCCCAACCATTTCTTGTCTTCAAACTCCCATATCTCGCGAACGGATTGACCTAACCCAAAAATTCCTATTGCATCCGAAAGTAGAAACTCGACCGATTACAACGGTATGTGTATTTTTTCCCTAGGCCATTCTGGTTAAGCGTTTGGAGCAGCAGAATTGTGAAAAATTTTTTGCCTTCTCTACCATTTCTTGGCTTCAAACTCCCATATCTCGCGAACGGATTGACCGAACCCACAAATTCCTATTGCATCTGAAAGTAGAAACTCGCCCGATTACAACGGTATGTGTATTTTTTCCCTAGGCCATTCTGGTTAAGCGTTTGGAGCAGCAGAATTGCGAAAAATTTTTTGCTTTCTCAACCATTTCTTGGCTTCAAACTCCCATATCTCGCGAACGGATTGACCTAACCCAAAAATTCCTGTTGCGTCTGAAAGTAGAAACTCGCACGATTACAACGCTATGTGTATTTTTTCCCTAGGCCATTCTGGTTAAGCGTTCGGAGCAGCAGAATTGCGAAAAATTTTTTGCCTTCTCAACCATTTCTTGTCTTCAAACTCCCATATCTCGCGAACGGATTGACCTAACCCAAAAATTCCTATTGCATCTGAAAGTAGAAACTCGCCCGATTACAACGGTATGTGTATTTTTTCCCTAGGCCATTCTGGTTAAGCGTTTGGAGCAGCAGAATTGCGAAAAATTTTTTGCCTTCTCAACCATTTCTTGGCTTCAAACTCCCATAACTCGCGAACGGATTGACCTAACCCAAAAATTCCTGTTGCGTCTGAAAGTAGAAACTCGCCCGGTTACAAAGGTATGTGTATTTTTTCCCTAGGCCATTCTGGTCAAGCGTTTGGAGCAGCAGAATTGCGAAAAATTTGTTGCCTTCTCAACCATTTCTTGGCTTCAAACTCCCATATATCGCGAACGGATTGACCTAATCCAAAAATTCCTATTGCATCTGAAAGTAGAAACTCGCCCGATTACAACGGTATGTGTATTTTTTCCCTAGGCCATTCTGGTTAAGCGTTTGGAGCAGCAGAATTGCGAAAAATTTTTTGCCTTCTCAACCATTTCTTGTCTTCAAACACCCATATCTCGCGAACGGATTGACCTAACCCAAAAATTCCTATTGCATCTGAAAGTAGAAACTCGCCCAATTACAACGGTATGTGTATTTTTTCCCTAGGCCATTCTGGTTAAGCGTTTGTAGCAGCAGAATTGTGAAAAATTTTTTGCCTTCTCTACCATTTCTTGGCTTCAAACTCCCATATCTCGCGAACGGATTGACCTAACCCAAAAATTCCTATTGCATCTGAAAGTAGAAACTCGCCCGATTACAACGGTATGTGAATTTTGTCCCTAGGCCATTCTGGTTAAGCGTTTGGAGCAGCATAATTGCGAAAAATTTTTTGCCTTCTCTACCATTTCTTGGCTTCAAACTCCCATATCTCGCGAACGGATTGTCCTAACCCAAAAATTCCTATTGCATCTGAAAGTAGAAACTCGCCCGATTACAACGGTATTTGTATTTTTTCCCTAGGCCATTCTGGTTAAGCGTTTGGAGCAGCAGAAGTGCGAAAAATTTGTTGTCTTCTCAACCATTTCTTAGCTTCAAACTCCTATATCTCGCGAACGGATTGACCAAACCCAGATGTTCCTGCTGCGTCTGAAAGTAGAAACTCGCCCGATTACAACGGTATGTGTATTTTTTCCCTGGGCCATTCTGGTTAAGCGTTCGGAGCAGCAGAATTGCGAAAAATTTTTTGCCTTCTCAACCATTTCTTGTCTTCAAACTCCCATATCTCGCGAACGGATTGACCTAACCCAAAAATTCCTATTGCATCTGAAAGTAGAAACTCGCCCGATTACAACGGTATTTGTATTTTTTCCCTAGGCCGTTCTGGTTAAGCGTTTGGAGCAGCAGAAGTGCGAAAAATTTGTTGTCTTGTCAACCATTTCTTAGCTTCAGACTCCTACATCTCGCGAACGGATTGACCAAACCCAGATTTTCCTGCTGCGTCTGAAAGTAGAAACTCGCCCGATTACAACGGTATGTGTATTTTTTCCCTAGGCCATTCTGGTTAAGCGTTTGGAGCAGCAGAATTGCGAAAAATTTCTTGCCTTCTCAACCATTTCTTGGCTTCAAACTCCCATATCTCGCGAACGGATTGACCTAACCCAAAAACTCCTATGGCATCTGAAAGTAGAAACTCACCCGATTACAACGGTATGTGTATTTTTTCCCTAGGCCATTCTGGTTAAGCGTTTGGAGCAGCAGAATTGCGAAAAATTTTTTGCCTTCTCAACCATTTCTTGTCTTCAAACACCCATATCTCGCGAACGGATTGACCTAACCCAAAAATTCCTATTGCATCTGAATGTAGAAACTCGCCCGATTACAACGGTATGTGTATTTTTTCCCTAGGCCATTCTGGTTAAGCGTTTGTAGCAGCAGAATTGTGAAAAATTTTTTGCCTTCTCTACCATTTCTTGGCTTCAAACTCCCATATCTCGCGAACGGATTGACCTAACCCAAAAATTCCTATTGCATCTGAAAGTAGAAACTCGCCCGATTACAACGGTATTTGTATTTTTTCCCCAGGCCATTCTGGTTAAGCGTTTGGAGCAGCAGAATTGCGAAAAATTTTTTGCCTTCACAACCATTTCTTGGCTTCAAAGTCCCATATCTCGCGAACGGATTGACCTAACCCAAAAATTCCTATTGCATCTGAAAGTAGAAACTCGCCCGATCACAACGGTATGTGTATTTTTTCCCTAGGCCATTCTGGTTAAGCGTTTGGAGCAGCAGAATTGCGAAAAATTTCTTGCCTTCTCAACCATTTCTTGGCTTCAAACTCCCATATCTCGCGAACGGATTGACCTAACCCAAAAAGTCCTATGGCATCTGAAAGTAGAAACTCACCCGATTACAACGGTATGTGTATTTTTTCCCTAGGCCATTCTGGTTAAGCGTTTGGAGCAGCAGAATTGCGAAAAATTTTTTGCCTTCTCAACCATTTCTTGGCTTCAAGCTCCCATATCTCGCGAACGGATTGACCTAACCCAAAAATTCCTATTGCATCTGAAAGTAGAAACTCGCCCGATTACAACGGTATTTGTATTTTTTCCCTAGGCCATTCTGGTTAAGCGTTTGGAGCAGCAGAATTGTGAAAAATTTTTTGCCTTCTCTACCATTTCTTGGCTTCAAACTCCCATATCTCGCGAACGGATTGACCTAACCCAAAAATTCCTGTTGCGTCTGAAAGTAGAAACTCGCCCGGTTACAAAGGTATGTGTATTTTTTCCCTAGGCCATTCTGGTTAAGCGTTTGGAGCAGCAGAAGTGCGAAAAATTTGTTGCCTTCTCAACCATTTCTTGGCCTCAAACTCCCATATATCGCGAACGGATTGACCAAACCCAGATTTTCCTGCTGCGTCTGAAAGTAGAAACTCGCCCGATCACAACGGTATGTGTATTTTTTCCCTAGGCCATTCTGGTTAAGCGTTTGGAGCAGCAGAATTGCGAAAAATTTTTTGCCTTCTCTACCATTTCTTGGCTTCAAACTCCCATATCTCGCGAACGGATTGACCTAACCCAAAAATTCCTATTGCATCTGAAAGTAGAAACTCGCCCGATTACAACGGTATTTGTATTTTTTCCCTAGGCCATTCTGGTAAAGCGTTTGGAGCAGCAGAATTGCGAAAAATTTTTTGCCTTCACAACCATTTCTTGGCTTCAAAGTCCCATATCTCGCGAACGGATTGACCTAACCCAAAAATTCCTATTGCATCTGAAAGTAGAAACTCGCCCGATCACAACGGTATGTGTATTTTTTCCCTAGGCCATTCTGCTTAAGCGTTTGGAGCAGCAGAATTGCGAAAAATTTCTTGCCTTCTCAACCATTTCTTGGCTTCAAACTCCCATATCTCGCGAACGGATTGACCTAACCCAAAAATTCCTATGGCATCTGAAAGTAGAAACTCACCCGATTACAACGGTATGTGTATTTTTTCCCTAGGCCATTCTGGTTAAGCGTTTGGAGCAGCAGAATTGCGAAAAATTTTTTGCCTTCTCAACCATTTCTTGGCTTCAAGCTCCCATATCTCGCGAACGGATTGACCTAACCCAAAAATTCCTATTGCATCTGAAAGTAGAAAATCGCCCGATTACAACGGTATTTGTATTTTTTCCCTAGGCCATTCTGGTTAAGCGTTTGGAGCAGCAGAATTGCGAAAAATTTCTTGCCTTCTCAACCATTTCTTGGCTTTAAACTCCCATATCTCGCGAACGGATTGACCTAACCCAAAAATTCCTATGGCATCTGAAAGTAGAAACTCACCCGATTACAACGGTATGTGTATTTTTTCCCTAGGCCATTCTGGTTAAGCGTTTGGAGCAGCAGAATTGCGAAAAATTTTTTGCCTTCTCAACCATTTCTTGGCTTCAAGCTCCCATATCTCGCGAACGGATTGACCTAACCCAAAAATTCCTATTGCATCTGAAAGTAGAAAATCGCCCGATTACAACGGTATTTGTATTTTTTCCCTAGGCCATTCTGGTTAAGCGTTCGGAGCAGCAGAATTGCGAAAAATTTTTTGCCTTCTCAACCATTTCTTGTCTTCAAACTCCCATATCTCGCGAACGGATTGACCTAACCAAAAAATTCCTATTGCATCTGAAAGTAGAAACTCGCCCGATTACAACGGTATGTGTATGTTTTCCCTAGGCCATTCTGGTTAAGCGTTTGGAGCAGCAGAAGTGCGAAAAATTTGTTGTCTTCTCAACCATTTCTTAGCTTCAAACTCCCATATCTCGCGAACGGATTGACGTAACCCAAAAATTCCTGTTGCATCTGAAAGTAGAAACTCGCCCGATTACAACGGTATGTGTATTTTTCCCCTAGGCCATTCTGGTTAAGCGTTTGGAACAGCAGAATTGCGAAAAATTTTTTGCCTTCTCAACCATTTCTTGTCTTCAAACTGCCATATCTCGCGAACGGATTGACCTAACCCAAAAATTCCTATTGCATCCGAAAGTAGAAACTCGACCGATTACAACGGTATGTGTATTTTTTCCCTAGGCCATTCTGGTTAAGCGTTTGGAGCAGCAGAATTGTGAAAAATTTTTTGCCTTCTCTACCATTTCTTGGCTTCAAACTCCCATATCTCGCGAACGGATTGACCTAACCCAAAAATTCCTATTGCATCTGAAAGTAGAAACTCGCCCGATTACAACGGTATGTGTATTTTTTCCCTAGGCCATTCTGGTTAAGCGTTTGGAGCAGCAGAATTGCGAAAAATTTTTTGCCTTCTCAACCATTTCTTGTCTTCAAACTCCCATATCTCGCGAACGGATTGACCTAACCCAAAAATTCCTATTGCATCTGAAAGTAGAAACTCGCCCGATTACAACGGTATGTGTATTTTTTCCCTAGGCCATTCTGGTTAAGCGTTTGGAGCAGCAGAATTGCGAAAAATTTTTTGCCTTCTCAACCATTTCTTGGCTTCAAACTCCCATAACTCGCGAACGGATTGACCTAACCCAAAAATTCCTGTTGCGTCTGAAATTAGAAACTCGCCCGGTTACAACGGTATGTGTATTTTTTCCCTAGGCCATTTTGGTTAAGCGTTTGGAGCAGCAGAAGTGCGAAAAATTTGTTGCCTTCTCAACCATTTCTTGGCTTCAAACTCCCATATCTCGCGAACGGATTGACCTAACCCAAAAATTCCTGTTGCGTCTGAAAGTAGAAACTCGCCCGGTTACAACGGTATGTGTATTTTTTCCCTAGGCCGTTCTGGTTAAGCGTTTGGAGCAGCAGAAGTGCGAAAAATTTGTTGCCTTCTCAACCATTTCTTGGCTTCAAACTCCCATATCTCGCGAACGGATTGACCTAACCCAAAAATTCCTGTTGCGTCTGAAAGTAGAAACTCGCCCGATTACAACGGTATGTGTATTTTTTCCCTAGGCCATTCTGGTTAAGCGTTTGGAGCAGCAGAATTGCGAAAAATTTTTTGCCTTCTCAACCATTTCTTGTCTTCAAACACCCATATCTCGCGAACGGATTGACCTAACCCAAAAATTCCTATTGCATCTGAAAGTAGAAAATCGCCCGATTACAAAGGTATGTGTATTTTTTCCCTAGGCGATTCTGGTTAAGCGTTTGTAGCAGCAGAATTGTGAAAAATTTTTTGCCTTCTCTACCATTTCTTGGCTTCAAACTCCCATATCTCGCGAACGGATTGACCTAACCCAAAAATTCCTATTGCATCTGAAAGTAGAAACTCGCCCGATTACAACAGTATGTGAATTTTGTCCCTAGGCCATTCTGGTTAAGCGTTTGGAGCAGCAGAATTGCGAAAAATTTTTTGCCTTCTCTACCATTTCTTGGCTTCAAACTCCCATATCTCGCGAACGGATTGACCTAACCCAAAAATTCCTATTGCATCTGAAAGTAGAAACTCGCCCGATTACAACGGTATTTGTATTTTTTCCCTAGGCCATTCTGGTTAAGCGTTTGGAACAGCAGAATTGCGAAAAATTTTTTGCCTTCTCAATCATTTCTTGTCTTCAAACTCCCATATCTCGCGAACGGATTGACCTAACCCAAAAATTCCTATTGCATCCGAAAGTAGAAACTCGACCGATTACAACGGTATGTGTATTTTTTCTCTAGGCCATTCTGGTTAAGCGTTTGGAGCAGCAGAATTGTGAAAAATTTTTTGCCTTCTCTACCATTTCTTGGCTTCAAACTCCCATATCTCGCGAACGGATTGACCTAACCCAACAATTCCTATTGCATCTGAAAGTAGAAACTCGCCCGATTACAACGCTATGTGTATTTTTTCCCTAGGCCATTCTGGTTAAGCGTTTGGAGCAGCAGAATTGCGAAAAATTTTTTGCTTTCTCAACCATTTCTTGGCTTCAAACTCCCATATCTCGCGAACGGATTGACCTAACACAAAAATTCCTGTTGCGTCTGAAAGTAGAAACTCGCACGATTACAACGGTATGTGTATTTTTTCCCTAGGCCATTCTGGTTAAGCGTTTGGAGCAGCAGAAGTGTGAAAAATTTGTTGCCTTCTCAACCATTTCTTGGCTTCAAACTCCCATATCTCGCGAACGGATTGACCTAACCCAAAAATTCCTGTTGCGTCTGAAAGTAGAAACTCGCCCGATTACAACGGTATGTGTATTTTTTCCCTAGGCCATTCTGGTTAAGCGTTTGGAGCAGCAGAATTGCGAAAAATTTTTTGCCTTCTCAACCATTTCTTGTCTTCAAACACCCATATCTCGCGAACGGATTGACCTAACCCAAAAATTCCTATTGCATCTGAAAGTAGAAAATCGCCCGATTACAACGGTATTTGTATTTTTTCCCTAGGCCATTCTGGTTAAGCGTTCGGAGCAGCAGAAGTGCGAAAAATTTGTTGTCTTCTCAACCATTTCTTAGCTTCAAACTCCTATATCTCGCGAACGGATTGACCAAACCCAGATGTTCCTGCTGCGTCTGAAAGTAGAAACTCGCCCGATTACAACGGTATGTGTATTTTTTCCCTGGGCCATTCTGGTTAAGCGTTCGGAGCAGCAGAATTGCGAAAAATTTTTTGCCTTCTCAACCATTTCTTGTCTTCAAACTCCCATATCTCGCGAACGGATTGACCTAACCCAAAAATTCCTATTGCATCTGAAAGTAGAAACTCGCCCGATTACAACGGTATTTGTATTTTTTCCCTAGGCCATTCTGGTTAAGCGTTTGGAGCAGCAGAAGTGCGAAAAAGTTGTTGTCTTGTCAACCATTTCTTAGCTTCAGACTCCTATATCTCGCGAACGGATTGACCAAACCCAGATTTTCCTGCTGCGTCTGAAAGTAGAAACTCGCCCGATTACAACGGTATGTGTATTTTTTCCCTAGGCCATTCTGGTTAAGCGTTTGGAGCAGCAGAATTGCGAAAAATTTCTTGCCTTCTCAACCATTTCTTGGCTTCAAACTCCCATATCTCGCGAACGGATTGACCTAACCCAAAAATTCCTATGGCATCTGAAAGTAGAAACTCACCCGATTACAACGGTATGTGTATTTTTTCCCTAGGCCATTCTGGTTAAGCGTTTGGAGCAGCAGAATTGCGAAAAATTTTTTGCCTTCTCAACCATTTCTTGGCTTCAAACTCCTATACCTCGCGAACGGATTGACCAAATCCAGATGTTCCTGCTGCGTCTGAAAGTAGAAACTCGCCCGATCACAACGGTATGTGTATTTTTTCCCTAGGCCATTCTGGTTAAGCGTTTGGAGCAGCAGAAGTGCGAAAAATTTGTTGCCTTGTCAACCATTTCTTAGCTTCAGACTCCTATATCTCGCGAACGGATTGACCAAACCCAGATTTTCCTGCTGCGTCTGAAAGTAGAAACTCGCCCGATTACAACGGTATGTGTATTTTTTCCCTAGGCCATTCTGGTTAAGCGTTTGGAGCAGCAGAATTGCGAAAAATTTCTTGCCTTCACAACCATTTCTTGGCTTCAAAGTCCCATATCTCGCGAACGGATTGACCTAACCCAAAAATTCCTATTGCATCTGAAAGTAGAAACTCGCCCGATCACAACGGTATGTGTATTTTTTCCCTAGGCCATTCTGGTTAAGCGTTTGGAGCAGCAGAATTGCGAAAAATTTCTTGCCTTCTCAACCATTTCTTGGCTTCAAACTCCCATATCTCGCGAACGGATTGACCTAACCCAAAAATTCCTATGGCATCTGAAAGTAGAAACTCACCCGATTACAACGGTATGTGTATTTTTTCCCTAGGCCATTCTGGTTAAGCGTTTGGAACAGCAGAATTGCGAAAAATTTTTTGCCTTCTCAACCATTTCTTGTCTTCAAACTCCCATATCTCGCGAACGGATTGACCTAACCCAAAAATTCCTATTGCATCCGAAAGTAGAAACTCGACCGATTACAACGGTATGTGTATTTTTTCCCTAGGCCATTCTGGTTAAGCGTTTGGAGCAGCAGAATTGTGAAAAATTTTTTGCCTTCTCTACCATTTCTTGGCTTCAAACTCCCATATCTCGCGAACGGATTGACCTAACCCAAAAATTCCTGTTGCATCTGAAAGTAGAAACTCGCCCGATTACAACGGTATGTGTATTTTTTCCCTAGGCCATTCTGGTTAAGCGTTTGGAGCAGCAGAATTGCGAAAAATTTTTTGCTTTCTCAACCATTTCTTGGCTTCAAACTCCCATATCTCGCGAACGGATTGTCCTAACCCAAAAACTCCTGTTGCGTCTGAAAGTAGAAACTCGCACGATTACAACGCTATGTGTATTTTTTCCCTAGGCCATTCTGGTTAAGCGTTCGGAGCAGCAGAATTGCGAAAAATTTTTTGCCTTCTCAACCATTTCTTGTCTTCAAACTCCCATATCTCGCGAACGGATTGACCTAACCCAAAAATTCCTATTGCATCTGAAAGTAGAAACTCGCCCGATTACAACGGTATGTGTATTTTTTCCCTAGGCCATTCTGGTTAAGCGTTTGGAGCAGCAGAATTGCGAAAAATTTTTTGCCTTCTCAACCATTTCTTGGCTTCAAACTCCCATAACTCGCGAACGGATTGACCTAACCCAAAAATTCCTGTTGCGTCTGAAAGTAGAAACTCGCCCGGTTACAACGGTATGTGTATTTTTTCCCTAGGCCATTCTGGTTAAGCGTTTGGAGCAGCAGAAGTGCGAAAAATTTGTTGCCTTCTCAACCATTTCTTGGCTTCAAACTCCCATATCTCGCGAACGGATTGACCTAACCCAAAAATTTCTGTTGCGTCTGAAAGTAGAAACTCGCCCGATTACAACGGTATGTGTATTTTTTCCCTAGGCCATTCTGGTTAAGCGTTTGGAGCAGCAGAATTGCGAAAAATTATTTGCCTTCTCAACCATTTCTTGTCTTCAAACACCCATATCTCGCGAACGGATTGACCTAACGCAAAAATTCCTATTGCATCTGAAAGTAGAAAATCGCCCGATTACAACGGTATGTGTATTTTTTCCCTAGGCCATTCTGGTTAAGCGTTTGTAGCAGCAGAATTGTGAAAAATTTTTTGCCTTCTCTACCATTTCTTGGCTTCAAACTCCCATATCTCGCGAACGGATTGACCTAACCCAAAAATTCCTATTGCATCTGAAAGTAGAAACTCGCCCGATTACAACGGTATTTGTATTTTTTCCCTAGGCCATTCTGGTTAAGCGTTTGGAGCAGCAGAAGTGCGAAAAATTTGTTGCCTTCTCAACCATTTCTTGGCTTCAAACTCCCATATCTCGCGAACGGATTGACCTAACCCAAAAATTTCTGTTGCGTCTGAAAGTAGAAACTCGCCCGATTACAACGGTATGTGTATTTTTTCCCTAGGCCATTCTGGTTAAGCGTTTGGAGCAGCAGAATTGCGAAAAATTATTTGCCTTCTCAACCATTTCTTGTCTTCAAACACCCATATCTCGCGAACGGATTGACCTAACGCAAAAATTCCTATTGCATCTGAAAGTAGAAAATCGCCCGATTACAACGGTATGTGTATTTTTTCCCTAGGCCATTCTGGTTAAGCGTTTGTAGCAGCAGAATTGTGAAAAATTTTTTGCCTTCTCTACCATTTCTTGGCTTCAAACTCCCATATCTCGCGAACGGATTGACCTAACCCAAAAATTCCTATTGCATCTGAAAGTAGAAACTCGCCCGATTACAACGGTATTTGTATTTTTTCCCTAGGCCATTCTGGTTAAGCGTTTGGAGCAGCAGAATTGCGAAAAATTTCTTGCCTTCTCAACCATTTCTTGGCTTCAAACTCCCATATCTCGCGAACGGATTGACCTAACCCAAAAATTCCTATGGCATCTGAAAGTAGAAACTCACCCGATTACAACGGTATGTGTATTTTTTCCCTAGGCCATTCTGGTTAAGCGTTTGGAGCAGCAGAATTGCGAAAAATTTTTTGCTTTCTCAACCATTTCTTGGCTTCAAACTCCCATATCTCGCGAACGGATTGACCTAACACAAAAATTCCTGTTGCGTCTGAAAGTAGAAACTCGCACGATTACAACGGTATGTGTATTTTTTCCCTAGGCCATTCTGGTTAAGCGTTTGGAGCAGCAGAAGTGTGAAAAATTTGTTGCCTTCTCAACCATTTCTTGGCTTCAAACTCCCATATCTCGCGAACGGATTGACCTAACCCAAAAATTCCTGTTGCGTCTGAAAGTAGAAACTCGCCCGATTACAACGGTATGTGTATTTTTTCCCTAGGCCATTCTGGTTAAGCGTTTGGAGCAGCAGAATTGCGAAAAATTTTTTGCCTTCTCAACCATTTCTTGTCTTCAAACACCCATATCTCGCGAACGGATTGACCTAACCCAAAAATTCCTATTGCATCTGAAAGTAGAAAATCGCCCGATTACAACGGTATTTGTATTTTTTCCCTAGGCCATTCTGGTTAAGCGTTCGGAGCAGCAGAAGTGCGAAAAATTTGTTGTCTTCTCAACCATTTCTTAGCTTCAAACTCCTATATCTCGCGAACGGATTGACCAAACCCAGATGTTCCTGCTGCGTCTGAAAGTAGAAACTCGCCCGATTACAACGGTATGTGTATTTTTTCCCTGGGCCATTCTGGTTAAGCGTTCGGAGCAGCAGAATTGCGAAAAATTTTTTGCCTTCTCAACCATTTCTTGTCTTCAAACTCCCATATCTCGCGAACGGATTGACCTAACCCAAAAATTCCTATTGCATCTGAAAGTAGAAACTCGCCCGATTACAACGGTATTT
This sequence comes from Ptiloglossa arizonensis, assembly GCF_051014685.1. Classification (NCBI taxonomy): domain Eukaryota; kingdom Metazoa; phylum Arthropoda; class Insecta; order Hymenoptera; family Colletidae; genus Ptiloglossa; species Ptiloglossa arizonensis. The sequence goes on along the minus strand of NW_027478688.1, from coordinate 126,402 downwards.
GTATTTTTTCCCTAGGCCATTCTGGTTAAGCGTTTGGAGCAGCAGAAGTGCGAAAAATTTGTTGTCTTGTCAACCATTTCTTAGCTTCAGACTCCTATATCTCGCGAACGGATTGACCAAACCCAGATTTTCCTGCTGCGTCTGAAAGTAGAAACTCGCCCGATTACAACGGTATGTGTATTTTTTCCCTAGGCCATTCTGGTTAAGCGTTTGGAGCAGCAGAATTGCGAAAAATTTCTTGCCTTCTCAACCATTTCTTGGCTTCAAACTCCCATATCTCGCGAACGGATTGACCTAACCCAAAAATTCCTATGGCATCTGAAAGTAGAAACTCACCCGATTACAACGGTATGTGTATTTTTTCCCTAGGCCATTCTGGTTAAGCGTTTGGAGCAGCAGAATTGCGAAAAATTATTTGCCTTCTCAACCATTTCTTGGCTTCAAACTCCTATACCTCGCGAACGGATTGACCAAATCCAGATGTTCCTGCTGCGTCTGAAAGTAGAAACTCGCCCGATCACAACGGTATGTATATTTTTTCCCTGGGCCATTCTGGTTAAGCGTTCGGAGCAGCAGAATTGCGAAAAATTTTTTGCCTTTTCAACCATTTCTTGTCTTCAAACTCCCATATCTCGCGAACGGATTGACCTAACCCAAAAATTCCTATTGCATCTGAAAGTAGAAACTCGCCCGATTACAACGGTATTTGTATTTTTTCCCTAGGCCATTCTGGTTAAGCGTTTGGAGCAGCAGAATTGCGAAAAATTATTTGCCTTCTCAACCATTTCTTGTCTTCAAACACCCATATCTCGCGAACGGATTGACCTAACGCAAAAATTCCTATTGCATCTGAAAGTAGAAAATCGCCCGATTACAACGGTATGTGTATTTTTTCCCTAGGCCATTCTGGTTAAGCGTTTGTAGCAGCAGAATTGTGAAAAATTTTTTGCCTTCTCTACCATTTCTTGGCTTCAAACTCCCATATCTCGCGAACGGATTGACCTAACCCAAAAATTCCTATTGCATCTGAAAGTAGAAACTCGCCCGATTACAACGGTATTTGTATTTTTTCCCTAGGCCATTCTGGTTAAGCGTTTGGAGCAGCAGAAGTGCGAAAAATTTGTTGCCTTCTCAACCATTTCTTGGCTTCAAACTCCCATATCTCGCGAACGGATTGACCTAACCCAAAAATTTCTGTTGCGTCTGAAAGTAGAAACTCGCCCGATTACAACGGTATGTGTATTTTTTCCCTAGGCCATTCTGGTTAAGCGTTTGGAGCAGCAGAATTGCGAAAAATTATTTGCCTTCTCAACCATTTCTTGTCTTCAAACACCCATATCTCGCGAACGGATTGACCTAACGCAAAAATTCCTATTGCATCTGAAGGTAGAAAATCGCCCGATTACAACGGTATGTGTATTTTTTCCCTAGGCCATTCTGGTTAAGCGTTTGTAGCAGCAGAATTGTGAAAAATTTTTTGCCTTCTCTACCATTTCTTGGCTTCAAACTCCCATATCTCGCGAACGGATTGACCTAACCCAAAAATTCCTATTGCATCTGAAAGTAGAAACTCGCCCGATTACAACGGTATTTGTATTTTTTCCCTAGGCCATTCTGGTTAAGCGTTTGGAGCAGCAGAATTGCGAAAAATTTCTTGCCTTCTCAACCATTTCTTGGCTTCAAACTCCCATATCTCGCGAACGGATTGACCTAACCCAAAAATTCCTATGGCATCTGAAAGTAGAAACTCACCCGATTACAACGGTATGTGTATTTTTTCCCTAGGCCATTCTGGTTAAGCGTTTGGAGCAGCAGAATTGCGAAAAATTTTTTGCTTTCTCAACCATTTCTTGGCTTCAAACTCCCATATCTCGCGAACGGATTGACCTAACACAAAAATTCCTGTTGCGTCTGAAAGTAGAAACTCGCACGATTACAACGGTATGTGTATTTTTTCCCTAGGCCATTCTGGTTAAGCGTTTGGAGCAGCAGAAGTGTGAAAAATTTGTTGCCTTCTCAACCATTTCTTGGCTTCAAACTCCCATATCTCGCGAACGGATTGACCTAACCCAAAAATTCCTGTTGCGTCTGAAAGTAGAAACTCGCCCGATTACAACGGTATGTGTATTTTTTCCCTAGGCCATTCTGGTTAAGCGTTTGGAGCAGCAGAATTGCGAAAAATTTTTTGCCTTCTCAACCATTTCTTGTCTTCAAACACCCATATCTCGCGAACGGATTGACCTAACCCAAAAATTCCTATTGCATCTGAAAGTAGAAAATCGCCCGATTACAACGGTATTTGTATTTTTTCCCTAGGCCATTCTGGTTAAGCGTTCGGAGCAGCAGAAGTGCGAAAAATTTGTTGTCTTCTCAACCATTTCTTAGCTTCAAACTCCTATATCTCGCGAACGGATTGACCAAACCCAGATGTTCCTGCTGCGTCTGAAAGTAGAAACTCGCCCGATTACAACGGTATGTGTATTTTTTCCCTGGGCCATTCTGGTTAAGCGTTCGGAGCAGCAGAATTGCGAAAAATTTTTTGCCTTCTCAACCATTTCTTGTCTTCAAACTCCCATATCTCGCGAACGGATTGACCTAACCCAAAAATTCCTATTGCATCTGAAAGTAGAAACTCGCCCGATTACAACGGTATTTGTATTTTTTCCCTAGGCCATTCTGGTTAAGCGTTTGGAGCAGCAGAAGTGCGAAAAATTTGTTGTCTTGTCAACCATTTCTTAGCTTCAGACTCCTATATCTCGCGAACGGATTGACCAAACCCAGATTTTCCTGCTGCGTCTGAAAGTAGAAACTCGCCCGATTACAACGGTATGTGTATTTTTTCCCTAGGCCATTCTGGTTAAGCGTTTGGAGCAGCAGAATTGCGAAAAATTTCTTGCCTTCTCAACCATTTCTTGGCTTCAAACTCCTATACCTCGCGAACGGATTGACCAAATCCAGATGTTCCTGCTGCGTCTGAAAGTAGAAACTCGCCCGATCACAACGGTATGTGTATTTTTTCCCTGGGCCATTCTGGTTAAGCGTTCGGAGCAGCAGAATTGCGAAAAATTTCTTGCCTTCTCAACCATTTCTTGGCTTCAAACTCCCATATCTCGCGAACGGATTGACCTAACCCAAAAATTCCTGTTGCGTCTGAAAGTAGAAACTCGCCCGATTACAACGGTATGTGTATTTTTTCCCTAGGCCATTCTGGTTAAGCGTTTGGAGCAGCAGAATTGCGAAAAATTTTTTGCCTTCTCAACCATTTCTTGTCTTCAAACACCCATATCTCGCGAACGGATTGACCTAACCCAAAAATTCCTATTGCATCTGAAAGTAGAAAATCGCCCGATTACAACGGTATTTGTATTTTTTCCCTAGGCCATTCTGGTTAAGCGTTCGGAGCAGCAGAAGTGCGAAAAATTTGTTGTCTTCTCAACCATTTCTTAGCTTCAAACTCCTATATCTCGCGAACGGATTGACCAAACCCAGATGTTCCTGCTGCGTCTGAAAGTAGAAACTCGCCCGATTACAACGGTATGTGTATTTTTTCCCTGGGCCATTCTGGTTAAGCGTTCGGAGCAGCAGAATTGCGAAAAATTTTTTGCCTTCTCAACCATTTCTTGTCTTCAAACTCCCATATCTCGCGAACGGATTGACCTAACCCAAAAATTCCTATTGCATCTGAAAGTAGAAACTCGCCCGATTACAACGGTATTTGTATTTTTTCCCTAGGCCATTCTGGTTAAGCGTTTGGAGCAGCAGAAGTGCGAAAAATTTGTTGTCTTGTCAACCATTTCTTAGCTTCAGACTCCTATATCTCGCGAACGGATTGACCAAACCCAGATTTTCCTGCTGCGTCTGAAAGTAGAAACTCGCCCGATTACAACGGTATGTGTATTTTTTCCCTAGGCCATTCTGGTTAAGCGTTTGGAGCAGCAGAATTGCGAAAAATTTCTTGCCTTCTCAACCATTTCTTGGCTTCAAACTCCCATATCTCGCGAACGGATTGACCTAACCCAAAAATTCCTATGGCATCTGAAAGTAGAAACTCACCCGATTACAACGGTATGTGTATTTTTTCCCTAGGCCATTCTGGTTAAGCGTTTGGAGCAGCAGAATTGCGAAAAATTTTTTGCCTTCTCAACCATTTCTTGGCTTCAAACTCCTATACCTCGCGAACGGATTGACCAAATCCAGATGTTCCTGCTGCGTCTGAAAGTAGAAACTCGCCCGATCACAACGGTATGTGTATTTTTTCCCTAGGCCATTCTGGTTAAGCGTTTGGAGCAGCAGAAGTGCGAAAAATTTGTTGCCTTGTCAACCATTTCTTAGCTTCAGACTCCTATATCTCGCGAACGGATTGACCAAACCCAGATTTTCCTGCTGCGTCTGAAAGTAGAAACTCGCCCGATTACAACGGTATGTGTATTTTTTCCCTAGGCCATTCTGGTTAAGCGTTTGGAGCAGCAGAATTGCGAAAAATTTTTTGCTTTCTCAACCATTTCTTGGCTTCAAACTCCCATATCTCGCGAACGGATTGACCTAACACAAAAATTCCTGTTGCGTCTGAAAGTAGAAACTCGCACGATTACAACGGTATGTGTATTTTTTCCCTAGGCCATTCTGGTTAAGCGTTTGGAGCAGCAGAAGTGTGAAAAATTTGTTGCCTTCTCAACCATTTCTTGGCTTCAAACTCCCATATCTCGCGAACGGATTGACCTAACCCAAAAATTCCTGTTGCGTCTGAAAGTAGAAACTCGCCCGATTACAACGGTATGTGTATTTTTTCCCTAGGCCATTCTGGTTAAGCGTTTGGAGCAGCAGAATTGCGAAAAATTTTTTGCCTTCTCAACCATTTCTTGTCTTCAAACACCCATATCTCGCGAACGGATTGACCTAACCCAAAAATTCCTATTGCATCTGAAAGTAGAAAATCGCCCGATTACAACGGTATTTGTATTTTTTCCCTAGGCCATTCTGGTTAAGCGTTCGGAGCAGCAGAAGTGCGAAAAATTTGTTGTCTTCTCAACCATTTCTTAGCTTCAAACTCCTATATCTCGCGAACGGATTGACCTAACCCAAAAATTCCTATTGCATCTGAAAGTAGAAACTCGCCCGATTACAACGGTATTTGTATTTTTTCCCTAGGCCATTCTGGTTAAGCGTTTGGAGCAGCAGAAGTGCGAAAAATTTGTTGTCTTGTCAACCATTTCTTAGCTTCAGACTCCTATATCTCGCGAACGGATTGACCAAACCCAGATTTTCCTGCTGCGTCTGAAAGTAGAAACTCGCCCGATTACAACGGTATGTGTATTTTTTCCCTAGGCCATTCTGGTTAAGCGTTTGGAGCAGCAGAATTGCGAAAAATTTCTTGCCTTCTCAAACATTTCTTGGTTTCAAACTCCCATATCTCGCGAACGGATTGACCTAACCCAAAAATTCCTATGGCATCTGAAAGTAGAAACTCACCCGATTACAACGGTATGTGTATTTTTTCCCTAGGCCATTCTGGTTAAGCGTTTGGAGCAGCAGAATTGCGAAAAATTTTTTGCCTTCTCAACCATTTCTTGGCTTCAAACTCCTATACCTCGCGAACGGATTGACCAAATCCAGATGTTCCTGCTGCGTCTGAAAGTAGAAACTCGCCCGATCACAACGGTATGTGTATTTTTTCCCTAGGCCATTCTGGTTAAGCGTTTGGAGCAGCAGAAGTGCGAAAAATTTGTTGCCTTGTCAACCATTTCTTAGCTTCAGACTCCTATATCTCGCGAACGGATTGACCAAACCCAGATTTTCCTGCTGCGTCTGAAAGTAGAAACTCGCCCGATTACAACCGTATGTGTATTTTTTCCCTAGGCCATTCTGGTTAAGCGTTTGGAGCAGCAGAATTGCGAAAAATTTCTTGCCTTCACAACCATTTCTTGGCTTCAAAGTCCCATATCTCGCGAACGGATTGACCTAACCCAAAAATTCCTATTGCATCTGAAAGTAGAAACTCGCCCGATCACAACGGTATGTGTATTTTTTCCCTAGGCCATTCTGGTTAAGCGTTTGGAGCAGCAGAATTGCGAAAAATTTCTTGCCTTCTCAACCATTTCTTGGCTTCAAACTCCCATATCTCGCGAACGGATTGACCTAACCCAAAAATTCCTATGGCATCTGAAAGTAGAAACTCACCCGATTACAACGGTATGTGTATTTTTTCCCTAGGCCATTCTGGTTAAGCGTTTGGAACAGCAGAATTGCGAAAAATTTTTTGCCTTCTCAACCATTTCTTGTCTTCAAACTCCCATATCTCGCGAACGGATTGACCTAACCCAAAAATTCCTATTGCATCCGAAAGTAGAAACTCGACCGATTACAACGGTATGTGTATTTTTTCCCTAGGCCATTCTGGTTAAGCGTTTGGAGCAGCAGAATTGTGAAAAATTTTTTGCCTTCTCTACCATTTCTTGGCTTCAAACTCCCATATCTCGCGAACGGATTGACCTAACCCAAAAATTCCTGTTGCATCTGAAAGTAGAAACTCGCCCGATTACAACGGTATGTGTATTTTTTCCCTAGGCCATTCTGGTTAAGCGTTTGGAGCAGCAGAATTGCGAAAAATTTTTTGCTTTCTCAACCATTTCTTGGCTTCAAACTCCCATATCTCGCGAACGGATTGACCTAACCCAAAAACTCCTGTTGCGTCTGAAAGTAGAAACTCGCACGATTACAACGCTATGTGTATTTTTTCCCTAGGCCATTCTGGTTAAGCGTTCGGAGCAGCAGAATTGCGAAAAATTTTTTGCCTTCTCAACCATTTCTTGTCTTCAAACTCCCATATCTCGCGAACGGATTGACCTAACCCAAAAATTCCTATTGCATCTGAAAGTAGAAACTCGCCCGATTACAACGGTATGTGTATTTTTTCCCTAGGCCATTCTGGTTAAGCGTTTGGAGCAGCAGAATTGCGAAAAATTTTTTGCCTTCTCAACCATTTCTTGGCTTCAAACTCCCATAACTCGCGAACGGATTGACCTAACCCAAAAATTCCTGTTGCGTCTGAAAGTAGAAACTCGCCCGGTTACAACGGTATGTGTATTTTTTCCCTAGGCCATTCTGGTTAAGCGTTTGGAGCAGCAGAAGTGCGAAAAATTTGTTGCCTTCTCAACCATTTCTTGGCTTCAAACTCCCATATCTCGCGAACGGATTGACCTAACCCAAAAATTTCTGTTGCGTCTGAAAGTAGAAACTCGCCCGATTACAACGGTATGTGTATTTTTTCCCTAGGCCATTCTGGTTAAGCGTTTGGAGCAGCAGAATTGCGAAAAATTATTTGCCTTCTCAACCATTTCTTGTCTTCAAACACCCATATCTCGCGAACGGATTGACCTAACGCAAAAATTCCTATTGCATCTGAAAGTAGAAAATCGCCCGATTACAACGGTATGTGTATTTTTTCCCTAGGCCATTCTGGTTAAGCGTTTGTAGCAGCAGAATTGTGAAAAATTTTTTGCCTTCTCTACCATTTCTTGGCTTCAAACTCCCATATCTCGCGAACGGATTGACCTAACCCAAAAATTCCTATTGCATCTGAAAGTAGAAACTCGCCCGATTACAACGGTATTTGTATTTTTTCCCTAGGCCATTCTGGTTAAGCGTTTGGAGCAGCAGAATTGCGAAAAATTTCTTGCCTTCTCAACCATTTCTTGGCTTCAAACTCCCATATCTCGCGAACGGATTGACCTAACCCAAAAATTCCTATGGCATCTGAAAGTAGAAACTCACCCGATTACAACGGTATGTGTATTTTTTCCCTAGGCCATTCTGGTTAAGCGTTTGGAGCAGCAGAATTGCGAAAAATTTTTTGCCTTCTCAACCATTTCTTGGCTTCAAGCTCCCATATCTCGCGAACGGATTGACCTAACCCAAAAATTCCTATTGCATCTGAAAGTAGAAAATCGCCCGATTACAACGGTATTTGTATTTTTTCCCTAGGCCATTCTGGTTAAGCGTTTGGAGCAGCAGAAGTGCGAAAAATTTGTTGTCTTGTCAACCATTTCTTAGCTTCAGACTCCTATATCTCCCGAACGGATTGACCAAACCCAGATTTTCCTGCTGCGTCTGAAAGTAGAAACTCGCCCGATTACAACGGTATGTGTATTTTTTCCCTAGGCCATTCTGGTTAAGCGTTCGGAGCAGCAGAATTGCGAAAAATTTTTTGCCTTCTCAACCATTTCTTGTCTTCAAACTCCCATATCTCGCGAACGGATTGACCTAACCAAAAAATTCCTATTGCATCTGAAAGTAGAAACTCGCCCGATTACAACGGTATGTGTATGTTTTCCCTAGGCCATTCTGGTTAAGCGTTTGGAGCAGCAGAAGTGCGAAAAATTTGTTGTCTTCTCAACCATTTCTTAGCTTCAAACTCACATATCTCGCGAACGGATTGACGTAACCCAAAAATTCCTGTTGCATCTGAAAGTAGAAACTCGCCCGATTACAACGGTATGTGTATTTTTTCCCTAGGCCATTCTGGTTAAGCGTTTGGAACAGCAGAATTGCGAAAAATTTTTTGCCTTCTCAACCATTTCTTGTCTTCAAACTCCCATATCTCGCGAACGGATTGACTTAACCCAAAAATTCCTATTGCATCCGAAAGTAGAAACTCGACTGATTACAACGGTATGTGTATTTTTTCCCTAGGCCATTCTGGTTAAGCGTTTGGAGCAGCAGAATTGCGAAAAATTTTTTGCCTTCTCAACCATTTCTTGGCTTCAAACTTCCATAACTCGCGAACGGATTGACCTAACCCAAAAATTCCTGTTGCGTCTGAAAGTAGAAACTCGCCCGGTTACAACGGTATGTGTATTTTTTCCCTAGGCCATTCTGGTTAAGCGTTTGGAGCAGCAGAATTGCGAAAAATTTTTTGCCTTCTCAACCATTTCTTGTCTTCAAACACCCATATCTCGCGAACGGATTGACCTAACCCAAAAATTCCTGTTGCATCTGAAAGTAGAAACTCGCCCGATTACAACGGTATGTGTATTTTTTCCCTAGGCCATTCTGGTTAAGCGTTTGGAACAGCAGAATTGCGAAAAATTTTTTGCCTTCTCAACCATTTCTTGTCTTCAAACTCCCATATCTCGCGAACGGATTGACCTAACCCAAAAATTCCTATTGCATCCGAAAGTAGAAACTCGACTGATTACAACGGTATGTGTATTTTTTCCCTAGGCCATTCTGGTTAAGCGTTTGGAGCAGCAGAATTGCGAAAAATTTTTTGCCTTCTCAACCATTTCTTGGCTTCAAACTTCCATAACTCGCGAACGGATTGACCTAACCCAAAAATTCCTGTTGCGTCTGAAAGTAGAAACTCGCCCGGTTACAACGGTATGTGTATTTTTTCCCTAGGCCATTCTGGTTAAGCGTTTGGAGCAGCAGAATTGCGAAAAATTTTTTGCCTTCTCAACCATTTCTTGTCTTCAAACACCCATATCTCGCGAACGGATTGACCTAACCCAAAAATTCCTGTTGCATCTGAAAGTAGAAACTCGCCCGATTACAACGGTATTTGTATTTTTTCCCCAGGCCATTCTGGTTAAGCGTTTGGAGCAGCAGAATTGCGAAAAATTTGTTGCCTTCACAACCATTTCTTGGCTTCAAAGTCCCATATCTCGCGAACGGATTGACCTAACCCAAAAATTCCTATTGCATCTGAAAGTAGAAACTCGCCCGATCACAACGGTATGTGTATTTTTTCCCTAGGCCATTCTGGTTAAGCGTTTGGAGCAGCAGAATTGCGAAAAATTTCTTGCCTTCTCAACCATTTCTTGGCTTCAAACTCCCATATCTCGCGAACGGATTGACCTAACCCAAAAAGTCCTATGGCATCTGAAAGTAGAAACTCACCCGATTACAACGGTATGTGTATTTTTTCCCTAGGCCATTCTGGTTAAGCGTTTGGAGCAGCAGAATTGCGAAAAATTTTTTGCCTTCTCAACCATTTCTTGGCTTCAAGCTCCCATATCTCGCGAACGGATTGACCTAACCCAAAAATTCCTATTGCATCTGAAAGTAGAAACTCGCCCGATTACAACGGTATTTGTATTTTTTCCCTAGGCCATTCTGGTTAAGCGTTTGGAGCAGCAGAATTGTGAAAAATTTTTTGCCTTCTCTACCATTTCTTGGCTTCAAACTCCCATATCTCGCGAACGGATTGACCTAACCCAAAAATTCCTGTTGCGTCTGAAAGTAGAAACTCGCCCGGTTACAAAGGTATGTGTATTTTTTCCCTAGGCCATTCTGGTTAAGCGTTTGGAGCAGTAGAAGTGCGAAAAATTTGTTGCCTTCTCAACCATTTCTTGGCTTCAAACTCCCATATATCGCGAACGGATTGACCAAACCCAGATTTTCCTGCTGCGTCTGAAAGTAGAAACTCGCCCGATCACAACGGTATGTGTATTTTTTCCCTAGGCCATTCTTGTTAAGCGTTTGGAGCAGCAGAATTGCGAAAAATTTTTTGCCTTCTCTACCATTTCTTGGCTTCAAACTCCCATATCTCGCGAACGGATTGACCTAACCCAAAAATTCCTATTGCATCTGAAAGTAGAAACTCGCCCGATTACAACGGTATTTGTATTTTTTCCCTAGGCCATTCTGGTTAAGCGTTTGGAGCAGCAGAATTGCGAAAAATTTTTTGCCTTCACAACCATTTCTTGGCTTCAAACTCCCATATCTCGCGAACGGATTGACCTAACCCAAAAATTCCTATGGCATCTGAAAGTAGAAACTCACCCGATTACAACGGTATGTGTATTTTTTCCCTAGGCCATTCTGGTTAAGCGTTTGGAGCAGCAGAATTGCGAAAAATTTTTTGCCTTCTCAACCATTTCTTGGCTTCAAGCTCCCATATCTCGCGAACGGATTGACCTAACCCAAAAATTCCTATTGCATCTGAAAGTAGAAAATCGCCCGATTACAACGGTATTTGTATTTTTTCCCTAGGCCATTCTGGTTAAGCGTTTGGAGCAGCAGAATTGCGAAAAATTTCTTGCCTTCTCAACCATTTCTTGGCTTTAAACTCCCATATCTCGCGAACGGATTGACATAACCCAAAAATTCCTACGGCATCTGAAAGTAGAAACTCACCCGATTACAACGGTATGTGTATTTTTTCCCTAGGCCATTCTGGTTAAGCGTTTGGAGCAGCAGAATTGCGAAAAATTTTTTGCCTTCTCAACCATTTCTTGGCTTCAAGCTCCCATATCTCGCGAACGGATTGACCTAACCCAAAAATTCCTATTGCATCTGAAAGTAGAAAATCGCCCGATTACAACGGTATTTGTATTTTTTCCCTAGGCCATTCTGGTTAAGCGTTCGGAGCAGCAGAATTGCGAAAAATTTTTTGCCTTCTCAACCATTTCTTGTCTTCAAACTCCCATATCTCGCGAACGGATTGACCTAACCAAAAAATTCCTATTGCATCTGAAAGTAGAAACTCGCCCGATTACAACGGTATGTGTATGTTTTCCCTAGGCCATTCTGGTTAAGCGTTTGGAGCAGCAGAAGTGCGAAAAATTTGTTGTCTTCTCAACCATTTCTTAGCTTCAAACTGCCATATCTCGCGAACGGATTGACGTAACCCAAAAATTCCTGTTGCATCTGAAAGTAGAATCTCGCCCGATTACAACGGTATGTGTATTTTTCCCCTAGGCCATTCTGGTTAAGCGTTTGGAACAGCAGAATTGCGAAAAATTTTTTGCCTTCTCAACCATTTCTTGTCTTCAAACTGCCATATCTCGCGAACGGATTGACCTAACCCAAAAATTCCTATTGCATCCGAAAGTAGAAACTCGACCGATTACAACGGTATGTGTATTTTTTCCCTAGGCCATTCTGGTTAAGCGTTTGGAGCAGCAGAATTGAGAAAAATTTTTTGCCTTCTCTACCATTTCTTGGCTTCAAACTCCCATATCTCGCGAACGGATTGACCTAACCCAAAAATTCCTATTGCATCTGAAAGTAGAAACTCGCCCGATTACAACGGTATGTGTATTTTTTCCCTAGGCCATTCTGGTTAAGCGTTTGGAGCAGCAGAATTGCGAAAAATTTTTTGCTTTCTCAACCATTTCTTGGCTTCAAACTCCCATACCTCGCGAACGGATTGACCTAACCCAAAAATTCCTGTTGCGTCTGAAAGTAGAAACTCGCACGATTACAACGCTATGTGTATTTTTTCCCTAGGCCATTCTGGTTAAGCGTTCGGAGCAGCAGAATTGCGAAAAATTTTTTGCCTTCTCAACCATTTCTTGTCTTCAAACTCCCATATCTCGCGAACGGATTGACCTAACCCAAAAATTCCTATTGCATCTGAAAGTAGAAACTCGCCCGATTACAACGGTATGTGTATTTTTTCCCTAGGCCATTCTGGTTAAGCGTTTGGAGCAGCAGAATTGCGAAAAATTTTTTGCCTTCTCAACCATTTCTTGGCTTCAAACTCCCATAACTCGCGAACGGATTGACCTAACCCAAAAATTCCTGTTGCGTCTGAAATTAGAAACTCGCCCGGTTACAATGGTATGTGTATTTTTTCCCTAGGCCATTTTGGTTAAGCGTTTGGAGCAGCAGAAGTGCGAAAAATTTGTTGCCTTCTCAACCATTTCTTGGCTTCAAACTCCCATATCTCGCGAACGGATTGACCTAACCCAAAAATTCCTGTTGCGTCTGAAAGTAGAAACTCGCCCGGTTACAACGGTATGTGTATTTTTTCCCTAGGCCATTCTGGTTAAGCGTTTGGAGCAGCAGAAGTGCGAAAAATTTGTTGCCTTCTCAACCATTTCTTGGCTTCAAACTCCCATATCTCGCGAACGGATTGACCTAACCCAAAAATTCCTGTTGCGTCTGAAAGTAGAAACTCGCCCGATTACAACGGTATGTGTATTTTTTCCCTAGGCCATTCTGGTTAAGCGTTTGGAGCAGCAGAATTGCGAAAAATTTTTTGCCTACTCAACCATTTCTTGTCTTCAAACACCCATATCTCGCGAACGGATTGACCTAACCCAAAAATTCCTATTGCATCTGAAAGTAGAAAATCGCCCGATTACAAAGGTATGTGTATTTTTTCCCTAGGCGATTCTGGTTAAGCGTTTGTAGCAGCAGAATTGTGAAAAATTTTTTGCCTTCTCTACCATTTCTTGGCTTCAAACTCCCATATCTCGCGAACGGATTGACCTAACCCAAAAATTCCTATTGCATCTGAAAGTAGAAACTCGCCCGATTACAACAGTATGTGAATTTTGTCCCTAGGCCATTCTGGTTAAGCGTTTGGAGCAGCAGAATTGCGAAAAATTTTTTGCCTTCTCTACCATTTCTTGGCTTCAAACTCCCATATCTCGCGAACGGATTGACCTAACCCAAAAATTCCTATTGCATCTGAAAGTAGAAACTCGCCCGATTACAACGGTATTTGTATTTTTTCCCTAGGCCATTCTGGTTAAGCGTTTGGAACAGCAGAATTGCGAAAAATTTTTTGCCTTCTCAATCATTTCTTGTCTTCAAACTCCCATATCTCGCGAACGGATTGACCTAACCCAAAAATTCCTATTGCATCCGAAAGTAGAAACTCGACCGATTACAACGGTATGTGTATTTTTTCCCTAGGCCATTCTGGTTAAGCGTTTGGAGCAGCAGAATTGTGAAAAATTTTTTGCCTTCTCTACCATTTCTTGGCTTCAAACTCCCATATCTCGCGAACGGATTGACCTAACCCAACAATTCCTATTGCATCTGAAAGTAGAAACTCGCCCGATTTCAACGGTATGTGTATTTTTTCCCTAGGCCATTCTGGTTAAGCGTTTGGAGCAGCAGAATTGCGAAAAATTTTTTGCTTTCTCAACCATTTCTTGGCTTCAAACTCCCATATCTTGCGAACGGATTGACCTAACACAAAAATTCCTGTTGCGTCTGAAAGTAGAAACTCGCACGACTACAACGGTATGTGTATTTTTTCCCTAGGCCATTCTGGTTAAGCGTTTGGAGCAGCAGAAGTGTGAAAAATTTGTTGCCTTCTCAACCATTTCTTGGCTTCAAACTCCCATATCTCGCGAACGGATTGACCTAACCCAAAAATTCCTGTTGCGTCTGAAAGTAGAAACTCGCCCGATTACAACGGTATGTGTATTTTTTCCCTAGGCCATTCTGGTTAAGCGTTTGGAGCAGCAGAATTGCGAAAAATTTTTTGCCTTCTCAACCATTTCTTGTCTTCAAACACCCATATCTCGCGAACGGATTGACCTAACCCAAAAATTCCTATTGCATCTGAAAGTAGAAAATCGCCCGATTACAACGGTATTTGTATTTTTTCCCTAGGCCATTCTGGTTAAGCGTTCGGAGCAGCAGAAGTGCGAAAAATTTGTTGTCTTCTCAACCATTTCTTAGCTTCAAACTCCTATATCTCGCGAACGGATTGACCAAACCCAGATGTTCCTGCTGCGTCTGAAAGTAGAAACTCGCCCGATTACAACGGTATGTGTATTTTTTCCCTGGGCCATTCTGGTTAAGCGTTCGGAGCAGCAGAATTGCGAAAAATTTTTTGCCTTCTCAACCATTTCTTGTCTTCAAACTCCCATATCTCGCGAACGGATTGACCTAACCCAAAAATTCCTATTGCATCTGAAAGTAGAAACTCGCCCGATTACAACGGTATTTGTATTTTTTCCCTAGGCCATTCTGGTTAAGCGTTTGGAGCAGCAGAAGTGCGAAAAATTTGTTGTCTTGTCAACCATTTCTTAGCTTCAGACTCCTATATCTCGCGAACGGATTGACCAAACCCAGATTTTCCTGCTGCGTCTGAAAGTAGAAACTCGCCCGATTACAACGGTATGTGTATTTTTCCCCTAGGCCATTCTGGTTAAGCGTTTGGAACAGCAGAATTGCGAAAAATTTTTTGCCTTCTCAACCATTTCTTGGCTTCAAGCTCCCATATCTCGCGAACGGATTGACCTAACCCAAAAATTCCTATTGCATCTGAAAGTAGAAAATCGCCCGATTACAACGGTATTTGTATTTTTTCCCTAGGCCATTCTGGTTAAGCGTTCGGAGCAGCAGAATTGCGAAAAATTTTTTGCCTTCTCAACCATTTCTTGTCTTCAAACTCCCATATCTCGCGAACGGATTGACCTAACCAAAAAATTCCTATTGCATCTGAAAGTAGAAACTCGCCCGATTACAACGGTATGTGTATGTTTTCCCTAGGCCATTCTGGTTAAGCGTTTGGAGCAGCAGAAGTGCGAAAAATTTGTTGTCTTCTCAACCATTTCTTAGCTTCAAACTCCCATATCTCGCGAACGGATTGACGTAACCCAAAAATTCCTGTTGCATCTGAAAGTAGAAACTCGCCCGATTACAACGGTATGTGTATTTTTCCCCTAGGCCATTCTGGTTAAGCGTTTGGAACAGCAGAATTGCGAAAAATTTTTTGCCTTCTCAACCATTTCTTGTCTTCAAACTGCCATATCTCGCGAACGGATTGACCTAACCCAAAAATTCCTATTGCATCCGAAAGTAGAAACTCGACCGATTACAACGGTATGTGTATTTTTTCCCTAGGCCATTCTGGTTAAGCGTTTGGAGCAGCAGAATTGTGAAAAATTTTTTGCCTTCTCTACCATTTCTTGGCTTCAAACTCCCATATCTCGCGAACGGATTGACCTAACCCAAAAATTCCTATTGCATCCGAAAGTAGAAACTCGACCGATTACAACGGTATGTGTATTTTTTCCCTAGGCCATTCTGGTTAAGCGTTTGGAGCAGCAGAATTGCGAAAAATTTTTTGCCTTCTCAACCATTTCTTGGCTTCAAACTCCCATACCTCGCGAACGGATTGACCTAACCCAAAAATTCCTGTTGCGTCTGAAAGTAGAAACTCGCACGATTACAACGCTATGTGTATTTTTTCCCTAGGCCATTCTGGTTAAGCGTTCGGAGCAGCAGAATTGCGAAAAATTTTTTGCCTTCTCAACCATTTCTTGTCTTCAAACTCCCATATCTCGCGAACGGATTGACCTAACCCAAAAATTCCTATTGCATCTGAAAGTAGAAACTCGCCCGATTACAACGGTATGTGTATTTTTTCCCTAGGCCATTCTGGTTAAGCGTTTGGAGCAGCAGAAGTGCGAAAAATTTGTTGCCTTCTCAACCATTTCTTGGCATCAAACTCCCATATCTCGCGAACGGATTGACCTAACCCAAAAATTCCTGTTGCGTCTGAAAGTAGAAACTCGCCCGATTACAACGGTATGTGTATTTTTTCCCTAGGCCATTCTGGTTAAGCGTTTGGAGCAGCAGAATTGCGAAAAATTTTTTGCCTTCTCAACCATTTCTTGTCTTCAAACACCCATATCTCGCGAACGGATTGACCTAACCCAAAAATTCCTATTGCATCTGAAAGTAGAAAATCGCCCGATTACAAAGGTATGTGTATTTTTTCCCTAGGCGATTCTGGTTAAGCGTTTGTAGCAGCAGAATTGTGAAAAATTTTTTGCCTTCTCTACCATTTCTTGGCTTCAAACTCCCATATCTCGCGAACGGATTGACCTAACCCAAAAATTCCTATTGCATCTGAAAGTAGAAACTCGCCCGATTACAACGGTATTTGTATTTTTTCCCTAGGCCATTCTGGTTAAGCGTTTGGAACAGCAGAATTGCGAAAAATTTTTTGCCTTCTCAATCATTTCTTGTCTTCAAACTCCCATATCTCGCGAACGGATTGACCTAACCCAAAAATTCCTATTGCATCCGAAAGTAGAAACTCGACCGATTACAACGGTATGTGTATTTTTTCCCTAGGCCATTCTGGTTAAGCGTTTGGAGCAGCAGAATTGTGAAAAATTTTTTGCCTTCTCTACCATTTCTTGGCTTCAAACTCCCATATCTCGCGAACGGATTGACCTAACCCAACAATTCCTATTGCATCTGAAAGTAGAAACTCGCCCGATTTCAACGGTATGTGTATTTTTTCCCTAGGCCATTCTGGTTAAGCGTTTGGAGCAGCAGAATTGCGAAAAATTTTTTGCTTTCTCAACCATTTCTTGGCTTCAAACTCCCATATCTTGCGAACGGATTGACCTAACACAAAAATTCCTGTTGCGTCTGAAAGTAGAAACTCGCACGACTACAACGGTATGTGTATTTTTTCCCTAGGCCATTCTGGTTAAGCGTTTGGAGCAGCAGAAGTGTGAAAAATTTGTTGCCTTCTCAACCATTTCTTGGCTTCAAACTCCCATATCTCGCGAACGGATTGACCTAACCCAAAAATTCCTGTTGCGTCTGAAAGTAGAAACTCGCCCGATTACAACGGTATGTGTATTTTTTCCCTAGGCCATTCTGGTTAAGCGTTTGGAGCAGCAGAATTGCGAAAAATTTTTTGCCTTCTCAACCATTTCTTGTCTTCAAACACCCATATCTCGCGAACGGATTGACCTAACCCAAAAATTCCTATTGCATCTGAAAGTAGAAAATCGCCCGATTACAACGGTATTTGTATTTTTTCCCTAGGCCATTCTGGTTAAGCGTTCGGAGCAGCAGAAGTGCGAAAAATTTGTTGTCTTCTCAACCATTTCTTAGCTTCAAACTCCTATATCTCGCGAACGGATTGACCAAACCCAGATGTTCCTGCTGCGTCTGAAAGTAGAAACTCGCCCGATTACAACGGTATGTGTATTTTTTCCCTGGGCCATTCTGGTTAAGCGTTCGGAGCAGCAGAATTGCGAAAAATTTTTTGCCTTCTCAACCATTTCTTGTCTTCAAACTCCCATATCTCGCGAACGGATTGACCTAACCCAAAAATTCCTATTGCATCTGAAAGTAGAAACTCGCCCGATTACAACGGTATTTGTATTTTTTCCCTAGGCCATTCTGGTTAAGCGTTTGGAGCAGCAGAAGTGCGAAAAATTTGTTGTCTTGTCAACCATTTCTTAGCTTCAGACTCCTATATCTCGCGAACGGATTGACCAAACCCAGATTTTCCTGCTGCGTCTGAAAGTAGAAACTCGCCCGATTACAACGGTATGTGTATTTTTCCCCTAGGCCATTCTGGTTAAGCGTTTGGAACAGCAGAATTGCGAAAAATTTTTTGCCTTCTCAACCATTTCTTGGCTTCAAGCTCCCATATCTCGCGAACGGATTGACCTAACCCAAAAATTCCTATTGCATCTGAAAGTAGAAAATCGCCCGATTACAACGGTATTTGTATTTTTTCCCTAGGCCATTCTGGTTAAGCGTTCGGAGCAGCAGAATTGCGAAAAATTTTTTGCCTTCTCAACCATTTCTTGTCTTCAAACTCCCATATCTCGCGAACGGATTGACCTAACCAAAAAATTCCTATTGCATCTGAAAGTAGAAACTCGCCCGATTACAACGGTATGTGTATGTTTTCCCTAGGCCATTCTGGTTAAGCGTTTGGAGCAGCAGAACTGCGAAAAATTTGTTGTCTTCTCAACCATTTCTTAGCTTCAAACTCCCATATCTCGCGAACGGATTGACGTAACCCAAAAATTCCTGTTGCATCTGAAAGTAGAAACTCGCCCGATTACAACGGTATGTGTATTTTTCCCCTAGGCCATTCTGGTTAAGCGTTTGGAACAGCAGAATTGCGAAAAATTTTTTGCCTTCTCAACCATTTCTTGTCTTCAAACTGCCATATCTCGCGAACGGATTGACCTAACCCAAAAATTCCTATTGCATCCGAAAGTAGAAACTCGACCGATTACAACGGTATGTGTATTTTTTCCCTAGGCCATTCTGGTTAAGCGTTTGGAGCAGCAGAATTGTGAAAAATTTTTTGCCTTCTCTACCATTTCTTGGCTTCAAACTCCCATATCTCGCGAACGGATTGACCTAACCCAAAAATTCCTATTGCATCTGAAAGTAGAAACTCGCCCGATTACAACGGTATGTGTATTTTTTCCCTAGGCCATTCTGGTTAAGCGTTTGGAGCAGCAGAATTGCGAAAAATTTTTTGCTTTCTCAACCATTTCTTGGCTTCAAACTCCCATACCTCGCGAACGGATTGACCTAACCCAAAAATTCCTGTTGCGTCTGAAAGTAGAAACTCGCACGATTACAACGCTATGTGTATTTTTTCCCTAGGCCATTCTGGTTAAGCGTTCGGAGCAGCAGAATTGCGAAAAATTTTTTGCCTTCTCAACCATTTCTTGTCTTCAAACTCCCATATCTCGCGAACGGATTGACCTAACCCAAAAATTCCTATTGCATCTGAAAGTAGAAACTCGCCCGATTACAACGGTATTTGTATTTTTTCCCTAGGCCATTCTGGTTAAGCGTTCGGAGCAGCAGAAGTGCGAAAAATTTGTTGTCTTCTCAACCATTTCTTAGCTTCAAACTCCTATATCTCGCGAACGGATTGACCAAACCCAGATGTTCCTGCTGCGTCTGAAAGTAGAAACTCGCCCGATTACAACGGTATGTGTATTTTTTCCCTGGGCCATTCTGGTTAAGCGTTCGGAGCAGCAGAATTGCGAAAAATTTTTTGCCTTCTCAACCATTTCTTGTCTTCAAACTCCCATATCTCGCGAACGGATTGACCTAACCCAAAAATTCCTATTGCATCTGAAAGTAGAAACTCGCCCGATTACAACGGTATTTGTATTTTTTCCCTAGGCCATTCTGGTTAAGCGTTTGGAGCAGCAGAAGTGCGAAAAATTTGTTGTCTTGTCAACCATTTCTTAGCTTCAGACTCCTATATCTCGCGAACGGATTGACCAAACCCAGATTTTCCTGCTGCGTCTGAAAGTAGAAACTCGCCCGATTACAACGGTATGTGTATTTTTCCCCTAGGCCATTCTGGTTAAGCGTTTGGAACAGCAGAATTGCGAAAAATTTTTTGCCTTCTCAACCATTTCTTGGCTTCAAGCTCCCATATCTCGCGAACGGATTGACCTAACCCAAAAATTCCTATTGCATCTGAAAGTAGAAAATCGCCCGATTACAACGGTATTTGTATTTTTTCCCTAGGCCATTCTGGTTAAGCGTTCGGAGCAGCAGAATTGCGAAAAATTTTTTGCCTTCTCAACCATTTCTTGTCTTCAAACTCCCATATCTCGCGAACGGATTGACCTAACCAAAAAATTCCTATTGCATCTGAAAGTAGAAACTCGCCCGATTACAACGGTATGTGTATGTTTTCCCTAGGCCATTCTGGTTAAGCGTTTGGAGCAGCAGAAGTGCGAAAAATTTGTTGTCTTCTCAACCATTTCTTAGCTTCAAACTCCCATATCTCGCGAACGGATTGACGTAACCCAAAAATTCCTGTTGCATCTGAAAGTAGAAACTCGCCCGATTACAACGGTATGTGTATTTTTCCCCTAGGCCATTCTGGTTAAGCGTTTGGAACAGCAGAATTGCGAAAAATTTTTTGCCTTCTCAACCATTTCTTGTCTTCAAACTGCCATATCTCGCGAACGGATTGACCTAACCCAAAAATTCCTATTGCATCCGAAAGTAGAAACTCGACCGATTACAACGGTATGTGTATTTTTTCCCTAGGCCATTCTGGTTAAGCGTTTGGAGCAGCAGAATTGTGAAAAATTTTTTGCCTTCTCTACCATTTCTTGGCTTCAAACTCCCATATCTCGCGAACGGATTGACCTAACCCAAAAATTCCTATTGCATCTGAAAGTAGAAACTCGCCCGATTACAACGGTATGTGTATTTTTTCCCTAGGCCATTCTGGTTAAGCGTTTGGAGCAGCAGAATTGCGAAAAATTTTTTGCTTTCTCAACCATTTCTTGGCTTCAAACTCCCATACCTCGCGAACGGATTGACCTAACCCAAAAATTCCTGTTGCGTCTGAAAGTAGAAACTCGCACGATTACAACGCTATGTGTATTTTTTCCCTAGGCCATTCTGGTTAAGCGTTCGGAGCAGCAGAATTGCGAAAAATTTTTTGCCTTCTCAACCATTTCTTGTCTTCAAACTCCCATATCTCGCGAACGGATTGACTTAACCCAAAAATTCCTATTGCATCTGAAAGTAGAAACTCGCCCGATTACAACGGTATGTGTATTTTTTCCCTAGGCCATTCTGGTTAAGCGTTTGGAGCAGCAGAATTGCGAAAAATTTTTTGCCTTCTCAACCATTTCTTGGCTTCAAACTCCCATAACTCGCGAACGGATTGACCTAACCCAAAAATTCCTGTTGCGTCTGAAATTAGAAACTCGCCCGGTTACAATGGTATGTGTATTTTTTCCCTAGGCCATTTTGGTTAAGCGTTTGGAGCAGCAGAAGTGCGAAAAATTTGTTGCCTTCTCAACCATTTCTTGGCTTCAAACTCCCATATCTCGCGAACGGATTGACCTAACCCAAAAATTCCTGTTGCGTCTGAAAGTAGAAACTCGCCCGGTTACAACGGTATGTGTATTTTTTCCCTAGGCCATTCTGGTTAAGCGTTTGGAGCAGCAGAAGTGCGAAAAATTTGTTGCCTTCTCAACCATTTCTTGGCTTCAAACTCCCATATCTCGCGAACGGATTGACCTAACCCAAAAATTCCTGTTGCGTCTGAAAGTAGAAACTCGCCCGATTACAACGGTATGTGTATTTTTTCCCTAGGCCATTCTGGTTAAGCGTTTGGAGCAGCAGAATTGCGAAAAATTTTTTGCCTTCTCAACCATTTCTTGTCTTCAAACACCCATATCTCGCGAACGGATTGACCTAACCCAAAAATTCCTATTGCATCTGAAAGTAGAAAATCGCCCGATTACAAAGGTATGTGTATTTTTTCCCTAGGCGATTCTGGTTAAGCGTTTGTAGCAGCAGAATTGTGAAAAATTTTTTGCCTTCTCTACCATTTCTTGGCTTCAAACTCCCATATCTCGCGAACGGATTGACCTAACCCAAAAATTCCTATTGCATCTGAAAGTAGAAACTCGCCCGATTACAACAGTATGTGAATTTTGTCCCTAGGCCATTCTGGTTAAGCGTTTGGAGCAGCAGAATTGCGAAAAATTTTTTGCCTTCTCTACCATTTCTTGGCTTCAAACTCCCATATCTCGCGAACGGATTGACCTAACCCAAAAATTCCTATTGCATCTGAAAGTAGAAACTCGCCCGATTACAACGGTATTTGTATTTTTTCCCTAGGCCATTCTGGTTAAGCGTTTGGAACAGCAGAATTGCGAAAAATTTTTTGCCTTCTCAATCATTTCTTGTCTTCAAACTCCCATATCTCGCGAACGGATTGACCTAACCCAAAAATTCCTATTGCATCCGAAAGTAGAAACTCGACCGATTACAACGGTATGTGTATTTTTTCCCTAGGCCATTCTGGTTAAGCGTTTGGAGCAGCAGAATTGTGAAAAATTTTTTGCCTTCTCTACCATTTCTTGGCTTCAAACTCCCATATCTCGCGAACGGATTGACCTAACCCAACAATTCCTATTGCATCTGAAAGTAGAAACTCGCCCGATTACAACGGTATGTGTATTTTTTCCCTAGGCCATTCTGGTTAAGCGTTTGGAGCAGCAGAATTGCGAAAAATTTTTTGCTTTCTCAACCATTTCTTGGCTTCAAACTCCCATATCTCGCGAACGGATTGACCTAACACAAAAATTCCTGTTGCGTCTGAAAGTAGAAACTCGCACGACTACAACGGTATGTGTATTTTTTCCCTAGGCCATTCTGGTTAAGCGTTTGGAGCAGCAGAAGTGTGAAAAATTTGTTGCCTTCTCAACCATTTCTTGGCTTCAAACTCCCATATCTCGCGAACGGATTGACCTAACCCAAAAATTCCTGTTGCGTCTGAAAGTAGAAACTCGCCCGATTACAACGGTATGTGTATTTTTTCCCTAGGCCATTCTGGTTAAGCGTTTGGAGCAGCAGAATTGCGAAAAATTTTTTGCCTTCTCAACCATTTCTTGTCTTCAAACACCCATATCTCGCGAACGGATTGACCTAACCCAAAAATTCCTATTGCATCTGAAAGTAGAAAATCGCCCGATTACAACGGTATTTGTATTTTTTCCCTAGGCCATTCTGGTTAAGCGTTCGGAGCAGCAGAAGTGCGAAAAATTTGTTGTCTTCTCAACCATTTCTTAGCTTCAAACTCCTATATCTCGCGAACGGATTGACCAAACCCAGATGTTCCTGCTGCGTCTGAAAGTAGAAACTCGCCCGATTACAACGGTATGTGTATTTTTTCCCTGGGCCATTCTGGTTAAGCGTTCGGAGCAGCAGAATTGCGAAAAATTTTTTGCCTTCTCAACCATTTCTTGTCTTCAAACTCCCATATCTCGCGAACGGATTGACCTAACCCAAAAATTCCTATTGCATCTGAAAGTAGAAACTCGCCCGATTACAACGGTATTTGTATTTTTTCCCTAGGCCATTCTGGTTAAGCGTTTGGAGCAGCAGAAGTGCGAAAAATTTGTTGTCTTGTCAACCATTTCTTAGCTTCAGACTCCTATATCTCGCGAACGGATTGACCAAACCCAGATTTTCCTGCTGCGTCTGAAAGTAGAAACTCGCCCGATTACAACGGTATGTGTATTTTTTCCCTAGGCCATTCTGGTTAAGCGTTTGGAGCAGCAGAATTGCGAAAAATTTCTTGCCTTCTCAACCATTTCTTGGCTTCAAACTCCCATATCTCGGGAACGGATTGACCTAACCCAAAAATTCCTATGGCATCTGAAAGTAGAAACTCACCCGATTACAACGGTATGTGTATTTTTTCCCTAGGCCATTCTGGTTAAGCGTTTGGAGCAGCAGAATTGCGAAAAATTTTTTGCCTTCTCAACCATTTCTTGGCTTCAAACTCCTATACCTCGCGAACGGATTGACCAAATCCAGATGTTCCTGCTGCGTCTGAAAGTAGAAACTCGCCCGATCACAACGGTATGTGTATTTTTTCCCTAGGCCATTCTGGTTAAGCGTTTGGAGCAGCAGAAGTGCGAAAAATTTGTTGCCTTGTCAACCATTTCTTAGCTTCAGACTCCTATATCTCGCGAACGGATTGACCAAACCCAGATTTTCCTGCTGCGTCTGAAAGTAGAAACTCGCCCGATTACAACGGTATGTGTATTTTTTCCCTAGGCCATTCTGGTTAAGCGTTTGGAGCAGCAGAATTGCGAAAAATTTCTTGCCTTCACAACCATTTCTTGGCTTCAAAGTCCCATATCTCGCGAACGGATTGACCTAACCCAAAAATTCCTATTGCATCTGAAAGTAGAAACTCGCCCGATCACAACGGTATGTGTATTTTTTCCCTAGGCCATTCTGGTTAAGCGTTTGGAGCAGCAGAATTGCGAAAAATTTCTTGCCTTCTCAACCATTTCTTGGCTTCAAACTCCCATATCTCGCGAACGGATTGACCTAACCCAAAAATTCCTATGGCATCTGAAAGTAGAAACTCACCCGATTACAACGGTATGTGTATTTTTTCCCTAGGCCATTCTGGTTAAGCGTTTGGAACAGCAGAATTGCGAAAAATTTTTTGCCTTCTCAACCATTTCTTGTCTTCAAACTCCCATATCTCGCGAACGGATTGACCTAACCCAAAAATTCCTATTGCATCCGAAAGTAGAAACTCGACCGATTACAACGGTATGTGTATTTTTTCCCTAGGCCATTCTGGTTAAGCGTTTGGAGCAGCAGAATTGTGAAAAATTTTTTGCCTTCTCTACCATTTCTTGGCTTCAAACTCCCATATCTCGCGAACGGATTGACCTAACCCAAAAATTCCTGTTGCATCTGAAAGTAGAAACTCGCCCGATTACAACGGTATGTGTATTTTTTCCCTAGGCCATTCTGGTTAAGCGTTTGGAGCAGCAGAATTGCGAAAAATTTTTTGCTTTCTCAACCATTTCTTGGCTTCAAACTCCCATATCTCGCGAACGGATTGACCTAACCCAAAAACTCCTGTTGCGTCTGAAAGTAGAAACTCGCACGATTACAACGCTATGTGTATTTTTTCCCTAGGCCATTCTGGTTAAGCGTTCGGAGCAGCAGAGTTGCGAAATATTTTTTGCCTTCTCAACCATTTCTTGTCTTCAAACTCCCATATCTCGCGAACGGATTGACCTAACCCAAAAATTCCTATTGCATCTGAAAGTAGAAACTCGCCCGATTACAACGGTATGTGTATTTTTTCCCTAGGCCATTCTGGTTAAGCGTTTGGAGCAGCAGAATTGCGAAAAATTTTTTGCCTTCTCAACCATTTCTTGGCTTCAAACTCCCATAACTCGCGAACGGATTGACCTAACCCAAAAATTCCTGTTGCGTCTGAAAGTAGAAACTCGCCCGGTTACAACGGTATGTGTATTTTTTCCCTAGGCCATTCTGGTTAAGCGTTTGGAGCAGCAGAAGTGCGAAAAATTTGTTGCCTTCTCAACCATTTCTTGGCTTCAAACTCCCATATCTCGCGAACGGATTGACCTAACCCAAAAATTTCTGTTGCGTCTGAAAGTAGAAACTCGCCCGATTACAACGGTATGTGTATTTTTTCCCTAGGCCATTCTGGTTAAGCGTTTGGAGCAGCAGAATTGCGAAAAATTATTTGCCTTCTCAACCATTTCTTGTCTTCAAACACCCATATCTCGCGAACGGATTGACCTAACGCAAAAATTCCTATTGCATCTGAAAGTAGAAAATCGCCCGATTACAACGGCATGTGTATTTTTTCCCTAGGCCATTCTGGTTAAGCGTTTGTAGCAGCAGAATTGTGAAAAATTTTTTGCCTTCTCTACCATTTCTTGGCTTCAAACTCCCATATCTCGCGAACGGATTGACCTAACCCAAAAATTCCTATTGCATCTGAAAGTAGAAACTCGCCCGATTCCAACGGTATTTGTATTTTTTCCCTAGGCCATTCTGGTTAAGCGTTTGGAGCAGCAGAATTGCGAAAAATTTCTTGCCTTCTCAACCATTTCTTAGCTTCAAACTCCCATATCTCGCGAACGGATTGACCTAACCCAAAAATTCCTATGGCATCTGAAAGTAGAAACTCACCCGATTACAACGGTATGTGTATTTTTTCCCTAGGCCATTCTGGTTAAGCGTTTGGAGCAGCAGAATTGCGAAAAATTTTTTGCTTTCTCAACCATTTCTTGGCTTCAAACTCCCATATCTCGCGAACGGATTGACCTAACACAAAAATTCCTGTTGCGTCTGAAAGTAGAAACTCGCACGATTACAACGGTATGTGTATTTTTTCCCTAGGCCATTCTGGTTAAGCGTTTGGAGCAGCAGAAGTGTGAAAAATTTGTTGCCTTCTCAACCATTTCTTGGCTTCAAACTCCCATATCTCGCGAACGGATTGACCTAACCCAAAAATTCCTGTTGCGTCTGAAAGTAGAAACTCGCCCGATTACAACGGTATGTGTATTTTTTCCCTAGGCCATTCTGGTTAAGCGTTTGGAGCAGCAGAATTGCGAAAAATTTTTTGCCTTCTCAACCATTTCTTGTCTTCAAACACCCATATCTCGCGAACGGATTGACCTAACCCAAAAATTCCTATTGCATCTGAAAGTAGAAAATCGCCCGATTACAACGGTATTTGTATTTTTTCCCTAGGCCATTCTGGTTAAGCGTTCGGAGCAGCAGAAGTGCGAAAAATTTGTTGTCTTCTCAACCATTTCTTAGCTTCAAACTCCTATATCTCGCGAACGGATTGACCAAACCCAGATGTTCCTGCTGCGTCTGAAAGTAGAAACTCGCCCGATTACAACGGTATGTGTATTTTTTCCCTGGGCCATTCTGGTTAAGCGTTCGGAGCAGCAGAATTGCGAAAAATTTTTTGCCTTCTCAACCATTTCTTGTCTTCAAACTCCCATATCTCGCGAACGGATTGACCTAACCCAAAAATTCCTATTGCATCTGAAAGTAGAAACTCGCCCGATTACAACGGTATTTGTATTTTTTCCCTAGGCCATTCTGGTTAAGCGTTTGGAGCAGCAGAAGTGCGAAAAATTTGTTGTCTTGTCAACCATTTCTTAGCTTCAGACTCCTATATCTCGCGAACGGATTGACCAAACCCAGATTTTCCTGCTGCGTCTGAAAGTAGAAACTCGCCCGATTACAACGGTATGTGTATTTTTTCCCTAGGCCATTCTGGTTAAGCGTTTGG
This sequence comes from Ptiloglossa arizonensis, assembly GCF_051014685.1. Taxonomy (NCBI): domain Eukaryota; kingdom Metazoa; phylum Arthropoda; class Insecta; order Hymenoptera; family Colletidae; genus Ptiloglossa; species Ptiloglossa arizonensis. The sequence continues at coordinate 99,284 of NW_027478688.1, read as the reverse complement.
AGCAGCAGAATTGCGAAAAATTTCTTGCCTTCTCAACCATTTCTTGGCTTCAAACTCCCATATCTCGCGAACGGATTGACCTAACCCAAAAATTCCTATGGCATCTGAAAGTAGAAACTCACCCGATTACAACGGTATGTGTATTTTTTCCCTAGGCCATTCTGGTTAAGCGTTTGGAGCAGCAGAATTGCGAAAAATTTTTTGCCTTCTCAACCATTTCTTGGCTTCAAACTCCTATACCTCGCGAACGGATTGACCAAATCCAGATGTTCCTGCTGCGTCTGAAAGTAGAAACTCGCCCGATCACAACGGTATGTGTATTTTTTCCCTAGGCCATTCTGGTTAAGCGTTTGGAGCAGCAGAAGTGCGAAAAATTTGTTGCCTTGTCAACCATTTCTTAGCTTCAGACTCCTATATCTCGCGAACGGATTGACCAAACCCAGATTTTCCTGCTGCGTCTGAAAGTAGAAACTCGCCCGATTACAACGGTATGTGTATTTTTTCCCTAGGCCATTCTGGTTAAGCGTTTGGAGCAGCAGAATTGCGAAAAATTTTTTGCTTTCTCAACCATTTCTTGGCTTCAAACTCCCATATCTCGCGAACGGATTGACCTAACACAAAAATTCCTGTTGCGTCTGAAAGTAGAAACTCGCACGATTACAACGGTATGTGTATTTTTTCCCTAGGCCATTCTGGTTAAGCGTTTGGAGCAGCAGAAGTGTGAAAAATTTGTTGCCTTCTCAACCATTTCTTGGCTTCAAACTCCCATATCTCGCGAACGGATTGACCTAACCCAAAAATTCCTGTTGCGTCTGAAAGTAGAAACTCGCCCGATTACAACGGTATGTGTATTTTTTCCCTAGGCCATTCTGGTTAAGCGTTTGGAGCAGCAGAATTGCGAAAAATTTTTTGCCTTCTCAACCATTTCTTGTCTTCAAACACCCATATCTCGCGAACGGATTGACCTAACCCAAAAATTCCTATTGCATCTGAAAGTAGAAAATCGCCCGATTACAACGGTATTTGTATTTTTTCCCTAGGCCATTCTGGTTAAGCGTTCGGAGCAGCAGAAGTGCGAAAAATTTGTTGTCTTCTCAACCATTTCTTAGCTTCAAACTCCTATATCTCGCGAACGGATTGACCTAACCCAAAAATTCCTATTGCATCTGAAAGTAGAAACTCGCCCGATTACAACGGTATTTGTATTTTTTCCCTAGGCCATTCTGGTTAAGCGTTTGGAGCAGCAGAAGTGCGAAAAATTTGTTGTCTTGTCAACCATTTCTTAGCTTCAGACTCCTATATCTCGCGAACGGATTGACCAAACCCAGATTTTCCTGCTGCGTCTGAAAGTAGAAACTCGCCCGATTACAACGGTATGTGTATTTTTTCCCTAGGCCATTCTGGTTAAGCGTTTGGAGCAGCAGAATTGCGAAAAATTTCTTGCCTTCTCAACCATTTCTTGGCTTCAAACTCCCATATCTCGCGAACGGATTGACCTAACCCAAAAATTCCTATGGCATCTGAAAGTAGAAACTCACCCGATTACAACGGTATGTGTATTTTTTCCCTAGGCCATTCTGGTTAAGCGTTTGGAGCAGCAGAATTGCGAAAAATTTTTTGCCTTCTCAACCATTTCTTGGCTTCAAACTCCTATACCTCGCGAACGGATTGACCAAATCCAGATGTTCCTGCTGCGTCTGAAAGTAGAAACTCGCCCGATCACAACGGTATGTGTATTTTTTCCCTAGGCCATTCTGGTTAAGCGTTTGGAGCAGCAGAAGTGCGAAAAATTTGTTGCCTTGTCAACCATTTCTTAGCTTCAGACTCCTATATCTCGCGAACGGATTGACCAAACCCAGATTTTCCTGCTGCGTCTGAAAGTAGAAACTCGCCCGATTACAACGGTATGTGTATTTTTTCCCTAGGCCATTCTGGTTAAGCGTTTGGAGCAGCAGAATTGCGAAAAATTTCTTGCCTTCACAACCATTTCTTGGCTTCAAAGTCCCATATCTCGCGAACGGATTGACCTAACCCAAAAATTCCTATTGCATCTGAAAGTAGAAACTCGCCCGATCACAACGGTATGTGTATTTTTTCCCTAGGCCATTCTGGTTAAGCGTTTGGAGCAGCAGAATTGCGAAAAATTTCTTGCCTTCTCAACCATTTCTTGGCTTCAAACTCCCATATCTCGCGAACGGATTGACCTAACCCAAAAATTCCTATGGCATCTGAAAGTAGAAACTCACCCGATTACAACGGTATGTGTATTTTTTCCCTAGGCCATTCTGGTTAAGCGTTTGGAACAGCAGAATTGCGAAAAATTTTTTGCCTTCTCAACCATTTCTTGTCTTCAAACTCCCATATCTCGCGAACGGATTGACCTAACCCAAAAATTCCTATTGCATCCGAAAGTAGAAACTCGACCGATTACAACGGTATGTGTATTTTTTCCCTAGGCCATTCTGGTTAAGCGTTTGGAGCAGCAGAATTGTGAAAAATTTTTTGCCTTCTCTACCATTTCTTGGCTTCAAACTCCCATATCTCGCGAACGGATTGACCTAACCCAAAAATTCCTGTTGCATCTGAAAGTAGAAACTCGCCCGATTACAACGGTATGTGCATTTTTTCCCTAGGCCATTCTGGTTAAGCGTTTGGAGCAGCAGAATTGCGAAAAATTTTTTGCTTTCTCAACCATTTCTTGGCTTCAAACTCCCATATCTCGCGAACGGATTGACCTAACCCAAAAACTCCTGTTGCGTCTGAAAGTAGAAACTCGCACGATTACAACGCTATGTGTATTTTTTCCCTAGGCCATTCTGGTTAAGCGTTCGGAGCAGCAGAATTGCGAAAAATTTTTTGCCTTCTCAACCATTTCTTGTCTTCAAACTCCCATATCTCGCGAACGGATTGACCTAACCCAAAAATTCCTATTGCATCTGAAAGTAGAAACACGCCCGATTACAACGGTATGTGTATTTTTTCCCTAGGCCATTCTGGTTAAGCGTTTGGAGCAGCAGAATTGCGAAAAATTTTTTGCCTTCTCAACCATTTCTTGGCTTCAAACTCCCATAACTCGCGAACGGATTGACCTAACCCAAAAATTCCTGTTGCGTCTGAAAGTAGAAACTCGCCCGGTTACAACGGTATGTGTATTTTTTCCCTAGGCCATTCTGGTTAAGCGTTTGGAGCAGCAGAAGTGCGAAAAATTTGTTGCCTTCTCAACCATTTCTTGGCTTCAAACTCCCATATCTCGCGAACGGATTGACCTAACCCAAAAATTTCTGTTGCGTCTGAAAGTAGAAACTCGCCCGATTACAACGGTATGTGTATTTTTTCCCTAGGCCATTCTGGTTAAGCGTTTGGAGCAGCAGAATTGCGAAAAATTATTTGCCTTCTCAACCATTTCTTGTCTTCAAACACCCATATCTCGCGAACGGATTGACCTAACGCAAAAATTCCTATTGCATCTGAAAGTAGAAAATCGCCCGATTACAAAGCTATGTGTATTTTTTCCCTAGGCCATTCTGGTTAAGCGTTTGTAGCAGCAGAATTGTGAAAAATTTTTTGCCTTCTCTACCATTTCTTGGCTTCAAACTCCCATATCTCGCGAACGGATTGACCTAACCCAAAAATTCCTATTGCATCTGAAAGTAGAAACTCGCCCGATTACAACGGTATTTGTATTTTTTCCCTAGGCCATTCTGGCTAAGCGTTTGGAGCAGCAGAATTGCGAAAAATTTCTTGCCTTCTCAACCATTTCTTGGCTTCAAACTCCCATATCTCGCGAACGGATTGACCTAACCCAAAAATTCCTATGGCATCTGAAAGTAGAAACTCACCCGATTACAACGGTATGTGTATTTTTTCCCAAGGCCATTCTGGTTAAGCGTTTGGAGCAGCAGAATTGCGAAAAATTTTTTGCCTTCTCAACCATTTCTTGGCTTCAAGCTCCCATATCTCGCGAACGGATTGACCTAACCCAAAAATTCCTATTGCATCTGAAAGTAGAAAATCGCCCGATTACAACGGTATTTGTATTTTTTCCCTAGGCCATTCTGGTTAAGCGTTTGGAGCAGCAGAAGTGCGAAAAATTTGTTGTCTTGTCAACCATTTCTTAGCTTCAGACTCCTATATCTCCCGAACGGATTGACCAAACCCAGATTTTCCTGCTGCGTCTGAAAGTAGAAACTCGCCCGATTACAACGGTATGTGTATTTTTTCCCTAGGCCATTCTGGTTAAGCGTTCGGAGCAGCAGAATTGCGAAAAATTTTTTGCCTTCTCAACCATTTCTTGTCTTCAAACTCCCATATCTCGCGAACGGATTGACCTAACCAAAAAATTCCTATTGCATCTGAAAGTAGAAACTCGCCCGATTACAACGGTATGTGTATGTTTTCCCTAGGCCATTCTGGTTAAGCGTTTGGAGCAGCAGAAGTGCGAAAAATTTGTTGTCTTCTCAACCATTTCTTAGCTTCAAACTCACATATCTCGCGAACGGATTGACGTAACCCAAAAATTCCTGTTGCATCTGAAAGTAGAAACTCGCCCGATTACAACGGTATGTGTATTTTTTCCCTAGGCCATTCTGGTTAAGCGTTTGGAACAGCAGAATTGCGAAAAATTTTTTGCCTTCTCAACCATTTCTTGTCTTCAAACTCCCATATCTCGCGAACGGATTGACTTAACCCAAAAATTCCTATTGCATCCGAAAGTAGAAACTCGACTGATTACAACGGTATGTGTATTTTTTCCCTAGGCCATTCTGGTTAAGCGTTTGGAGCAGCAGAATTGCGAAAAATTTTTTGCCTTCTCAACCATTTCTTGGCTTCAAACTTCCATAACTCGCGAACGGATTGACCTAACCCAAACATTCCTGTTGCGTCTGAAAGTAGAAACTCGCCCGGTTACAACGGTATGTGTATTTTTTCCCTAGGCCATTCTGGTTAAGCGTTTGGAGCAGCAGAATTGCGAAAAATTTTTTGCCTTCTCAACCATTTCTTGTCTTCAAACACCCATATCTCGCGAACGGATTGACCTAACCCAAAAATTCCTGTTGCATCTGAAAGTAGAAACTCGCCCGATTACAACGGTATGTGTATTTTTTCCCTAGGCCATTCTGGTTAAGCGTTTGGAACAGCAGAATTGCGAAAAATTTTTTGCCTTCTCAACCATTTCTTGTCTTCAAACTCCCATATCTCGCGAACGGATTGACCTAACCCAAAAATTCCTATTGCATCCGAAAGTAGAAACTCGACTGATTACAACGGTATGTGTATTTTTTCCCTAGGCCATTCTGGTTAAGCGTTTGGAGCAGCAGAATTGCGAAAAATTTTTTGCCTTCTCAACCATTTCTTGGCTTCAAACTTCCATAACTCGCGAACGGATTGACCTAACCCAAAAATTCCTGTTGCGTCTGAAAGTAGAAACTCGCCCGGTTACAACGGTATGTGTATTTTTTCCCTAGGCCATTCTGGTTAAGCGTTTGGAGCAGCAGAAGTGCGAAAAATTTGTTGCCTTCTCAACCATTTCTTGGCTTCAAACTCCCATACCTCGCGAACGGATTGACCTAACCCAAAAATTCCTGTTGCGTCTGAAAGTAGAAACTCGCCCGATTACAACGGTATGTGTATTTTTTCCCTAGGCCATTCTGGTTAAGCGTTTGGAGCAGCAGAATTGCGAAAAATTTTTTGCCTTCTCAACCATTTCTTGTCTTCAAACACCCATATCTCGCGAACGGATTGACCTAACCCAAAAATTCCTATTGCATCTGAAAGTAGAAACTCGCCCGATTACAACGGTATGTGTATTTTTTCCCTAGGCCATTCTGGTTAAGCGTTTGTAGCAGCAGAATTGTGAAAAATTTTTTGCCTTCTCTACCATTTCTTGGCTTCAAACTCCCATATCTCGCGAACGGATTGACCTAACCCAAAAATTCCTGTTGCGTCTGAAAGTAGAAACTCGCCCGATTACAACGGTATGTGTATTTTTTCCCTAGGCCATTCTGGTTAAGCGTTTGGAGCAGCAGAATTGCGAAAAATTTTTTGCCTTCTCAACCATTTCTTGTCTTCAAACTCCCATATCTCGCGAACGGATTGACCTAACCCAAAAATTCCTATTGCATCCGAAAGTAGAAACTCGACTGATTACAACGGTATGTGTATTTTTTCCCTAGGCCATTCTGGTTAAGCGTTTGGAGCAGCAGAATTGCGAAAAATTTTTTGCCTTCTCAACCATTTCTTGGCTTCAAACTTCCATAACTCGCGAACGGATTGACCTAACCCAAAAATTCCTGTTGCGTCTGAAAGTAGAAACTCGCCCGGTTACAACGGTATGTGTATTTTTTCCCTAGGCCATTCTGGTTAAGCGTTTGGAGCAGCAGAAGTGCGAAAAATTTGTTGCCTTCTCAACCATTTCTTGGCTTCAAGCTCCCATATCTCGCGAACGGATTGACCTAACCCAAAAATTCCTATTGCATCTGAAAGTAGAAAATCGCCCGATTACAACGGTATTTGTATTTTTTCCCTAGGCCATTCTGGTTAAGCGTTTGGAGCAGCAGAAGTGCGAAAAATTTGTTGTCTTGTCAACCATTTCTTAGCTTCAGACTCCTATATCTCCCGAACGGATTGACCAAACCCAGATTTTCCTGCTGCGTCTGAAAGTAGAAACTCGCCCGATTACAACGGTATGTGTATTTTTTCCCTAGGCCATTCTGGTTAAGCGTTCGGAGCAGCAGAATTGCGAAAAATTTTTTGCCTTCTCAACCATTTCTTGTCTTCAAACTCCCATATCTCGCGAACGGATTGACCTAACCAAAAAATTCCTATTGCATCTGAAAATAGAAACTCGCCCGATTACAACGGTATGTGTATGTTTTCCCTAGGCCATTCTGGTTAAGCGTTTGGAGCAGCAGAAGTGCGAAAAATTTGTTGTCTTCTCAACCATTTCTTAGCTTCAAACTCACATATCTCGCGAACGGATTGACGTAACCCAAAAATTCCTGTGCATCTGAAAGTAGAAACTCGCCCGATTACAACGGTATGTGTATTTTTACCCTAGGCCATTCTGGTTAAGCGTTTGGAACAGCAGAATTGCGAAAAATTTTTTGCCTTCTCAACCATTTCTTGTCTTCAAACTCCCATATCTCGCGAACGGATTGACCTAACCCAAAAATTCCTATTGCATCCGAAAGTAGAAACTCGTCTGATTACAACGGTATGTGTATTTTTTCCCTAGGCCATTCTGGTTAAGCGTTTGGAGCAGCAGAATTGCGAAAAATTTTTTGCCTTCTCAACCATTTCTTGTCTTCAAACACCCATATCTCGCGAACGGATTGACCTAACCCAAAAATTCCTGTTGCATCTGAAAGTAGAAACTCGCCCGATTAGAACGGTATGTGTATTTTTTCCCTAGGCCATTCTGGTTAAGCGTTTGGAACAGCAGAATTGCGAAAAATTTTTTGACTTCTCAACCATTTCTTGTATTCAAACTCCCATATCTCGCGAACGGATTGACCTAACCCAAAAATTCCTATTGCATCCGAAAGTAGAAACTCGACTGATTACAACGGTATGTGTATTTTTTCCCTAGGCCATTCTGGTTAAGCGTTTGGAGCAGCAGAATTGCGAAAAATTTTTTGCCTTCTCAACCATTTCTTGGCTTCAAACTTCCATAACTCGCGAACGGATTGACCTAACCCAAAAATTCCTGTTGCGTCTGAAAGTAGAAACTCGCCCGGTTACAACGGTATGTGTATTTTTTCCCTAGGCCATTCTGGTTAAGCGTTTGGAGCAGCAGAAGTGCGAAAAATTTGTTGCCTTCTCAACCATTTCTTGGCTTCAAACTCCCATACCTCGCGAACGGATTGACCTAACCCAAAAATTCCTGTTGCGTCTGAAAGTAGAAACTCGCCCGATTACAACGGTATGTGTATTTTTTCCCTAGGCCATTCTGGTTAAGCGTTTGGAGCAGCAGAATTGCGAAAAATTTTTTGCCTTCTCAACCATTTCTTGTCTTCAAACACCCATATCTCGCGAACGGATTGACCTAACCCAAAAATTCCTATTGCATCTGAAAGTAGAAACTCGCCCGATTACAACGGTATGTGTATTTTTTCCCTAGGCCATTCTGGTTAAGCGTTTGTAGCAGCAGAATTGTGAAAAATTTTTTGCCTTCTCTACCATTTCTTGGCTTCAAACTCCCATATCTCGCGAACGGATTGACCTAACCCAAAAATTCCTATTGCATCTGAAAGTAGAAACTCGCCCGATTACAACGGTATGTGAATTTTGTCCCTAGGCCATTCTGGTTAAGCGTTTGGAGCAGCAGAATTGCGAAAAATTTTTTGCCTTCTCTACCATTTCTTGGCTTCAAACTCCCATATCTCGCGAACGGATTGACCTAACCCAAAAATTCCTATTGCATCTGAAAGTAGAAACTCGCCCGATTACAACGGTATTTGTATTTTTTCCCTAGGCCATTCTGGTTAAGCGTTTGGAGCAGCAGAAGTGCGAAAAATTTGTTGTCTTCTCAACCATTTCTTAGCTTCAATCTCCTATATCTCGCGGACGGATTGACCAAACCCAGATGTTCCTGCTGCGTCTGAAAGCAGAAACTCGCCCGATTACAACGGTATGTGTATTTTTTCCCTGGGCCATTCTGGTTAAGCGTTCGGAGCAGCAGAATTGCGAAAAATTTTTTGCCTTCTCAACCATTTCTTGTCTTCAAACTCCCATATCTCGCGAACGGATTGATCTAACCCAAAAATTCCTATTGCATCTGAAAGTAGAAACTCGCCCTATTACAACGGTATTTGTATTTTTTCCCTAGGCCATTCTGGTTAAGCGTTTGGAGCAGCAGAATTGAGAAAAATTTTTTGCCTTCTCAACCATTTCTTGGCTTCAAGCTCCCATATCTCGCGAACGGATTGACCTAACCCAAAAATTCCTATTGCACCTGAAAGTAGAAAATCGCCCGATTACAACGGTATTTGTATTTTTTCCCTAGGCCATTCTGGTTAAGCGTTTGGAGCAGCAGAAGTGCGAAAAATTTGTTGTCTTCTCAACCATTTCTTAGCTTCAAACTCCTATATCTCGCGAACGGATTGACCCAACCCAGATGTTCCTGCTGCGTCTGAAAGTAGAAACTCGCCCGATTACAACGGTATGTGTATTTTTTCCCTGGGCCATTCTGGTTAAGCGTTCGGAGCAGCAGAATTGCGAAAAATATTTTGCCTTCTCAACCATTTCTTGTCTTCAAACTCCCATATCTCGCGAACGGATTGATCTAACCCAAAAATTCCTATTGCATCTGAAAGTAGAAACTCGCCCTATTACAACGGTATTTGTATTTTTTCCCTAGGCCATTCTGGTTAAGCGTTTGGAGCAGCAGAAGTGCGAAAAATTTGTTGTCTTGTCAACCATTTCTTAGCTTCAGACTCCTATATCTCGCGAACGGATTGACCAAACCCAGATTTTCCTGCTGCGTCTGAAAGTAGAAACTCGCCCGATTACAACGGTATTTGTATTTTTTCCCTAGGCCATTCTGGTTAAGCGTTTGGAGCAGCAGAATTGCGGCAAATTTTTTGCCTTCACAACCATTTCTTGGCTTCAAAGTCCCATATCTCGAGAACGGATTGACCTAACCCAAAAATTCCTATTGCATCTGAAAGTAGAAACTCGCCCGATCACAACGGTATGTGTATTTTTTCCCTAGGCCATTCTGGTTAAGCGTTTGGAGCAGCAGAATTGCGAAAAATTTCTTGCCTTCTCAACCATTTCTTGGCTTCAAACTCCCATATCTCGCGAACGGTTTGACCTAACCCAAAAATTCCTATGGCATCTGAAAGTAGAAACTCACCCGATTACAACGGTATGTGTATTTTTTCCCTCGGCCATTCTGGTTAAGCGTTTGGAGCAGCAGAATTGCGAAAAATTTTTTGCCTTCTCAACCATTTCTTGGCTTCAAGCTCCCATATCTCGCGAACGGATTGACCTAACCCAAAAATTCCTATTGCATCTGAAAGTAGAAAATCGCCCGATTACAACGGTATTTGTATTTTTTCCCTAGGCCATTCTGGTTAAGCGTTTGGAGCAGCAGAAGTGCGAAAAATTTGTTGTCTTGTCAACCATTTCTTAGCTTCAGACTCCTATATCTCGCGAACGGATTGACCAAACCCAGATTTTCCTGCTGCGTCTGAAAGTAGAAACTCGCCCGATTACAACGGTATGTGTATTTTTTCCCTAGGCCATTCTGGTTAAGCGTTCGGAGCAGCAGAATTGCGAAAAATTTTTTGCCTTCTCAACCATTTCTTGTCTTCAAACTCCCATATCTCGCGAACGGATTGACCTAACCAAAGAATTCCTATTGCATCTGAAAGTAGAAACTCGCCCGATTACAACGGCATGTGTATTTTTTCCCTAGGCCATTCTGGTTAAGCGTTTGGAACAGCAGAATTGCGAAAAATTTTTTGCCTTCTCAACCATTTCTTGTCTTCAAACTCCCATATCTCGCGAACGGATTGACCTAACCCAAAAATTCCTATTGCATCCGAAAGTAGAAACTCGACCGATTACAACGGTATGTGTATTTTTTCCCTAGGCCACTCTGGTTAAGCGGTTGGAGCAGCAGAATTGTGACAAATTTTTTGCCTTCTCTACCATTTCTTGGCTTCAAACACCCATATCTCGCGAACGGATTGACCTAACCCAAAAATTCCTATTGCATCTGAAAGTAGAAACTCGCCCGATTACAACGGTATGTGTATTTTTTCCCTAGGCCATTCTGGTTAAGCGTTTGGAGCAGCAGAAGTGCGAAAAATTTGTTGCCTTCTCAACCATTTCTTGGCTTCAAACTCCCATATCTCGCGAACGGATTGACCTAACCCAAAAATTCCTGTTGCGTCTGAAAGTAGAAACTCGCCCGATTACAACGGTATGTGTATTTTTTCCCTAGGCCATTCTGGTTAAGCGTTTGGAGCAGCAGAAGTGCGAAAAATTTGTTGCCTTCTCAACCATTTCTTGGCTTCAAACTCCCATACCTCGCGAACGGATTGACCTAACCCAAAAATTCCTGTTGCGTCTGAAAGTAGAAACTCGCCCGATTACAACGGTATGTGTATTTTTTCCCTAGGCCATTCTGGTTAAGCGTTTGGAGCAGCAGAATTGCGAAAAATTTTTTGCCTTCTCAACCATTTCTTGTCTTCAAACACCCATATCTCGCGAACGGATTGACCTAACCCAAAAATTCCTATTGCATCTGAAAGTAGAAACTCGCCCGATTACAACGGTATGTGTATTTTTTCCCTAGGCCATTCTGGTTAAGCGTTTGTAGCAGCAGAATTGCGAAAAATTTTTTGCCTTCTCTACCATTTCTTGGCTTCAAACTCCCATATCTCGCGAACGGATTGACCTAACCCAAAAATTCCTGTTGCGTCTGAAAGTAGAAACACGCCCGATTACAACGGTATGTGTATTTTTTCCCTAGGCCATTCTGGTTAAGCGTTTGGAGCAGCAGAAGTGCGAAAAATTTGTTGCCTTCTCAACCATTTCTTGGCTTCAAACTCCCATACCTCGCGAACGGATTGACCTAACCCAAAAATTCCTGTTGCGTCTGAAAGTAGAAACTCGCCCGATTACAACGATATGTGTATTTTTTCCCTAGGCCATTCTGGTTAAGCGTTTGGAGCAGCAGAATTGCGAAAAATTTTTTGCCTTCTCAACCATTTCTTGTCTTCAAACACCCATATCTCGCGAACGGATTGACCTAACCCAAAAATTCCTATTGCATCTGAAAGTAGAAACTCGCCCGATTACAACGGTATGTGTATTTTTTCCCTAGGCCATTCTGGTTAAGCGTTTGTAGCAGCAGAATTGTGAAAAATTTTTTGCCTTCTCTACCATTTCTTGGCTTCAAACTCCCATATCTCGCGAACGGATTGACCTAACCCAAAAATTCCTATTGCATCTGAAAGTAGAAACTCGCCCGATTACAACGGTATGTGAATTTTGTCCCTAGGCCATTCTGGTTAAGCGTTTGGAGCAGCAGAATTGCGAAAAATTTTTTGCCTTCTCTACCATTTCTTGGCTTCAAACTCCCATATCTCGCGAACGGATTGACCTAACCCAAAAATTCCTATTGCATCTGAAAGTAGAAACTCGCCCGATTACAACGGTATTTGTATTTTTTCCCTAGGCCATTCTGGTTAAGCGTTTGGAGCAGCAGAAGAGCGAAAAATTTGTTGTCTTCTCAACCATTTCTTAGCTTCAAACTCCTATATCTCGCGGACGGATTGACCAAACCCAGATGTTCCTGCTGCGTCTGAAAGTAGAAACTCGCCCGATTACAACGGTATGTGTATTTTTTCCCTGGGCCATTCTGGTTAAGCGTTTGGAGCAGCAGAATTGCGAAAAATTTTTTGCCTTCTCAACCATTTCTTGTCTTCAAACACCCATATCTCGCGAACGGATTGACCTAACCCAAAAATTCCTATTGCATCTGAAAGTAGAAACTCGCCCGATTACAACGGTATGTGTATTTTTTCCCTAGGCCATTCTGGTTAAGCGTTTGTAGAAGCAGAATTGTGAAAAATTTTTTGCCTTCTCTACCATTTCTTGGCTTCAAACTCCCATATCTCGCGAACGGATTGACCTAACCCAAAAATTCCTATTGCATCTGAAAGTAGAAACTCGCCCGATTACAACGGTATGTGAATTTTGTCCCTAGGCCATTCTGGTTAAGCGTTTGGAGCAGCAGAATTGCGAAAAATTTTTTGCCTTCTCTACCATTTCTTGGCTTCAAACTCCCATATCTCGCGAACGGATTGACCTAACCCAAAAATTCCTATTGCATCTGAAAGTAGAAACTCGCCCGATTACAACGGTATTTGAATTTTGTCCCTAGGCCATTCTGGTTAAGCGTTTGGAGCAGCAGAATTGCGAAAAATTTTTTGCCTTCTCTACCATTTCTTGGCTTCAAACTCCCATATCTCGCGAACGGATTGACCTAACCCAAAAATTCCTGTTGCGTCTGAAAGTAGAAACTCGCCCGATTACAACGGTATGTGTATTTTTTCCCTAGGCCATTCTGGTTAAGCGTTTGGAGCAGCAGAAGTGCGAAAAATTTGTTGCCTTCTCAACCATTTCTTGGCTTCAAACTCCCATACCTCGCGAACGGATTGACCTAACCCAAAAATTCCTGTTGCGTCTGAAAGTAGAAACTCGCCCGATTACAACGGTATGTGTATTTTTTCCCTAGGCCATTCTGGTTAAGCGTTTGGAGCAGCAGAATTGCGAAAAATTTTTTGCCTTCTCAACCATTTCTTGTCTTCAAACACCCATATCTCGCGAACGGATTGACCTAACCCAAAAATTCCTATTGCATCTGAAAGTAGAAACTCGCCCGATTACAACGGTATGTGTATTTTTTCCCTAGGCCATTCTGGTTAAGCGTTTGTAGCAGCAGAATTGTGAAAAATTTTTTGCCTTCTCTACCATTTCTTGGCTTCAAACTCCCATATCTCGCGAACGGATTGACCTAACCCAAAAATTCCTATTGCATCTGAAAGTAGAAACTTGCCCGATTACAACGGTATGTGAATTTTGTCCCTAGGCCATTCTGGTTAAGCGTTTGGAGCAGCAGAATTGCGAAAAATTTTTTGCCTTCTCTACCATTTCTTGGCTTCAAACTCCCATATCTCGCGAACGGATTGACCTAACCCAAAAATTCCTATTGCATCTGAAAGTAGAAACTCGCCCGATTACAACGGTATTTGTATTTTTTCCCTAGGCCATTCTGGTTAAGCGTTTGGAGCAGCAGAATTGCGAAAAATTTTTTGCCTTCTCTACCATTTCTTGGCTTCAAACTCCCATATCTCGCGAACGGATTGACCTAACCCAAAAATTCCTATTGCATCTGAAAGTAGAAACTCGCCCGATTACAACGGTATTTGTATTTTTTCCCTAGGCCATTCTGGTTAAGCGTTTGGAGCAGCAGAAGTGCGAAAAATTTGTTGTCTTCTCAACCATTTCTTAGCTTCAAACTCCTATATCTCGCGGACGGATTGACCAAACCCAGATGTTCCTGCTGCGTCTGAAAGTAGAAACTCGCCCGATTACAACGGTATGTGTATTTTTTCCCTGGGCCATTCTGGTTAAGCGTTTGGAGCAGCAGAATTGCGAAAAATTTTTTGCCTTCTCAACCATTTCTTGTCTTCAAACACCCATATCTCGCGAACGGATTGACCTAACCCAAAAATTCCTATTGCATCTGAAAGTAGAAACTCGCCCGATTACAACGGTATGTGTATTTTTTCCCTAGGCCATTCTGGTTAAGCGTTTGTAGAAGCAGAATTGTGAAAAATTTTTTGCCTTCTCTACCATTTCTTGGCTTCAAACTCCCATATCTCGCGAACGGATTGACCTAACCCAAAAATTCCTATTGCATCTGAAAGTAGAAACTCGCCCGATTACAACGGTATGTGAATTTTGTCCCTAGGCCATTCTGGTTAAGCGTTTGGAGCAGCAGAATTGCGAAAAATTTTTTGCCTTCTCTACCATTTCTTGGCTTCAAACTCCCATATCTCGCGAACGGATTGACCTAACCCAAAAATTCCTATTGCATCTGAAAGTAGAAACTCGCCCGATTACAACGGTATTTGAATTTTGTCCCTAGGCCATTCTGGTTAAGCGTTTGGAGCAGCAGAATTGCGAAAAATTTTTTGCCTTCTCTACCATTTCTTGGCTTCAAACTCCCATATCTCGCGAACGGATTGACCTAACCCAAAAATTCCTGTTGCGTCTGAAAGTAGAAACTCGCCCGATTACAACGGTATGTGTATTTTTTCCCTAGGCCATTCTGGTTAAGCGTTTGGAGCAGCAGAAGTGCGAAAAATTTGTTGCCTTCTCAACCATTTCTTGGCTTCAAACTCCCATACCTCGCGAACGGATTGACCTAACCCAAAAATTCCTGTTGCGTCTGAAAGTAGAAACTCGCCCGATTACAACGGTATGTGTATTTTTTCCCTAGGCCATTCTGGTTAAGCGTTTGGAGCAGCAGAATTGCGAAAAATTTTTTGCCTTCTCAACCATTTCTTGTCTACAAACACCCATATCTCGCGAACGGATTGACCTAACCCAAAAATTCCTATTGCATCTGAAAGTAGAAACTCGCCCGATTACAACGGTATGTGTATTTTTTCCCTAGGCCATTCTGGTTAAGCGTTTGTAGCAGCAGAATTGTGAAAAATTTTTTGCCTTCTCTACCATTTCTTGGCTTCAAACTCCCATATCTCGCGAACGGATTGACCTAACCCAAAAATTCCTATTGCATCTGAAAGTAGAAACTTGCCCGATTACAACGGTATGTGAATTTTGTCCCTAGGCCATTCTGGTTAAGCGTTTGGAGCAGCAGAATTGCGAAAAATTTTTTGCCTTCTCTACCATTTCTTGGCTTCAAACTCCCATATCTCGCGAACGGATTGACCTAACCCAAAAATTCCTATTGCATCTGAAAGTAGAAACTCGCCCGATTACAACGGTATTTGTATTTTTTCCCTAGGCCATTCTGGTTAAGCGTTTGGAGCAGCAGAAGTGCGAAAAATTTGTTGTCTTCTCAACCATTTCTTAGCTTCAAACTCCTATATCTCGCGGACGGATTGACCAAACCCAGATGTTCCTGCTGCGTCTGAAAGTAGAAACTCGCCCGATTACAACGGTGTGTGTATTTTTTCCCTGGGCCATTCTGGTTAAGCGTTTGGAGCAGCAGAATTGCGAAAAATTTTTTGCCTTCTCAACCATTTCTTGTCTTCAAACACCCATATCTCGCGAACGGATTGACCTAACCCAAAAATTCCTATTGCATCCGAAAGTAGAAACTCGACTGATTACAACGGTATGTGTATTTTTTCCCTAGGCCATTCTGGTTAAGCGTTTGGAGCAGCAGAATTGCGAAAAATTTTTTGCCTTCTCAACCATTTCTTGGTTTCAAACTCCCATAACTCGCGAACGGATTGACCTATCCCAAAAATTCCTATTGCATCTGAAAGTAGAAACTCGCCCGATTACAACGGTATTTGTATTTTTTCCCTAGGCCATTCTGGTTAAGCGTTTGGAGCAGCAGAAGTGCGAAAAATTTGTTGTCTTCTCAACCATTTCTTAGCTTCAAACTCCTATATCTCGCGAACGGATTGACCAAACCCAGATGTTCCTGCTGCGTCTGAAAGTAGAAACTTGCCCGATTACAACGGTATGTGTATTTTTTCCCTGGGCCATTCTGGTTAAGCGTTCGGAGCAGCAGAATTGCGAAAAATTTTTTGCCTTCTCAACCATTTCTTGTCTTCAAACTCCCATATCTCGCGAACGGATTGATCTAACCCAAAAATTCCTATTGCATCTGAAAGTAGAAACTCGCCCTATTACAACGGTATTTGTATTTTTTCCCTAGGCCATTCTGGTTAAGCGTTTGGAGCAGCAGAAGTGCGAAAAATTTGTTGTCTTGTCAACCATTTCTTAGCTTCAGACTCCTATATCTCGCGAACGGATTGACCAAACCCAGATTTTCCTGCTGCGTCTGAAAGTAGAAACTCGCCCGATTACAACGGTATTTGTATTTTTTCCCTAGGCCATTCTGGTTAAGCGTTTGGAGCAGCAGAATTGCGAAAAATTTTTTGCCTTCACAACCATTTCTTGGCTTCAAAGTCCCATATCTCGAGAACGGATTGACCTAACCCAAAAATTCCTATTGCATCTGAAAGTAGAAACTCGCCCGATCACAACGGTATGTGTATTTTTTCCCTAGGCCATTCTGGTTAAGCGTTTGGAGCAGCAGAATTGCGAAAAATTTCTTGCCTTCTCAACCATTTCTTGGCTTCAAACTCCCATATCTCGCGAACGGATTGACCTAACCCAAAAATTCCTATGGCATCTGAAAGTAGAAACTCACCCGATTACAACGGTATGTGTATTTTTTCCCTCGGCCATTCTGGTTAAGCGTTTGGAGCAGCAGAATTGCGAAAAATTTTTTGCCTTCTCAACCATTTCTTGGCTTCAAGCTCCCATATCTCGCGAACGGATTGACCTAACCCAAAAATTCCTATTGCATCTGAAAGTAGAAAATCGCCCGATTACAACGGTATTTGTATTTTTTCCCTAGGCCATTCTGGTTAAGCGTTTGGAGCAGCAGAAGTGCGAAAAATTTGTTGTCTTGTCAACCATTTCTTAGCTTCAGACTCCTATATCTCGCGAACGGATTGACCAAACCCAGATTTTCCTGCTGCGTCTGAAAGTAGAAACTCGCCCGATTACAACGGTATGTGTATTTTTTCCCTAGGCCATTCTGGTTAAGCGTTCGGAGCAGCAGAATTGCGAAAAATTTTTTGCCTTCTCAACCATTTCTTGTCTTCAAACTCCCATATCTCGCGAACGGATTGACCTAACCAAAAAATTCCTATTGCATCTGAAAGTAGAAACTCGCCCGATTACAACGGCATGTGTATTTTTTCGCTAGGCCATTCTGGTTAAGCGTTTGGAGCAGCAGAATTGTGAAAAATTTTTTGCCTTCTCTACCATTTCTTGGCTTCAAACTCCCATATCTCGCGAACGGATTGACCTAACCCAAAAATTCCTATTGCATCTGAAAGTAGAAACTCGCCCGATTACAACGGTATGTGTATTTTTTCCCTAGGCAATTCTGGTTAAGCGTTTGGAGCAGCAGAATTGCGAAAAATTTTTTGCTTTCTCAACCATTTCTTGGCTTCAAACTCCCATATCGCGCGAACGGATTGACCTAACCCAAAAATTCCTGTTGCGTCTGAAAGTGGAAACTCGCACGATTACAACGCTATGTGTATTTTTTCCCTAGGCCATTCTGGTTAAGCGTTTGGAGCAGCAGAATTGCGAAAAATTTTTTGCCTTCTCAACCATTTCTTGTCTTCAAACTCCCATATCTCGCGAACGGATTGACCTAACCCAAAAATTCCTGTTGCGTCTGAAAGTAGAAACTCGCCCGGTTACAACGGTATGTGTATTTTTCCCCTAGGCCATTCTGGTTAAGCGTTTGGAGCAGCAGAAGTGCGAAAAATTTGTTGCCTTCTCAACCATTTCTTGGCTTCAAACTCCCATATCTCGCGAACGGATTGACCTAACCCAAAAATTCCTGTTGCGTCTGAAAGTAGAAACTCGCCCGGTTACAACGGTATGTGTATTTTTTCCCTAGGCCATTCTGGTTAAGCGTTCGGAGCAGCAGAATTGCGAAAAATTTTTTGCCTTCTCAACCATTTCTTGTCTTCAAACTCCCATATCTCGCGAACGGATTGACCTAACCAAAAAATTCCTATTGCATCTGAAAGTAGAAACTCGCCCGATTACAACGGTATGTGTATTTTTTCCCTAGGCCATTCTGGTTAAGCGTTTGGAGCAGCAGAATTGCGAAAAATTTTTTGCCTTCTCAACCATTTCTTGTCTTCAAACACCCATATCTCGCGAACGGATTGACCTAACCCAAAAATTCCTATTGCATCTGAAAGTAGAAACTCGCCCGATTACAACGGTATGTGTATTTTTTCCCTAGGCCATTCTGGTTAAGCGTTTGTAGCAGCAGAATTGTGAAAAATTTTTTGCCTTCTCTACCATTTCTTGGCTTCAAACTCCCATATCTCGAGAACGGATTGACCTAACCCAAAAATTCCTATTGCATCTGAAAGTAGAAACTCGCCCGATTACAACGGTATGTGAATTTTGTCCCTAGGCCATTATGGTTAAGCGTTTGGAGCAGCAGAATTGCGAAAAATTTTTTGCCTTCTCTACCATTTCTTGGCTTCAAACTCCCATATCTCGCGAACGGATTGACCTAACCCAAAAATTCCTATTGCATCTGAAAGTAGAAGCTCGCCCCATTACAACGGTATTTGTATTTTTTCCCTAGGCCATTCTGGTTAAGCGTTTGGAGCAGCAGAAGTGCGAAAAATTTGTTGTCTTCTCAACCATTTCTTAGCTTCAAACTCCTATATCTCGCGAACGGATTGACCAAACCCAGATGTTCCTGCTGCGTCTGAAAGTAGAAACTCGCCCGATTACAACGGTATGTGTATTTTTTCCCTGGGCCATTCTGGTTAAGTGTTCGGTGCAGCAGAATTGCGAAAAATTTTTTGCCTTCTCAACCTTTTTTTGTCTTCAAACTCCCATATCTCGCGAACCGATTGACCTAACCCAAAAATTCCTATTGCATCTGAAAGTAGAAACTCGCCCGATTACAACGGTATTTGTATTTTTTCGCTAGGCCATTCTGGTTAAGCGTTTGGAGCAGCAGAAGTGCGAAAAATTTGTTGTCTTGTCAACCTATTCTTAGCTTCAGACTCCTATAACTCGCGAACGGATTGACCAAACCCAGATTTTCCTGCTGCGTCTGAAAGTAGAAACTCGCCCGATTACAACGGTACGTGTATTTTTTCCCTAGGCCATTCTGGTTAAGCGTTCGGAGCAGCAGAATTGCGTAAAATTTTTTGCCTTCTCAACCATTTCTTGTCTTCAAACTCCCATATCTCGCGAACGGATTGACCTAACCAAAAAATTCCTATTGCATCTGAAAGTAGAAACTCGCCCGATTACAACGGTATGTGTATTTTTTCCCTAGGCCATTCTGGTTAAGCGTTTGGAGCAGCAGAATTGTGAAAAATTTTTTGCCTTCTCTACCATTTCTTGGCTTCAAACTACCATATGTCGCGAACGAATTGACCTAACCCAAAAATTCCTATTGCATTTGAAAGTAGAAACTCGCCCGATTACAACGGTATTTGTATTATTTCCCTAGGCCATTCTGGTTAAGCGTTTGGAGCAGCAGAATTGCGAAAAATTTTTTGCCTTCTCAACCATTTCTTGGCTTCAAACTCCCATATCTCGCGAACGGATTGACCAAACCCAGATGTTCCCGCTGCGTCTGAAAGTAGAAACTCGCCCGATTACAACGGTATGTGTATTTTTTCCCTGGGCCATTCTGGTTAAGCGTTCGGAGCAGCAGAATTGCGAAAAATTTTTTGCCTTCTCAAACATTTCTTGTCTTCAAACTCCCATATCTCGCGAACGGATTGATCTAACCCAAAAATTCCTATTGCATCTGAAAGTAGAAACTCGTATTACAACGGTATTTGTATTTTTTCCTTAGGCCAATCTGGTTAAGCGTTTGGAGCAGCAGAAGTGCGAAAAATTTGTTGTCTTGTCAACCATTTCTTAGCTTCAGACTCCTATATCTCGCGAACGGATTGACCAAACCCAGATTTTCCTGCTGCGTCTGAAAGTAGAAACTCGCCCGATTACAACGGTATTTGTATTTTTTCCCTAGGCCATTCTGGTTAAGCGTTTGGAGCAGCAGAATTGCGAAAAATTTTTTGCCTTCACAACCATTTCTTGGCTTCAAAGTCCCATATCTCGAGAACGGATTGACCTAACCCAAAAATTCCTATTGCATCTGAAAGTAGAAACTCGCCCGATCACAACGGTATGTGTATTTTTTCCCTAGGCCATTCTGGTTAAGCGTTTGGAGCAGCAGAATTGCGAAAAATTTCTTGCCTTCTCAACCATTTCTTGGCTTCAAACTCCCATATCTCGCGAACGGATTGACCTAACCCAAAAATTCCTATGGCATCTGAAAGTAGAAACTCACCCGATTACAACGGTATGTGTATTTTTTCCCTAGGCAATTCTGGTTAAGCGTTTGGAGCAGCAGAATTGCGAAAAATTTTTTGCTTTCTCAACCATTTCTTGGCTTCAAACTCCCATATCGCGCGAACGGATTGACCTAACCCAAAAATTCCTGTTGCGTCTGAAAGTGGAAACTCGCACGATTACAACGCTATGTGTATTTTTTCCCTAGGCCATTCTGGTTAAGCGTTTGGAGCAGCAGAATTGCGAAAAATTTTTTGCCTTCTCAACCATTTCTTGGCTTCAAACTCCCATATCTCGCGAACGGATTGACCTAACCCAAAAATTCCTGTTGCGTCTGAAAGTAGAAACTCGCCCGGTTACAACGGTATGTGTATTTTTCCCCTAGGCCATTCTGGTTAAGCGTTTGGAGCAGCAGAAGTGCGAAAAATTTGTTGCCTTCTCAACCATTTCTTGGCTTCAAACTCCCATATCTCGCGAACGGATTGACCTAACCCAAAAATTCCTGTTGCGTCTGAAAGTAGAAACTCGCCCGGTTACAACGGTATGTGTATTTTTTCCCTAGGCCATTCTGGTTAAGCGTTCGGAGCAGCAGAATTGCGAAAAATTTTTTGCCTTCTCAACCATTTCTTGTCTTCAAACTCCCATATCTCGCGAACGGATTGACCTAACCAAAAAATTCCTATTGCATCTGAAAGTAGAAACTCGCCCGATTACAACGGTATGTGTATGTTTTCCCTAGGCCATTCTGGTTAAGCGTTTGGAGCAGCAGAAGTGCGAAAAATTTGTTGTCTTCTCAACCATTTCTTAGCTTCAAACTCCCATATCTCGCGAACGGATTGACGTAACCCAAAAATTCCTGTTGCATCTGAAAGTAGAAACTCGCCCGATTACAACGGTATGTGTATTTTTTCCCTAGGCCATTCTGGTTAAGCGTTTGGAACAGCAGAATTGCGAAAAATTTTTTGCCTTCTCAACCATTTCTTGTCTTCAAACTCCCATATCTCGCGAACGGATTGACCTAACCCAAAAATTCCTATTGCATCCGAAAGTAGAAACTCGACTGATTACAACGGTATGTGTATTTTTTCCCTAGGCCATTCTGGTTAAGCGTTTGGAGCAGCAGAATTGTGAAAAATTTTTTGCCTTCTCTACCATTTCTTGGCTTCAAACTCCCATATCTCGCGAACGGATTGAACTAACCCAAAAATTCCTGTTGCGTCTGAAAGTAGAAACTCGCCCGGTTACAACGGTATGTGTATTTTTTCCCTAGGCCATTCTGGTTAAGCGTTTGGAGCAGCAGAAGTGCAAAAAATTTGTTGCCTTCTCAACCATTTCTTGGCTTCAAACTCCCATATCTCGCGAACGGATTGACCTAACCCAAAAATTCCTGTTGCGCCTGAAAGTAGAAACTCGCCCGATTACAACGGTATGTGTATTTTTTCCCTAGGCCATTCTGGTTAAGCGTTTGGAGCAGCAGAATTGCGAAAAATTTTTTGCCTTCTCAACCATTTCTTGTCTTCAAACACCCATATCTCGCGAACGGATTGACCTAACCCAAAAATTCCTATTGCATCTGAAAGTAGAAACTCGCCCGATTACAACGGTATGTGTATTTTTTCCCTAGGCCATTCTGGTTAAGCGTTTGTAGCAGCAGAATTGTGAAAAATTTTTTGCCTTCTCTACCATTTCTTGGCTTCAAACTCCCATATCTCGAGAACGGATTGACCTAACCCAAAAATTCCTATTGCATCTGAAAGTAGAAACTCGCCCGATTACAACGGTATGTGAATTTTGTCCCTAGGCCATTATGGTTAAGCGTTTGGAGCAGCAGAATTGCGAAAAATTTTTTGCCTTCTCTACCATTTCTTGGCTTCAAACTCCCATATCTCGCGAACGGATTGACCTAACCCAAAAATTCCTATTGCATCTGAAAGTAGAAGCTCGCCCCATTACAACGGTATTTGTATTTTTTCCCTAGGCCATTCTGGTTAAGCGTTTGGAGCAGCAGAAGTGCGAAAAATTTGTTGTCTTCTCAACCATTTCTTAGCTTCAAACTCCTATATCTCGCGAACGGATTGACCAAACCCAGATGTTCCTGCTGCGTCTGAAAGTAGAAACTCGCCCGATTACAACGGTATGTGTATTTTTTCCCTGGGCCATTCTGGTTAAGTGTTCGGTGCAGCAGAATTGCGAAAAATTTTTTGCCTTCTCAACCTTTTTTTGTCTTCAAACTCCCATATCTCGCGAACCGATTGACCTAACCCAAAAATTCCTATTGCATCTGAAAGTAGAAACTCGCCCGATTACAACGGTATTTGTATTTTTTCGCTAGGCCATTCTGGTTAAGCGTTTGGAGCAGCAGAAGTGCGAAAAATTTGTTGTCTTGTCAACCTATTCTTAGCTTCAGACTCCTATAACTCGCGAACGGATTGACCAAACCCAGATTTTCCTGCTGCGTCTGAAAGTAGAAACTCGCCCGATTACAACGGTACGTGTATTTTTTCCCTAGGCCATTCTGGTTAAGCGTTCGGAGCAGCAGAATTGCGTAAAATTTTTTGCCTTCTCAACCATTTCTTGTCTTCAAACTCCCATATCTCGCGAACGGATTGACCTAACCAAAAAATTCCTATTGCATCTGAAAGTAGAAACTCGCCCGATTACAACGGTATGTGTATTTTTTCCCTAGGCCATTCTGGTTAAGCGTTTGGAGCAGCAGAATTGTGAAAAATTTTTTGCCTTCTCTACCATTTCTTGGCTTCAAACTACCATATGTCGCGAACGAATTGACCTAACCCAAAAATTCCTATTGCATTTGAAAGTAGAAACTCGCCCGATTACAACGGTATTTGTATTATTTCCCTAGGCCATTCTGGTTAAGCGTTTGGAGCAGCAGAATTGCGAAAAATTTTTTGCCTTCTCAACCATTTCTTGGCTTCAAACTCCCATATCTCGCGAACGGATTGACCAAACCCAGATGTTCCCGCTGCGTCTGAAAGTAGAAACTCGCCCGATTACAACGGTATGTGTATTTTTTCCCTGGGCCATTCTGGTTAAGCGTTCGGAGCAGCAGAATTGCGAAAAATTTTTTGCCTTCTCAAACATTTCTTGTCTTCAAACTCCCATATCTCGCGAACGGATTGATCTAACCCAAAAATTCCTATTGCATCTGAAAGTAGAAACTCGTATTACAACGGTATTTGTATTTTTTCCTTAGGCCAATCTGGTTAAGCGTTTGGAGCAGCAGAAGTGCGAAAAATTTGTTGTCTTGTCAACCATTTCTTAGCTTCAGACTCCTATATCTCGCGAACGGATTGACCAAACCCAGATTTTCCTGCTGCGTCTGAAAGTAGAAACTCGCCCGATTACAACGGTATTTGTATTTTTTCCCTAGGCCATTCTGGTTAAGCGTTTGGAGCAGCAGAATTGCGAAAAATTTTTTGCCTTCACAACCATTTCTTGGCTTCAAAGTCCCATATCTCGAGAACGGATTGACCTAACCCAAAAATTCCTATTGCATCTGAAAGTAGAAACTCGCCCGATCACAACGGTATGTGTATTTTTTCCCTAGGCCATTCTGGTTAAGCGTTTGGAGCAGCAGAATTGCGAAAAATTTCTTGCCTTCTCAACCATTTCTTGGCTTCAAACTCCCATATCTCGCGAACGGATTGACCTAACCCAAAAATTCCTATGGCATCTGAAAGTAGAAACTCACCCGATTACAACGGTATGTGTATTTTTTCCCTCGGCCATTCTGGTTAAGCCTTTGGAGCAGCAGAATTGCGAAAAATTTTTTGCCTTCTCAACCATTTCTTGGCTTCATGCTCCCATATCTCGCGAACGGATTGACCTAACCCAAAAATTCCTATTGCATCTGAAAGTAGAAAATCGCCCGATTACAACGGTATTTGTATTTTTTCCCTAGGCCATTCTGGCTAAGCGTTTGGAGCAGCAGAAGTGCGAAAAATTTGTTGTCTTGTCAACCATTTCTTAGCTTCAGACTCCTATATCTCGCGAACGGATTGACCAAACCCAGATTTTCCTGCTGCGTCTGAAAGTAGAAACTCGCCCGATTACAACGGTATGTGTATTTTTTCCCTAGGCCATTCTGGTTAAGCGTTCGGAGCAGCAGAATTGCGAAAAATTTTTTGCCTTCTCAACCATTTCTTGTCTTCAAACTCCCATATCTCGCGAACGGATTGACCTAACCAAAAAATTCCTATTGCATCTGAAAGTAGAAACTCGCCCGATTACAACGGCATGTGTATTTTTTCCCTAGGCCATTCTGGTTAAGCGTTTGGAGCAGCAGAATTGTGAAAAATTTTTTGCCTTCTCAACCATTTCTTAGCTTCAAACTCCCATATCTCGCGAACGGATTGACGTAACCCAAAAATTCCTGTTGCATCTGAAAGTAGAAACTCACCCGGTTACAACGGTATGTGTATTTTTTCCCTAGGCCATTCTGGTTAAGCGTTTGGAACAGCAGAATTGCGAAAAATTTTTTGCCTTCTCAACCATTTCTTGTCTTCAAACTCCCATATCTCGCGAACGGATTGACCTAACCCAAAAATTCCTATTGCATCTGAAAGTAGAAACTCGCCCGATTACAACGGTATGTGTATTTTTTCCCTAGGCCATTCTGGTTAAGCGTTTGGAGCAGCAGAATTGCGAAAAATTTTTTGCTTTCTCAACCATTTTTTGGCTTAAATCTCCCATATCTCGCGAACGGATTGACCTAACCAAAAAATTCCTGTTGCGTCTGAAAGTAGAAACTCGCACGATTACAACGCTATGTGTATTTTTTCCCTAGGCCATTCTGGTTAAGCGTTCGGAGCAGCAGAATTGCGAAAAATTTTTTGCCTTCTCAACCATTTCTTGTCTTCAAACTCCCATATCTCGCGAACGGATTGACCTAACCCAAAAATTCCTGTTGCGTCTGAAAGTGGAAACTCGCACGATTACAACGCTATGTGTATTTTTTCCCTAGGCCATTCTGGTTAAGCGTTTGGAGCAGCAGAATTGCGAAAAATTTTTTGCCTTCTCAACCATTTCTTGGCTTCAAACTCCCATAACTCGCGAACGGATTGACCTAACCCAAAAATTCCTGTTGCGTCTGAAAGTAGAAACTCGCCCGGTTACAACGGTATGTGTATTTTTTCCCTAGGCCATTCTGGTTAAGCGTTTGGAGCAGCAGAAGTGCGAAAAATTTGTTGCCTTCTCAACCATTTCTTGGCTTCAAACTCCCATATCTCGCGAACGGATTGACCTAACCCAAAAATTCCTGTTGCGTCTGAAAGTAGAAACTCGCCCGATTACAACGGTATGTGTATTTTTTCCCTAGGCCATTCTGGTTAAGCGTTTGGAGCAGCAGAATTGCGAAAAATTTTTTGCCTTCTCAACCATTTCTTGTCTTCAAACACCCATATCTCGCGAACGGATTGACCTAACCCAAAAATTCCTATTGCATCTGAAAGTAGAAACTCGCCCGATTACAACGGTATGTGTATTTTTTCCCTAGGCCATTCTGGTTAAGCGTTTGTAGCAGCAGAATTATGAAAAATTTTTTGCCTTCTCTACCATTTCTTGGCTTCAAACTCCCATATCTCGCGAACGGATTGACCTAACCCAAAAATTCCTATTGCATCTGAAAGTAGAAACTCGCCCGATTACAACGGTATGTGAATTTTGTCCCTAGGCCATTATGGTTAAGCGTTTGGAGCAGCAGAATTGCGAAAAATTTTTTGCCTTCTCTACCATTTCTTGGCTTCAAACTCCCATATCTCGCGAACGGATTGACCTAACCCAAAAATTCCTATTGCATCTGAAAGTAGAAGCTCGCCCGATTACAACGGTATTTGTATTTTTTCCCTAGGCCATTCTGGTTAAGCGTTTGGAGCAGCAGAAGCGCGAAAAATTTGTTGTCTTCTCAACCATTTCTTAGCTTCAAACTCCTATATCTCGCGAACGGATTGACCAAACCCAGATGTTCCTGCTGCGTCTGAAAGTAGAAACTCGCCCGATTACAACGGTATGTGTATTTTTTCCCTGGGCCATTCTGGTTAAGTGTTCGGTGCAGCAGAATTGCGAAAAATTTCTTGCCTTCTCAACCATTTCTTGGCTTCAAGCTCCCATATCTCGCGAACGGATTGACCTAACCCAAAAATTCCTATTGCATCTGAAAGTAGAAACTCGCCCGATCACAACGGTATGTGTATTTTTTCCCTAGGCCATTCTGGTTAAGCGTTTGGACCAGCAGAATTGCGAAAAATTTTTTGCCTTCTCTACCATTTCTTGGCTTCAAACTCCCATATCTCGCGAACGGATTGACCAAACCCAAAAATTCCTATTGCACCTGAAAGTAGAAACTCGCCCGATTACAACGGTATTTGTATTTTTTCCCTAGGCCATTCTGGTTAAGCGTTTGGAGCAGCAGAAGTGCGAAAAATTTGTTGTCTTGTCAACCATTTCTTAGCTTCAGACTCCTATATCTCGCGAACGGATTGACCAAACCCAGATTTTCCTGCTGCGTCTGACAGTAGAAACTCGCCCGATTACAACGGTATGTGTATTTTTTCCCTAGGCCATTCTGGTTAAGCGTTCGGAGCAGCAGAATTGCGAAAAATTTTTTGCCTTCTCAACCATTTCTTGTCTTCAAACTCCCATATCTCGCGAACGGATTGACCTAACCAAAAAATTCCTATTGCATCTGAAAGTAGAAACTCGCCCGATTACAACGGTATGTGTATTTTTTCCCTAGGCCATTCTGGTTAAGCGTTTGTTGCAGCAGAATTGTGAAAAATTTTTTGCCTTCTCTACCATTTCTTGGCTTCAAACTACCATATCTCGGGAACGAATTGACCTAACCCAAAAATTCCTATTGCATCTGAAAGTAGAAACTCATCCGATTACAACGGTATGTGTATGTTTTCCCTAGGCCATTCTGGTTAAGCGTTTGGAGCAGCAGAAGTGCGAAAAATTTGTTGTCTTCTCAACCATTTCTTAGCTTCAAACTCCCATATCTCGCGAACGGATTGACGTAACCCAAAAATTCCTGTTGCATCTGAAAGTAGAAACTCGGCCGATTACAACGGTATGTGTATTTTTTCCCTAGGCCATTCTGGTTAAGCGTTTGGAACAGCAGAATTGCGAAAAATTTTTTGCCTTCTCAACCATTTCTTGTCTTCATACTCCCATATCTCGCGAACGGATTGACCTAACCCAAAAATTCCTATTGCATCCGAAAGTAGAAACTCGACCGATTACAACGGTATGTGTATTTTTTCCCTAGGCCATTCTGGTTACGCGTTTGGAGCAGCAGAATTGTGAAAAATTTTTTGCCTTCTCTACCATTTCTTGGCTTCAAACTCCCATATCTCGCGAACCGATTGACCTAACCCAAAAATTCCTATTGCATCTGAAAGTAGAAACTCGCCCGATTACAACGGTATGTGTATTTTTTCCCTAGGCCATTCTAGTTAAGCGTTTGTAGCAGCAGAATTGTGAAAAATTTTTTGCCTTCTCTACCATTTCTTGGCTTCAAACTCCCATATCTCGCGAACGGATTGACCTAACCCAAAAATTCCTATTGCATCTGAAAGTAGAAACTCGCCCCATTACAACGGTATGTGAATTTTGTCCCTAGGCCATTATGGTTAAGCGTTTGGAGCAGCAGAATTGCGAAAAATTTTTTGCCTTCTCTACCATTTCTTGGCTTCAAACTCCCATATCTCGCGAACGGATTGACCTAACCCAAAAATTCCTATTGCATCTGAAAGTAGAAGCTCGCCCGATTACAACGGTATTTGTATTTTTTCCCTAGGCCATTCTGGTTAAGCGTTTGGAGCAGCAGAAGTGCGAAAAATTTGTTGTCTTCTCAACCATTTCTTAGCTTCAAACTCCTATATCTCGCGAACGGATTGACCAAACCCAGATGTTCCTGCTGCGTCTGAAAGTAGAAACTCGCCCGATTACAACGGTATGTGTATTTTTTCCCTGGGCCATTCTGGTTAAGTGTTCGGTGCAGCAGAATTGCGAAAAATTTTTTGCCTTCTCAACCATTTCTTGTCTTCAAACTCCCATATCTCGCGAACGGATTGACCTAACCCAAAAATTCCTATTGCATCTGAAAGTAGAAACTCGCCCGATTACAACGGTATTTGTATTTTTTCCCTAGGCCATTCTGGTTAAGCGTTTGGAGCAGCAGAAGTGCGAAAAATTTGTTGTCTTGTCAACCATTTCTTAGCTTCAGACTCCTATATCTCGCGAACGGATTGACCAAACCCAGATTTTCCTGCTGCGTCTGAAAGTAGAAACTCGCCCGATTACAACGGTATGTGTATTTTTTCCCTAGGCCATTCTGGTTAAGCGTTCGGAGCAGCAGAATTGCGAAAAATTTTTTGCCTTCTCAACCATTTCTTGTCTTCAAACTCCCATATCTCGCGAACGGATTGACCTAACCAAAAAATTCCTATTGCATCTGAAAGTAGAAACTCGCCCGATTACAACGGTATGTGTATTTTTTCCCTAGGCCATTCTGGTTAAGCGTTTGGAGCAGCAGAATTGTGAAAAATTTTTTGCCTTCTCTACCATTTCTTGGCTTCAAACTACCATATGTCGCGAACGAATTGACCTAACCCAAAAATTCCTATTGCATCTGAAAGTAGAAACTCGCCCGATTACAACGGTATGTGTATGTTTTCCCTAGGCCATTCTGGTTAAGCGTTTGGAGCAGCAGAAGTGCGAAAAATTTGTTGTCTTCTCAACCATTTCTTGGCTTCAAACTCCCATATCTCGCGAACGGATTGACCTAACCCAAAAATTCCTGTTGCGTCTGAAAGTAGAAACTCGCCCGGTTACAACGGTATGTGTATTTTTTCCCTAGGCCATTCTGGTTAAGCGTTTGGAGCAGCAGAAGTGCGAAAAATTTGTTGCCTTCTCAACCATTTCTTGGCTTCAAACTCCCATATCTCGCGAACGGATTGACCTAACCCAAAAATTCCTATTGCGTCTGAAAGTAGAAACTCGCCCGATTACAACGGTATGTGTATTTTTTCCCTAGGCCATTCTGGTTAAGCGTTTGGAGCAGCAGAATTGCGAAAAATTTTTTGCCTTCTCAACCATTTCTTGTCTTCAAACACCCATATCTCGCGAACGGATTGACCTAACCCAAAAATTCCTATTGCATCTGAAAGTAGAAACTCGCCCGATTACAACGGTATGTGTATTTTTTCCCTAGGCCATTCTGGTTAAGCGTTTGTAGCAGCAGAATTATGAAAAATTTTTTGCCTTCTCTACCATTTCTTGGCTTCAAACTCCCATATCTCGCGAACGGATTGACCTAACCCAAAAATTCCTATTGCATCTGAAAGTAGAAACTCGCCCGATTACAACGGTATGTGAATTTTGTCCCTAGGCCATTATGGTTAAGCGTTTGGAGCAGCAGAATTGCGAAAAATTTTTTGCCTTCTCTACCATTTCTTGGCTTCAAACTCCCATATCTCGCGAACGGATTGACCTAACCCAAAAATTCCTATTGCATCTGAAAGTAGAAGCTCGCCCGATTACAACGGTATTTGTATTTTTTCCCTAGGCCATTCTGGTTAAGCGTTTGGAGCAGCAGAAGCGCGAAAAATTTGTTGTCTTCTCAACCATTTCTTAGCTTCAAACTCCTATATCTCGCGAACGGATTGACCAAACCCAGATGTTCCTGCTGCGTCTGAAAGTAGAAACTCGCCCGATTACAACGGTATGTGTATTTTTTCCCTGGGCCATTCTGGTTAAGTGTTCGGTGCAGCAGAATTGCGAAAAATTTCTTGCCTTCTCAACCATTTCTTGGCTTCAAGCTCCCATATCTCGCGAACGGATTGACCTAACCCAAAAATTCCTATTGCATCTGAAAGTAGAAGCTCGCCCGATTACAACGGTATTTGTATTTTTTCCCTAGGCCATTCTGGTTAAGCGTTTGGAGCAGCAGAAGTGCGAAAAATTTGTTGTCTTCTCAACCATTTCTTAGCTTCAAACTCCCATATCTCGCGAACGGATTGACGTAACCCAAAAATTCCTGTGGCATCTGAAAGTAGAAACTCGGCCGATTACAACGGTATGTGTATTTTTTCCCTAGGCCATTCTGGTTAAGCGTTTGGAACAGCAGAATTGCGAAAAATTTTTTGCCTTCTCAACCATTTCTTGTCTTCATACTCCCATATCTCGCGAACGGATTGACCTAACCCAAAAATTCCTATTGCATCCGAAAGTAGAAACTCGACCGATTACAACGGTATGTGTATTTTTTCCCTAGGCCATTCTGGTTACGCGTTTGGAGCAGCAGAATTGTGAAAAATTTTTTGCCTTCTCTACCATTTCTTGGCTTCAAACTCCCATATCTCGCGAACCGATTGACCTAACCCAAAAATTCCTATTGCATCTGAAAGTAGAAACTCGCCCGATTACAACGGTATGTGTATTTTTTCCCTAGGCCATTCTAGTTAAGCGTTTGTAGCAGCAGAATTGTGAAAAATTTTTTGCCTTCTCTACCATTTCTTGGCTTCAAACTCCCATATCTCGCGAACGGATTGACCTAACCCAAAAATTCCTATTGCATCTGAAAGTAGAAACTCGCCCCATTACAACGGTATGTGAATTTTGTCCCTAGGCCATTATGGTTAAGCGTTTGGAGCAGCAGAATTGCGAAAAATTTTTTGCCTTCTCTACCATTTCTTGGCTTCAAACTCCCATATCTCGCGAACGGATTGACCTAACCCAAAAATTCCTATTGCATCTGAAAGTAGAAGCTCGCCCGATTACAACGGTATTTGTATTTTTTCCCTAGGCCATTCTGGTTAAGCGTTTGGAGCAGCAGAAGTGCGAAAAATTTGTTGTCTTCTCAACCATTTCTTAGCTTCAAACTCCTATATCTCGCGAACGGATTGACCAAACCCAGATGTTCCTGCTGCGTCTGAAAGTAGAAACTCGCCCGATTACAACGGTATGTGTATTTTTTCCCTGGGCCATTCTGGTTAAGTGTTCGGTGCAGCAGAATTGCGAAAAATTTTTTGCCTTCTCAACCATTTCTTGTCTTCAAACTCCCATATCTCGCGAACGGATTGACCTAACCCAAAAATTCCTATTGCATCTGAAAGTAGAAACTCGCCCGATTACAACGGTATTTGTATTTTTTCCCTAGGCCATTCTGGTTAAGCGTTTGGAGCAGCAGAAGTGCGAAAAATTTGTTGTCTTGTCAACCATTTCTTAGCTTCAGACTCCTATATCTCGCGAACGGATTGACCAAACCCAGATTTTCCTGCTGCGTCTGAAAGTAGAAACTCGCCCGATTACAACGGTATGTGTATTTTTTCCCTAGGCCATTCTGGTTAAGCGTTCGGAGCAGCAGAATTGCGAAAAATTTTTTGCCTTCTCAACCATTTCTTGTCTTCAAACTCCCATATCTCGCGAACGGATTGACCTAACCAAAAAATTCCTATTGCATCTGAAAGTAGAAACTCGCCCGATTACAACGGTATGTGTATTTTTTCCCTAGGCCATTCTGGTTAAGCGTTTGGAGCAGCAGAATTGTGAAAAATTTTTTGCCTTCTCTACCATTTCTTGGCTTCAAACTACCATATGTCGCGAACGAATTGACCTAACCCAAAAATTCCTATTGCATCTGAAAGTAGAAACTCGCCCGATTACAACGGTATGTGTATGTTTTCCCTAGGCCATTCTGGTTAAGCGTTTGGAGCAGCAGAAGTGCGAAAAATTTGTTGTCTTCTCAACCATTTCTTGGCTTCAAACTCCCATATCTCGCGAACGGATTGACCTAACCCAAAAATTCCTGTTGCGTCTGAAAGTAGAAACTCGCCCGGTTACAACGGTATGTGTATTTTTTCCCTAGGCCATTCTGGTTAAGCGTTTGGAGCAGCAGAAGTGCGAAAAATTTGTTGCCTTCTCAACCATTTCTTGGCTTCAAACTCCCATATCTCGCGAACGGATTGACCTAACCCAAAAATTCCTATTGCGTCTGAAAGTAGAAACTCGCCCGATTACAACGGTATGTGTATTTTTTCCCTAGGCCATTCTGGTTAAGCGTTTGGAGCAGCAGAATTGCGAAAAATTTTTTGCCTTCTCAACCATTTCTTGTCTTCAAACACCCATATCTCGCGAACGGATTGACCTAACCCAAAAATTCCTATTGCATCTGAAAGTAGAAACTCGCCCGATTACAACGGTATGTGTATTTTTTCCCTAGGCCATTCTGGTTAAGCGTTTGTAGCAGCAGAATTATGAAAAATTTTTTGCCTTCTCTACCATTTCTTGGCTTCAAACTCCCATATCTCGCGAACGGATTGACCTAACCCAAAAATTCCTATTGCATCTGAAAGTAGAAACTCGCCCGATTACAACGGTATGTGAATTTTGTCCCTAGGCCATTATGGTTAAGCGTTTGGAGCAGCAGAATTGCGAAAAATTTTTTGCCTTCTCTACCATTTCTTGGCTTCAAACTCCCATATCTCGCGAACGGATTGACCTAACCCAAAAATTCCTATTGCATCTGAAAGTAGAAGCTCGCCCGATTACAACGGTATTTGTATTTTTTCCCTAGGCCATTCTGGTTAAGCGTTTGGAGCAGCAGAAGCGCGAAAAATTTGTTGTCTTCTCAACCATTTCTTAGCTTCAAACTCCTATATCTCGCGAACGGATTGACCAAACCCAGATGTTCCTGCTGCGTCTGAAAGTAGAAACTCGCCCGATTACAACGGTATGTGTATTTTTTCCCTGGGCCATTCTGGTTAAGTGTTCGGTGCAGCAGAATTGCGAAAAATTTCTTGCCTTCTCAACCATTTCTTGGCTTCAAGCTCCCATATCTCGCGAACGGATTGACCTAACCCAAAAATTCCTATTGCATCTGAAAGTAGAAACTCGCCCGATCACAACGGTATGTGTATTTTTTCCCTAGGCCATTCTGGTTAAGCGTTTGGACCAGCAGAATTGCGAAAAATTTTTTGCCTTCTCTACCATTTCTTGGCTTCAAACTCCCATATCTCGCGAACGGATTGACCAAACCCAAAAATTCCTATTGCACCTGAAAGTAGAAACTCGCCCGATTACAACGGTATTTGTATTTTTTCCCTAGGCCCTTCTGGTTAAGAGTTTGGAGCAGCAGAAGTGCGAAAAATTTGTTGTCTTGTCAACCATTTCTTAGCTTCAGACTCCTATATCTCGCGAACGGATTGACCAAACCCAGATTTTCCTGCTGCGTCTGACAGTAGAAACTCGCCCGATTACAACGGTATGTGTATTTTTTCCCTAGGCCATTCTGGTTAAGCGTTCGGAGCAGCAGAATTGCGAAAAATTTTTTGCCTTCTCAACCATTTCTTGTCTTCAAACTCCCATATCTCGCGAACGGATTGACCTAACCAAAAAATTCCTATTGCATCTGAAAGTAGAAACTCGCCCGATTACAACGGTATGTGTATTTTTTCCCTAGGCCATTCTGGTTAAGCGTTTGTTGCAGCAGAATTGTGAAAAATTTTTTGCCTTCTCTACCATTTCTTGGCTTCAAACTACCATATCTCGCGAACGAATTGACCTAACCCAAAAATTCCTATTGCATCTGAAAGTAGAAACTCATCCGATTACAACGGTATGTGTATA
The DNA here is from genome assembly GCF_051014685.1 of Ptiloglossa arizonensis. Lineage (NCBI taxonomy): Eukaryota > Metazoa > Arthropoda > Insecta > Hymenoptera > Colletidae > Ptiloglossa > Ptiloglossa arizonensis. The sequence continues at coordinate 64,985 of NW_027478688.1, read as the reverse complement.
TTTTCCCTAGGCCATTCTGGTTAAGCGTTTGGAGCAGCAGAAGTGCGAAAAATTTGTTGTCTTCTCAACCATTTCTTAGCTTCAAACTCCCATATCTCGCGAACGGATTGACGTAACCCAAAAATTCCTGTTGCATCTGAAAGTAGAAACTCGCCCGATTACAACGGTATGTGTATTTTTTCCCTAGGCCATTCTGGTTAAGCGTTTGGAACAGCAGAATTGCGAAAAATTTTTTGCCTTCTCAACCATTTCTTGTCTTCATACTCCCATATCTCGCGAACGGATTGACCTAACCCAAAAATTCCTATTGCATCCGAAAGTAGAAACTCGACCGATTACAACGGTATGTGTATTTTTTCCCTAGGCCATTCTGGTTACGCGTTTGGAGCAGCTGAATTGTGAAAAATTTTTTGCCTTCTCTACCATTTCTTGGCTTCAAACTCCCATATCTCGCGAACCGATTGACCTAACCCAAAAATTCCTATTGCATCTGAAAGTAGAAACTCGCCCGATTACAACGGTATGTGTATTTTTTCCCTAGGCCATTCTAGTTAAGCGTTTGTTGCAGCAGAATTGTGAAAAATTTTTTGCCTTCTCTACCATTTCTTGGCTTCAAACTCCCATATCTCGCGAACGGATTGACCTAACCCAAAAATTCCTATTGCATCTGAAAGTAGAAACTCGCCCGATTACAACGGTATGTGAATTTTGTCCCTAGGCCATTATGGTTAAGCGTTTGGAGCAGCAGAATTGCGAAAAATTTTTTGCCTTCTCTACCATTTCTTGGCTTCAAACTCCCATATCTCGCGAACGGATTGACCTAACCCAAAAATTCCTATTGCATCTGAAAGTAGAAGCTCGCCCGATTACAACGGTATTTGTATTTTTTCCCTAGGCCATTCTGGTTAAGCGTTTGCAGCAGCAGAAGTGCGAAAAATTTGTTGTCTTCTCAACCATTTCTTAGCTTCAAACTCCTATATCTCGCGAACGGATTGACCAAACCCAGATGTTCCTGCTGCGTCTGAAAGTAGAAACTCGCCCGATTACAACGGTATGTGTATTTTTTCCCTGGGCCATTCTGGTTAAGTGTTCGGTGCAGCAGAATTGCGAAAAATTTTTTGCCTTCTCAACCATTTCTTGTCTTCAAACTCCCATATCTCGCGAACGGATTGACCTAACCCAAAAATTCCTATTGCATCTGAAAGTAGAAACTCGCCCGATTACAACGGTATTTGTATTTTTTCCCTAGGCCATTCTGGTTAAGCGTTTGGAGCAGCAGAAGTGCGAAAAATTTGTTGTCTTGTCAACCATTTCTTAGCTTCAGACTCCTATATCTCGCGAACGGATTGACCAAACCCAGATTTTCCTGCTGCGTCTGAAAGTAGAAACTCGCCCGATTACAACGGTATGTGTATTTTTTCCATAGGCCATTCTGGTTAAGCGTTCGGAGCAGCAGAATTGCGAAAAATTTTTTGCCTTCTCAACCATTTCTTGTCTTCAAACTCCCATATCTCGCGAACGGATTGACCTAACCAAAAAATTCCTATTGCATCTGAAAGTAGAAACTCGCCCGATTACAACGGTATGTGTATTTTTTCCCTAGGCCATTCTGGTTAAGCGTTTGGAGCAGCAGAATTGTGAAAAATTTTTTGCCTTCTCTACCATTTCTTGGCTTCAAACTACCATATGTCGCGAACGAATTGACCTAACCCAAAAATTCCTATTGCATCTGAAAGTAGAAACTCGCCCGATTACAACGGTATGTGTACGTTTTCCCTAGGCCATTCTGGTTAAGCGTTTGGAGCAGCAGAAGTGCGAAAAATTTGTTGTCTTCTCAACCATTTCTTAGCTTCAAACTCCCATATCTCGCGAACGGATTGACGTAACCCAAAAATTCCTGTTGCATCTGAAAGTAGAAACTCGCCCGATTACAACGGTATGTGTATTTTTTCCCTAGGCCATTCTGGTTAAGCGTTTGGAACAGCAGAATTGCGAAAAATTTTTTGCCTTCTCAACCATTTCTTGTTTTCAAACTCCCATATCTCGCGAACGGATTGACCTAACCCAAAAATTCCTGTTGCGTCTGAAAGTAGAAACTCCCACGATTACAACGCTATGTGTATTTTTTCCCTAGGAGATTCTGGTTAAGCGTTCGGAGCAGCAGAATTGCGAAAAATTTTTTGCCTTCTCAACCATTTCTTGTCTTCAAACTCCCATATCTCGCGAACGGATTGACCTAACCCAAAAATTCCTATTGCATCTGAAAGTAGAAACTCGCCCGATCACAACGGTATGTGTATTTTTTCCCTAGGCCATTCTGGTTAAGCGTTTGGAGCAGCAGAATTGCGAAAAATTTTTTGCCTTCTCTACCATTTCTTGGCTTCAAACTCCCATATCTCGCGAACGGATTGACCTAACCCAAAAATTCCTATTGCACCTGAAAGTAGAAACTCGCCCGATTACAACGGTATTTGTATTTTTTCCCTAGGCCATTCTGGTTAAGCGTTTGGAGCAGCAGAAGTGCGAAAAATTTGTTGTCTTGTCAACCATTTCTTAGCTTCAGACTCCTATATCTCGCGAACGGATTGACCAAACCCAGATTTTCCTGCTGCGTCTGAAAGTAGAAACTCGCCCGATTACAACGGTATGTGTATTTTTTCCCTAGGCCATTCTGGTTAAGCGTTCGGAGCAGCAGAATTGCGAAAAATTTTTTGCCTTCTCAACCATTTCTTGGCTTCAAACTCCCATAACTCGCGAACGGATTGACCTAACCCAAAAATTCCTGTTGCGTCTGAAAGTAGAAACTCGCCCGGTTACAACGGTATGTGTATTTTTTCCCTAGGCCATTCTGGTTAAGCGTTTGGAGCAGCAGAAGTGCGAAAAATTTGTTGCCTTCTCAACCATTTCTTGGCTTCAAACTCCCATATCTCGCGAACGGATTGACCTAACCCAAAAATTCCTGTTGCGTCTGAAAGTAGAAACTCGCCCGATTACAACGGTATGTGTATTTTTTCCCTAGGCCATTCTGGTTAAGCGTTTGGAGCAGCAGAATTGCGAAAAATTTTTTGCCTTCTCAACCATTTCTTGGCTTCAAACTCCCATATCTCGCGAACGGATTGACCTAACCCAAAAATTCCTATTGCATCTGAAAGTAGAAACTCGCCCGATTACAACGGTATGTGAATTTTGTCCCTAGGCCATTATGGTTAAGCGTTTGGAGCAGCCGAATTGCGAAAAATTTTTTGCCTTCTCTACCATTTCTTGGCTTCAAACTCCCATATCTCGCGAACGGATTGACCTAACCCAAAAATTCCTATTGCATCTGAAAGTAGAAGCTCGCCCGATTACAACGGTATTTGTATTTTTTCCCTAGGCCATTCTGGTTAAGCGTTTGGAGCAGCAGAAGTGCGAAAAATTTGTTGTCTTCTCAACCATTTCTTAGCTTCAAACTCCCATATCTCGCGAACGGATTGACGTAACCCAAAAATTCCTGTTGCATCTGAAAGTAGAAACTCGCCCGATTACAACGGTATGTGTATTTTTTCCCTAGGCCATTCTGGTTAAGCGTTTGGAACAGCAGAATTGCGAAAAATTTTTTGCCTTCTCAACCATTTCTTGTTTTCAAACTCCCATATCTCGCGAACGGATTGACCTAACCCAAAAATTCCTGTTGCGTCTGAAAGTAGAAACTCCCACGATTACAACGCTATGTGTATTTTTTCCCTAGGAGATTCTGGTTAAGCGTTCGGAGCAGCAGAATTGCGAAAAATTTTTTGCCTTCTCAACCATTTCTTGTCTTCAAACTCCCATATCTCGCGAACGGATTGACCTAACCCAAAAATTCCTATTGCATCTGAAAGTAGAAACTCGCCCGATCACAACGGTATGTGTATTTTTTCCCTAGGCCATTCTGGTTAAGCGTTTGGAGCAGCAGAATTGCGAAAAATTTTTTGCCTTCTCTACCATTTCTTGGCTTCAAACTCCCATATCTCGCGAACGGATTGACCTAACCCAAAAATTCCTATTGCACCTGAAAGTAGAAACTCGCCCGATTACAACGGTATTTGTATTTTTTCCCTAGGCCATTCTGGTTAAGCGTTTGGAGCAGCAGAAGTGCGAAAAATTTGTTGTCTTGTCAACCATTTCTTAGCTTCAGACTCCTATATCTCGCGAACGGATTGACCAAACCCAGATTTTCCTGCTGCGTCTGAAAGTAGAAACTCGCCCGATTACAACGGTATGTGTATTTTTTCCCTAGGCCATTCTGGTTAAGCGTTCGGAGCAGCAGAATTGCGAAAAATTTTTTGCCTTCTCAACCATTTCTTGGCTTCAAACTCCCATAACTCGCGAACGGATTGACCTAACCCAAAAATTCCTGTTGCGTCTGAAAGTAGAAACTCGCCCGGTTACAACGGTATGTGTATTTTTTCCCTAGGCCATTCTGGTTAAGCGTTTGGAGCAGCAGAAGTGCGAAAAATTTGTTGCCTTCTCAACCATTTCTTGGCTTCAAACTCCCATATCTCGCGAACGGATTGACCTAACCCAAAAATTCCTGTTGCGTCTGAAAGTAGAAACTCGCCCGATTACAACGGTATGTGTATTTTTTCCCTAGGCCATTCTGGTTAAGCGTTTGGAGCAGCAGAATTGCGAAAAATTTTTTGCCTTCTCAACCATTTCTTGGCTTCAAACTCCCATATCTCGCGAACGGATTGACCTAACCCAAAAATTCCTATTGCATCTGAAAGTAGAAACTCGCCCGATTACAACGGTATGTGAATTTTGTCCCTAGGCCATTATGGTTAAGCGTTTGGAGCAGCCGAATTGCGAAAAATTTTTTGCCTTCTCTACCATTTCTTGGCTTCAAACTCCCATATCTCGCGAACGGATTGACCTAACCCAAAAATTCCTATTGCATCTGAAAGTAGAAGCTCGCCCGATTACAACGGTATTTGTATTTTTTCCCTAGGCCATTCTGGTTAAGCGTTTGGAGCAGCAGAAGTGCGAAAAATTTGTTGTCTTCTCAACCATTTCTTAGCTTCAAACTCCTATATCTCGCGAACGGATTGACCAAACCCAGATGTTCCTGCTGCGTCTGAAAGTAGAAACTCGCCCGATTACAACGGTATGTGTATTTTTTCCCTGGGCCATTCTGGTTAAGTGTTCGGTGCAGCAGAATTGCGAAAAATTTTTTGCCTTCTCAACCATTTCTTGTCTTCAAACTCCCATATCTCGCGAACGGATTGACCTAACCCAAAAATTCCTATTGCATCTGAAAGTAGAAACTCGCCCGATTACAACGGTATTTGTATTTTTTCCCTAGGCCATTCTGGTTAAGCGTTTGGAGCAGCAGAAGTGCGAAAAATTTGTTGTCTTGTCAACCATTTCTTAGCTTCAGACTCCTATATCTCGCGAACGGATTGACCAAACCCAGATTTTCCTGCTGCGTCTGAAAGTAGAAACTCGCCCGATTACAACGGTATGTGTATTTTTTCCATAGGCCATTCTGGTTAAGCGTTCGGAGCAGCAGAATTGCGAAAAATTTTTTGCCTTCTCAACCATTTCTTGTCTTCAAACTCCCATATCTCGCGAACGGATTGACCTAACCAAAAAATTCCTATTGCATCTGAAAGTAGAAACTCGCCCGATTACAACGGTATGTGTATTTTTTCCCTAGGCCATTCTGGTTAAGCGTTTGGAGCAGCAGAATTGTGAAAAACTTTTTGCCTTCTCTACCATTTCTTGGCTTCAAACTACCATATGTCGCGAACGAATTGACCTAACCCAAAAATTCCTATTGCATCTGAAAGTAGAAACTCGCCCGATTACAACGGTATGTGTATGTTTTCCCTAGGCCATTCTGGTTAAGCGTTTGGAGCAGCAGAAGTGCGAAAAATTTGTTGTCTTCTCAACCATTTCTTAGCTTCAAACTCCCATATCTCGCGAACGGATTGACGTAACCCAAAAATTCCTGTTGCATCTGAAAGTAGAAACTCGCCCGATTACAACGGTATGTGTATTTTTTCCCTAGGCCATTCTGGTTAAGCGTTTGGAACAGCAGAATTGCGAAAAATTTTTTGCCTTCTCAACCATTTCTTGTTTTCAAACTCCCGTATCTCGCGAACGGATTGACCTAACCCAAAAATTCCTGTTGCACCTGAAAGTAGAAACTCGCCCGATTACAACGGTATTTGTATTTTTTCCCTAGGCCATTCTGGTTAAGCGTTTGGAGCAGCAGAAGTGCGAAAAATTTGTTGTCTTGTCAACCATTTCTTAGCTTCAGACTCCTATATCTCGCGAACGGATTGACCAAACCCAGATTTTCCTGCTGCGTCTGAAAGTAGAAACTCGCCCGATTACAACGGTATGTGTATTTTTTCCCTAGGCCATTCTGGTTAAGCGTTCGGAGCAGCAGAATTGCGAAAAATTTTTTGCCTTCTCAACCATTTCTTGGCTTCAAACTCCCATAACTCGCGAACGGATTGACCTAACCCAAAAATTCCTGTTGCGTCTGAAAGTAGAAACTCGCCCGGTTACAACGGTATGTGTATTTTTTCCCTAGGCCATTCTGGTTAAGCGTTTGGAGCAGCAGAAGTGCGAAAAATTTGTTGCCTTCTCAACCATTTCTTGGCTTCAAACTCCCATATCTCGCGAACGGATTGACCTAACCCAAAAATTCCTGTTGCGTCTGAAAGTAGAAACTCGCCCGATTACAACGGTATGTGTATTTTTTCCCTAGGCCATTCTGGTTAAGCGTTTGGAGCAGCAGAATTGCGAAAAATTTTTTGCCTTCTCAACCATTTCTTGGCTTCAAACTCCCATATCTCGCGAACGGATTGACCTAACCCAAAAATTCCTATTGCATCTGAAAGTAGAAACTCGCCCGATTACAACGGTATGTGAATTTTGTCCCTAGGCCATTATGGTTAAGCGTTTGGAGCAGCCGAATTGCGAAAAATTTTTTGCCTTCTCTACCATTTCTTGGCTTCAAACTCCCATATCTCGCGAACGGATTGACCTAACCCAAAAATTCCTATTGCATCTGAAAGTAGAAGCTCGCCCGATTACAACGGTATTTGTATTTTTTCCCTAGGCCATTCTGGTTAAGCGTTTGGAGCAGCAGAAGTGCGAAAAATTTGTTGTCTTCTCAACCATTTCTTAGCTTCAAACTCCTATATCTCGCGAACGGATTGACCAAACCCAGATGTTCCTGCTGCGTCTGAAAGTAGAAACTCGCCCGATTACAACGGTATGTGTATTTTTTCCCTGGGCCATTCTGGTTAAGTGTTCGGTGCAGCAGAATTGCGAAAAATTTTTTGCCTTCTCAACCATTTCTTGTCTTCAAACTCCCATATCTCGCGAACGGATTGACCTAACCCAAAAATTCCTATTGCATCTGAAAGTAGAAACTCGCCCGATTACAACGGTATTTGTATTTTTTCCCTAGGCCATTCTGGTTAAGCGTTTGGAGCAGCAGAAGTGCGAAAAATTTGTTGTCTTGTCAACCATTTCTTAGCTTCAGACTCCTATAACTCGCGAACGGATTGACCAAACCCAGATTTTCCTGCTGCGTCTGAACGTAGAAACTCGCCCGATTACAACGGTACGTGTATTTTTTCCCTAGGCCATTCTGGTTAAGCGTTCGGAGCAGCAGAATTGCGAAAAATTTTTTGCCTTCTCAACCATTTCTTGTCTTCAAACTCCCATATCTCGCGAACGGATTTACCTAACCAAAAAATTCCTATTGCATCTGAAAGTAGAAACTCGCCCGATTACAACGGTATGTGTATTTTTTCCCTAGGCCATTCTGGTTAAGCGTTTGGAGCAGCAGAATTGTGAAAATTTTTTTGCCTTCTCTACCATTTCTTGGCTTCAAACTACCATATGTCGCGAACGAATTGACCTAACCCAAAAATTCCTATTGCATCTGAAAGTAGAAACTCGCCCGATTACAACGGTATGTGTATGTTTTCCCTAGGCCATTCTGGTTAAGCGTTTGGAGCAGCAGAAGTGCGAAAAATTTGTTGTCTTCTCTACCATTTCTTAGCTTCAAACTCCCATATCTCGCGAACGGATTGACGTAACCCAAAAATTGCTGTTGCATCTGAAAGTAGAAACTCGCCCGATTACAACGGTATGTGTATTTTTTCCCTAGGCCATTCTGGTTAAGCGTTTGGAACAGCAGAATTGCGAAAAATTTTTTGCCTTCTCAATCATTTCTTGTCTTCAAACTCCCATATCTCGCGAACGGATTGACCTAACCCAAAAATTCCTGTTGCGTCTGAAAGTAGAAACTCGCACGATTACAACGCTATGTGCATTTTTTCCCTAGGCCATTCTGGTTAAGCGTTCGGGGCAGCAGAATTGCGAAAAATTTTTTGCCTTCTCAACCATTTCTTGTCTTCAAACTCCCATATCTCGCAAACGGATTGACCTAACCCAAAAATTCCTATTGCATCTGAAAGTAGAAACTCGCCCGATCACAACGGTATGTGTATTTTTTCCCTAGGCCATTCTGGTTAAGCGTTTGGAGCAGCAGAAGTGCGAAAAATTTGTTGTCTTGTCAACCATTTCTTAGCTTCAGACTCCTATAACTCGCGAACGGATTGACCAAACCCAGATTTTCCTGCTGCGTCTGAAAGTAGAAGCTCGCCCGATTACAACGGTATTTGTATTTTTTCCCTAGGCCATTCTGGTTAAGCGTTTGGAGCAGCAGAAGTGCGAAAAATTTGTTGTCTTGTCAACCATTTCTTAGCTTCAGACTCCTATATCTCGCGAACGGATTGACCAAACCCAGATTTTCCTGCTGCGTCTGAAAGTAGAAACTCGCCCGATTACAACGGTATGTGTATTTTTTCCCTAGGCCATTCTGGTTAAGCGTTCGGAGCAGCAGAATTGCGAAAAATTTTTTGCCTTCTCAACCATTTCTTGTCTTCAAACTCCCATATCTCGCGAACGGATTGACCTAACCAAAAAATTCCTATTGCATCTGAAAGTAGAAACTCGCCCGATTACAACGGTATGTGTATTTTTTCCCTAGGCCATTCTGGTTAAGCGTTTGGAGCAGCAGAATTGTGAAAAATTTTTTGCCTTCTCTACCATTTCTTGGCTTCAAACTACCATATGTCGCGAACGAATTGACCTAACCCAAAAATTCCTATTGCATCTGAAAGTAGAAGCTCGCCCGATTACAACGGTATGTGTATGTTTTCCCTAGGCCATTCTGGTTAAGCGTTTGGAGCAGCAGAAGTGCGAAAAATTTGTTGTCTTCTCAACCATTTCTTAGCTTCAAACTCCCATATCTCGCGAACGGATTGACGTAACCCAAAAATTCCTGTTGCATCTGAAAGTACAAACTCGCCCGATTACAACGGTATGTGTATTTTTTCCCTAGGCCATTCTGGTTAAGCGTTTGGAACAGCAGAATTGCGAAAAATTTTTTGCCTTCTCAACCATTTCTTGTCTTCAAACTCCCATATCTCGCGAACGGATTGACCTAACCCAAAAATTCCTATTGCATCTGAAAGTAGAAACTCGCCCGATCACAACGGTATGTGTATTTTTTCCCTAGGCCATTCTGGTTAAGCGTTTGGAGCAGCAGAATTGCGAAAAATTTCTTGCCTTCTCAACCATTTCTTGGCTTCAAGCTCCCATATCTCGCGAACGGATTGACCTAACCCAAAAATTCCTATTGCATCTGAAAGTAGAAACTCGCCCGATCACAACGGTATGTGTATTTTTTCCCTAGGCCATTCTGGTTAAGCGTTTGGAGCAGCAGAAGTGCGAAAAATTTGTTGTCTTCTCAACCATTTCTTAGCTTCAAACTCCCATATCTCGCGAACGGATTGACGTAACCCAAAAATTCCTGTTGCATCTGAAAGTACAAACTCGCCCGATTACAACGGTATGTGTATTTTTTCCCTAGGCCATTCTGGTTAAGCGTTTGGAGCAGCAGAATTGTGAAAAATTTTTTGCCTTCTCTACCATTTCTTGGCTTCAAACTCCCATATCTCGCGAACGGATTGACCTAACCCAAAAATTCCTATTGCACCTGAAAGTAGAAACTCGCCCGATTACAACGGTATTTGTATTTTTTCCCTAGGCCATTCTGGTTAAGCGTTTGGAGCAGCAGAAGTGCGAAAAATTTGTTGTCTTGTCAACCATTTCTTAGCTTCAGACTCCTATATCTCGCGAACGGATTGACCAAACCCAGATTTTCCTGCTGCGTCTGAAAGTAGAAACTCGCCCGATTACAACGGTATGTGTATTTTTTCCCTAGGCCATTCTGGTTAAGCGTTCGGAGCAGCAGAATTGCGAAAAATTTTTTGCCTTCTCAACCATTTCTTGGCTTCAAACTCCCATAACTCGCGAACGGATTGACCTAACCCAAAAATTCCTGTTGCGTCTGAAAGTAGAAACTCGCCCGGTTACAACGGTATGTGTATTTTTTCCCTAGGCCATTCTGGTTAAGCGTTTGGAGCAGCAGAAGTGCGAAAAATTTGTTGCCTTCTCAACCATTTCTTGGCTTCAAACTCCCATATCTCGCGAACGGATTGACCTAACCCAAAAATTCCTGTTGCGTCTGAAAGTAGAAACTCGCCCGATTACAACGGTATGTGTATTTTTTCCCTAGGCCATTCTGGTTAAGCGTTTGGAGCAGCAGAATTGCGAAAAATTTTTTGCCTTCTCAACCATTTCTTGTCTTCAAACACCCATATCTCGCGAACGGATTGACCTAACCCAAAAATTCCTATTGCATCTGAAAGTAGAAACTCGCCCGATTACAACGGTATGTGTATTTTTTCCCTAGGCCATTCTGGTTAAGCGTTTGTAGCAGCAGAATTGTGAAAAATTTTTTGCCTTCTCTACCATTTCTTGGCTTCAAACTCCCATATCTCGCGAACGGATTGACCTAACCCAAAAATTCCTATTGCATCTGAAAGTAGAAACTCGCCCGATTACAACGGTATTTGTATTTTTTCCCTAGGCCATTCTGGTTAAGCGTTTGGAGCAGCAGAAGTGCGAAAAATTTGTTGTCTTGTCAACCATTTCTTAGCTTCAGACTCCTATATCTCGCGAACGGATTGACCAAACCCAGATTTTCCTGCTGCGTCTGAAAGTAGAAACTCGCCCGATTACAACGGTATGTGTATTTTTTCCCTAGGCCATTCTGGTTAAGCGTTCGGAGCAGCAGAATTGCGAAAAATTTTTTGCCTTCTCAACCATTTCTTGGCTTCAAACTCCCATAACTCGCGAACGGATTGAACTAACCCAAAAATTCCTGTTGCGTCTGAAAGTAGAAACTCGCCCGGTTACAACGGTATGTGTATTTTTTCCCTAGGCCATTCTGGTTAAGCGTTTGGAGCAGCAGAAGTGCGAAAAATTTGTTGCCTTCTCAACCATTTCTTGGCTTCAAACTCCCATATCTCGCGAACGGATTGACCTAACCCAAAAATTCCTGTTGCGTCTGAAAGTAGAAACTCGCCCGATTACAACGGTATGTGTATTTTTTCCCTAGGCCATTCTGGTTAAGCGTTTGGAGCAGCAGAATTGCGAAAAATTTTTTGCCTTCTCAACCATTTCTTGTCTTCAAACACCCATATCTCGCGAACGGATTGACCTAACCCAAAAATTCCTATTGCATCTGAAAGTAGAAACTCGCCCGATTACAACGGTATGTGTATTTTTTCCCTAGGCCATTCTGGTTAAGCGTTTGTAGCAGCAGAATTGTGAAAAATTTTTTGCCTTCTCTACCATTTCTTGGCTTCAAACTCCCATATCTCGCGAACGGATTGACCTAACCCAAAAATTCCTATTGCATCTGAAAGTAGAAACTCGCCCGATTACAACGGTATGTGAATTTTGTCCCTAGGCCATTATGGTTAAGCGTTTGGAGCAGCAGAATTGCGAAAAATTTTTTGCCTTCTCTACCATTTCTTGGCTTCAAACTCCCATATCTCGCGAACGGATTGACCTAACCCAAAAATTCCTATTGCATCTGAAAGTAGAAGCTCGCCCGATTACAACGGTATTTGTATTTTTTCCCTAGGCCATTCTGGTTAAGCGTTTGGAGCAGCAGAAGTGCGAAAAATTTGTTGTCTTCTCAACCATTTCTTAGCTTCAAACTCCTATATCTCGCGAACGGATTGACCAAACCCAGATGTTCCTGCTGCGTCTGAAAGTAGAAACTCGCCCGATTACAACGGTATGTGTATTTTTTCCCTGGGCCATTCTGGTTAAGTGTTCGGTGCAGCAGAATTGCGAAAAATTTTTTGCCTTCTCAACCATTTCTTGTCTTCAAACTCCCATATCTCGCGAACGGATTGACCTAACCCAAAAATTCCTATTGCATCTGAAAGTAGAAACTCGCCCGATTACAACGGTATGTGTATTTTTTCCCTAGGCCATTCTGGTTAAGCGTTTGGAGCAGCAGAATTGTGAAAAATTTTTTGCCTTCTCTACCATTTCTTGGCTTCAAACTACCATATGTCGCGAACGAATTGACCTAACCCAAAAATTCCTATTGCATCTGAAAGTAGAAACTCGCCCGATCACAACGGTATGTGTATTTTTTTCCTAGGCAATTCTGGTTAAGCGTTTGGAGCAGCAGAATTGCGAAAAATTTTTTGCCTTCTCTACCATTTCTTGGCTTCAAACTCCCATATCTCGCGAACGGATTGACGTAACCCAAAAATTCCTGTTGCATCTGAAAGTAGAAACTCGCCCGATTACAACGGTATGTGTATTTTTTCCCTAGGCCATTCTGGTTAAGCGTTTGGAACAGCAGAATTGCGAAAAATTTTTGCCTTCTCAACCATTTCTTGTCTTCATACTCCCATATCTCGCGAACGGATTGACCTAACCCAAAAATTCCTATTGCATCCGAAAGTAGAAACTCGACCGATTACAACGGTATGTGTATTTTTTCCCTGGGCCATTCTGGTTAAGTGTTCGGTGCAGCAGAATTGCGAAAAATTTTTTGCCTTCTCAACCATTTCTTGTCTTCAAACTCCCATATCTCGCGAACGGATTGACCTAACCCAAAAATTCCTATTGCATCTGAAAGTAGAAACTCGCCCGATTACAACGGTATTTGTATTTTTTCCCTAGGCCATTCTGGTTAAGCGTTTGGAGCAGCAGAAGTGCGAAAAATTTGTTGTCTTGTCAACCATTTCTTATCTTCAGACTCCTATATCTCGCGAACGGATTGACCAAACCCAGATTTTCCTGCTGCGTCTGAAAGTAGAAACTCGCCCGATTACAACGGTATGTGTATTTTTTCCCTAGGCCATTCTGGTTAAGCGTTTGTCGCGGCAGAATTGCGAAAAATTTTTTGCTTTCTCAACCATTTCTTAGCTTCAAACTCCCATATCTCGCGAACGGATTGACCTAACCCAAAAATTCCTATTGTATCTGCAAGTAGAAACTCGCCCGATTACAAAGGTATGTGTATTTTTTCCCTAGGCCATTCTGGTTAAGCGTTTGGCGCGGCAGAATTGCGAAAAATTTTTTGCCTTCTCAACCATTTCTTAGCTTCAAACTCCCATATCTCGCGAACGGATTGACCTAACCCAAAAATTCCTATTGTATCTGAAAGTAGAAACTCGCCCGATTACAGCGGTATGTGTATTTTTTCCCTAGGCCATTCTGGTTAAGCGTTTGTAGCAGCAGAAGTGCGAAAAATTTGTTGTCTTCTCAACCATTTCTTAGATTCAAACTCCCATATCTCGCGAACGGATTGACGTAACCCAAAGATTCCTGTTGCATCTGAAAGTAGAAACTCGCCCGATTACAACGGTGTGTGTATTTTTTCCCTACGCCATTCTGGTTAAGCGTTTGGAGCAGCAGAATTGCGAAAAATTTCTTGCCTTCTCAACCATTTCTTGGCTTCAAACTCCCATATCTCGCGAACGGATTGACCTAACCCAAAAATTCCTATGGCATCTGAAAGTAGAAACTCACCCGATTACAACGGTATGTGTATTTTTTCCCTAGGCCATTCTGGTTAAGCGTTTGGAGCAGCAGAATTGCGAAAAATTTTTTGCCTTCTCAACCATTTCTTGGCTTCAAACTCCCATATCTCGCGAACGGATTGACCTAACCAAAAAATTCCTATTGCATCTGCAAGTAGAAACTCGCCCGATTACAACGGTATGTGTATTTTTTCCCTAGGTCATTCTGGTTAAGCGTTTGTCGCGGCAGAATTGCGAAAAATTTTTTGCCTTCTCAACCATTTCTTAGCTTCAAACTCCCATATCTCGCGAACGGATTGACCTAACCCAAAAATTCCTATTGTATCTGCAAGTAGAAACTCGCCCGATTACAACGGTATGTGTATTTTTTCCCTAGGCCATTCTGGTTAAGCGTTTGGAGCAGCAGAATTGCGAAAAGTTTTTTGCCTTCTCAACCATTTCTTGTCTTCAAACTCCCATATCTCGCGAACGGATTGACCTAACCCAAAAATTCCTATTGCATCTGAAAGTTGAAACTCGCCCGACTACATTGGTATGTGTATTTTTTCCCTAGGGCATTCTGGTTAAGCGTTTGGACCAGCAGAATTGCGAAAAATTGTATGCCTTCTCAACCATTTCTTGGCTTCAAACTCCCATATCTCGCGAACGGATAGACCTAACCCAAAAATTCCTGTTGCGTGTGAAAGTAGAAACGCGCCCGATTACAACGGTATGTGTATTTTTTCCCTAGTCCATTCTGGTTAAGCGTTTGGAGCAGCAGAATTGCGAAAAATTTGTTGTCTTCTCAACCATTTCTTAGCTACAAACTCCCATATCTCGCGAACGGATTGACCAAACCCAAAAATTCCTGCTGCGTCTGAAAGTAGAAACTCGCCCGATTATAACGATATGCGTATTTTTTCCCTAGGCCATTCTGGTTAAGCGTTTGGAGCAGCAGAATTGCGAAAAATGTTTTGCCTTCTCAACCATTTCTTGTCTTCAAACTCTCATATCTCGCGAATGGATTGACATAACCCAAAAATTCCTATTGCATCTGACAGTAGAAACTCGCCCGATTACAACGGTACGTGTATTTTTCCCTTAGGCCATTCTGGTTAAGCGATTGGAGCAGCAGATGTGCGAAAAATTTATTGTCTTCTCAACCATTTCTTAGCTTCAAACTCCCATATCTCGCGAACGGATTGACCTAACCCAAAAATTCCTATGGCATCTGAAAGTAGAAACTCACCCGATTACAACGGTATGTGTATTTTTTCCCTAGGCCATTCTGGTTAAGCGTTTGGAGCAGCAGAATTGTGAAAAATTTTTTGCCTTCTCAACCATTTCTTAGCTTCAAACTCCCATATCTCGCGAACAGATTGACGTAACCCAAAAATTCCTGTTGCATCTGAAAGTAGAAACTCGCCCGATTACAACGGTATGTGTATTTTTTCCCTAGGCCATTCTGGTTAAGCGTTTGGAGCAGCAGAATTGCGAAAAATTTTTTGCCTTCTCAACCATTTCTTGGCTTCAAACTCCCATATCTCGCGAACGGATTGACCTAACCCAAAAATTCCTATTGCATCTGAAAGTAGAAACTCGCCCGATTACAACGGTGTTTGTATTTTTTCCCTAGGCCATTCT
Organism: Ptiloglossa arizonensis; assembly: GCF_051014685.1. Lineage (NCBI taxonomy): Eukaryota > Metazoa > Arthropoda > Insecta > Hymenoptera > Colletidae > Ptiloglossa > Ptiloglossa arizonensis. Next base: position 49,392 of record NW_027478688.1, on the reverse strand, counting down.
GGTTAAGTGTATGGAGCAGCAGAATTGCGAAAATTTTTTTGCCTTCTCAACCATTTCTTGGCTTCAAAGTCCCATATCTCGCGAACGGATTGACATAACCCAAAAATTCCTATTGCACCTGAAAGTAGAAACTCGCCCGATTAGAGCGGTATGTGTATTTTTTCCCTAGGCCATTCTGGTTAAGCGTTTGGAGCAGCAGAAGTGCGAAAAATTTGTTGTCTTCTCAACCATTTCTTAGCTTCAAACTCCCATATCTCGCGAACGGATTGACGTGACCCAAAATTTCCTATTGCATCTGAAAGTAGAAACTCGCCCGATTACAACGTTATGTGTATTTTTTCCCTAGGCCATTCTGGTTAAGCGTTTGGAGCAGCAGAAGTGCGAAGAATTTGTTGTCTTCTCAACCATTTCTTAGCTTCAAACTCCCATATCTCGCGAACGGATTGACCAAACCCAGAAGTTCCTGCTGCGTCTGAAAGTAGAAACTCGCCCGATTACAACGGTATGTGTATTTTTTCCCTAGGTCATTCTGGTTAAGCGTTTGTCGCGGCAGAATTGCGAAAAATTTTTTGCCTTCTCAACCATTTCTTAGCTTCAAACTCCCATATCTCGCGAACGGATTGACTTAACCCAAAAATTCCTATTGTATCTGCAAGTAGAAACTCGCCCGATTACAACGGTATGTGTATTTTTTCCCTAGGCCATTCTGGTTAAGCGTTTGGAGCAGCAGAATTGCGAAAAGTTTTTTGCCTTCTCAACCATTTCTTGTCTTCAAACTCCCATATCTCGCGAACGGATTGACCTAACCCAAAAATTCCTATTGCATCTGAAAGTAGAAACTCGCCCGATTACAACGGTATGTGTATTTTTTCCCTAGGCCATTCTGGTTAAGCGTTTGTAGCAGCAGAATTGTGAAAAATTTTTTGCCTTCTCTACCATTTCTTGGCTTCAAACTCCCATATCTCGCGAACGGATTGACCTAACCCAAAAATTCCTATTGCATCTGAAAGTAGAAACTCGCCCGATTACAACGGTATGTGAATTTTGTCCCTAGGCCATTATGGTTAAGCGTTTGGAGCAGCAGAATTGCGAAAAATTTTTTGCCTTCTCTACCATTTCTTGGCTTCAAACTCCCATATCTCGCGAACGGATTGACCTAACCCAAAAATTCCTATTGCATCTGAAAGTAGAAGCTCGCCCGATTACAACGGTATTTGTATTTTTTCCCTAGGCCATTCTGGTTAAGCGTTTGGAGCAGCAGAAGTGCGAAGAATTTGTTGTCTTCTCAACCATTTCTTAGCTTCAAACTCCCATATCTCGCGAACGGATTGACCAAACCCAGAAGTTCCTGCTGCGTCTGAAAGTAGAAACTCGCCCGATTACAACGGTATGTGTATTTTTTCCCTAGGTCATTCTGGTTAAGCGTTTGTCGCGGCAGAATTGCGAAAAATTTTTTGCCTTCTCAACCATTTCTTAGCTTCAAACTCCCATATCTCGCGAACGGATTGACTTAACCCAAAAATTCCTATTGTATCTGCAAGTAGAAACTCGCCCGATTACAACGGTATGTGTATTTTTTCCCTAGGCCATTCTGGTTAAGCGTTTGGAGCAGCAGAATTGCGAAAAGTTTTTTGCCTTCTCAACCATTTCTTGTCTTCAAACTCCCATATCTCGCGAACGGATTGACCTAACCCAAAAATTCCTATTGCATCTGAAAGTAGAAACTCGCCCGATTACAACGGTATGTGTATTTTTTCCCTAGGCCATTCTGGTTAAGCGTTTGTAGCAGCAGAATTGTGAAAAATTTTTTGCCTTCTCTACCATTTCTTGGCTTCAAACTCCCATATCTCGCGAACGGATTGACCTAACCCAAAAATTCCTATTGCATCTGAAAGTAGAAACTCGCCCGATTACAACGGTATGTGAATTTTGTCCCTAGGCCATTATGGTTAAGCGTTTGGAGCAGCAGAATTGCGAAAAATTTTTTGCCTTCTCTACCATTTCTTGGCTTCAAACTCCCATATCTCGCGAACGGATTGACCTAACCCAAAAATTCCTATTGCATCTGAAAGTAGAAGCTCGCCCGATTACAACGGTATTTGTATTTTTTCCCTAGGCCATTCTGGTTAAGCGTTTGGAGCAGCAGAAGTGCGAAAAATTTGTTGTCTTCTCAACCATTTCTTAGCTTCAAACTCCTATATCTCGCGAACGGATTGACCAAACCCAGATGTTCCTGCTGCGTCTGAAAGTAGAAACTCGCCCGATTACAACGGTATGTGAATTTTGTCCCTAGGCCATTATGGTTAAGCGTTTGGAGCAGCAGAATTGCGAAAAATTTTTTGCCTTCTCTACCATTTCTTGGCTTCAAACTCCCATATCTCGCGAACGGATTGACCTAACCCAAAAATTCCTATTGCATCTGAAAGTAGAAACTCGCCCGATTACAACGGTACGTGTATTTTTCCCTTAGGCCATTCTGGTTAAGCGATTGGAGCAGCAGATGTGCGAAAAATTTATTGTCTTCTCAACCATTTCTTAGCTTCAAACTCCCATATCTCGCGAACGGATTGACCTAACCCAAAAATTCCTATGGCATCTGAAAGTAGAAACTCACCCGATTACAACGGTATGTGTATTTTTTCCCTAGGCCATTCTGGTTAAGCGTTTGGAGCACCAGAATTGTGAAAAATTTTTTGCCTTCTCAACCATTTCTTAGCTTCAAACTCCCATATCTCGCGAACAGATTGACGTAACCCAAAAATTCCTGTTGCATCTGAAAGTAGAAACTCGCCCGATTACAACGGTATGTGTATTTTTTCCCTAGGCCATTCTGGTTAAGCGTTTGGAGCAGCAGAATTGCGAAAAATTTTTTGCCTTCTCAACCATTTCTTGGCTTCAAACTCCCATATCTCGCGAACGGATTGACCTAACCCAAAAATTCCTATTGCATCTGAAAGTAGAAACTCGCCCGATTACAACGGTGTTTGTATTTTTTCCCTAGGCCATTCTGGTTAAGTGTATGGAGCAGCAGAATTGCGAAAATTTTTTTGCCTTCTCAACCATTTCTTGGCTTCAAAGTCCCATATCTCGCGAACGGATTGACATAACCCAAAAATTCCTATTGCACCTGAAAGTAGAAACTCGCCCGATTAGAGCGGTATGTGTATTTTTTCCCTAGGCCATTCTGGTTAAGCGTTTGGAGCAGCAGAATTGCGAAAAATTTTTTGCCTTCTCAACCATTTCTTGGCTTCAAACTCCCATATCTCGCGAACGGATTGACCTAACCCAAAAATTCCTATTGCATCTGAAAGTAGAAACTCGCCCGATTACAACGGTGTTTGTATTTTTTCCCTAGGCCATTCTGGTTAAGTGTATGGAGCAGCAGAATTGCGAAAATTTTTTTGCCTTCTCAACCATTTCTTGGCTTCAAACTCCCATATCTCGCGAACGGATTGACGTGACCCAAAATTTCCTATTGCATCTGAAAGTAGAAACTCGCCCGATTACAACGTTATGTGTATTTTTTCCCTAGGCCATTCTGGTTAAGCGTTTGGAGCAGCAGAAGTGCGAAGAATTTGTTGTCTTCTCAACCATTTCTTAGCTTCAAACTCCCATATCTCGCGAACGGATTGACCAAACCCAGAAGTTCCTGCTGCGTCTGAAAGTAGAAACTCGCCCGATTACAACGGTATGTGTATTTTTTCCCTAGGTCATTCTGGTTAAGCGTTTGTCGCGGCAGAATTGCGAAAAATTTTTTGCCTTCTCAACCATTTCTTAGCTTCAAACTCCCATATCTCGCGAACGGATTGACTTAACCCAAAAATTCCTATTGTATCTGCAAGTAGAAACTCGCCCGATTACAACGGTATGTGTATTTTTTCCCTAGGCCATTCTGGTTAAGCGTTTGGAGCAGCAGAATTGCGAAAAGTTTTTTGCCTTCTCAACCATTTCTTGTCTTCAAACTCCCATATCTCGCGAACGGATTGACCTAACCCAAAAATTCCTATTGCATCTGAAAGTTGAAACTCGCCCGACTACATTGGTATGTGTATTTTTTCCCTAGGGCATTCTGGTTAAGCGTTTGGACCAGCAGAATTGCGAAAAATTGTATGCCTTCTCAACCATTTCTTGGCTTCAAACTCCCATATCTCGCGAACGGATAGACCTAACCCAAAAATTCCTGTTGCGTGTGAAAGTAGAAACTCGCCCGATTACAACGGTATGTGTATTTTTTCCCTAGTCCATTCTGGTTAAGCGTTTGGAGCAGCAGAATTGCGAAAAATTTGTTGTCTTCTCAACCATTTCTTAGCTTCAAACTCCCATATCTCGCGAACGGATTGACCAAACCCAAAAATTCCTGCTGCGTCTGAATGTAGAAACTCGCCCGATTATAACTATATGCGTATTTTTTCCCTAGGCCATTCTGGTTAAGCGTTCGGAGCAGCAGAATTGCGAAAAATTTTTTGCCTTCTCAACCATTTCTTGTCTTCAAACTCCCATATCTCGCGAACGGATTGACCTAACCAAAAAATTCCTATTGCATCTGAAAGTAGAAACTCGCCCGATTACAACGGTATGTGTATTTTTTCCCTAGGCCATTCTGGTTAAGCGTTTGGAGCAGCAGAATTGTGAAAAATTTTTTGCCTTCTCTACCATTTCTTGGCTTCAAACTACCATATGTCGCGAACGAATTGACCTAACCCAAAAATTCCTATTGCATCTGAAAGTAGAAACTCGCCCGATTACAACGGTATGTGTATGTTTTCCCTAGGCCATTCTGGTTAAGCGTTTGGAGCAGCAGAAGTGCGAAAAATTTGTTGTCTTCTCAACCATTTCTTAGCTTCAAACTCCCATATCTCGCGAACAGATTGACGTAACCCAAAAATTCCTGTTGCATCTGAAAGTAGAAACTCGCCCGATTACAACGGTATGTGTATTTTTTCCCTAGGCCATTCTGGTTAAGCGTTTGGAACAGCAGAATTGCGAAAAATTTTTTGCCTTCTCAACCATTTCTTGTCTTCAAACTCCCATATCTCGCGAACGGATTGACCTAACCCAAAAATTCCTGTTGCGTCTGAAAGTAGAAACTCGCACGATTAGAACGCTATGTGTATTTTTTCCCTAGGCCATTCTGGTTAAGCGTTCGGAGCAGCAGAATTGCGAAAAATTTTTTGCCTTCTCAACCATTTCTTGTCTTCAAACTCCCATATCTCGCGAACGGATTGACCTAACCCAAAAATTCCTATTGCATCTGAAAGTAGAAACTCGCCCGATCACAACGGTATGTGTATTTTTTCCCTAGGCCATTCTGGTTAAGCGTTTGGAGCAGCAGAATTGCGAAAAATTTCTTGCCTTCTCAACCATTTCTTGGCTTCAAGCTCCCATATCTCGCGAACGGATTGACCTAACCCAAAAATTCCTATTGCATCTGAAAGTAGAAACTCGCCCGATCACAACGGTATGTGTATTTTCTCCCTAGGCCATTCTGGTTAAGCGTTTGGAGCAGCAGAATTGCGAAAAATTTTTTGCCTTCTCTACCATTTCTTGGCTTCAAACTCCCATATCTCGCGAACGGATTAACCTAACCCAAAAATTCCTATTGCACCTGAAAGTAGAAACTCGCCCGATTACAACGGTATTTGTATTTTTTCCCTAGGCCATTCTGGTTAAGCGTTTGGAGCAGCAGAAGTGCGAAAAATTTGTTGTCTTGTCAACCATTTCTTAGCTTCAGACTCCTATATCTCGCGAACGGATTGACCAAACCCAGATTTTCCTGCTGCGTCTGAAAGTAGAAACTCGCCCGATTACAACGGTATGTGTATTTTATCCCTAGGCCATTCTGGTTAAGCGTTCGGAGCAGCAGAATTGCGAAAAATTTTTTGCCTTCTCAACCATTTCTTGGCTTCAAACTCCCATAACTCGCGAACGGATTGACCTAACCCAAAAATTCCTGTTGCGTCTGAAAGTAGAAACTCGCCCGGTTACAACGGTATGTGTATTTTTTCCCTAGGCCATTCTGGTTAAGCGTTTGGAGCAGCAGAATTGCGAAAAATTTGTTGCCTTCTCAACCATTTCTTGGCTTCAAACTCCCATATCTCGCGAACGGATTGACCTAACCCAAAAATTCCTGTTGCGTCTGAAAGTAGAAACTCGCCCGATTACAACGGTATGTGTATTTTTTCCCTAGGCCATTCTGGTTAAGCGTTTGGAGCAGCAGAATTGCGAAAAATTTTTTGCCTTCTCAACCATTTCTTGTCTTCAAACACCCATATCTCGCGAACGGATTGACCTAACCCAAAAATTCCTATTGCATCTGAAAGTAGAAACTCGCCCGATTACAACGGTATGTGTATTTTTTCCCTAGGCCATTCTGGTTAAGCGTTTGTAGCAGCAGAATTGTGAAAAATTTTTTGCCTTCTCTACCATTTCTTGGCTTCAAACTCCCATATCTCGCGAACGGATTGACCTAACCCAAAAATTCCTATTGCATCTGAAAGTAGAAACTCGCCCGATTACAACGGTATGTGAATTTTGTCCCTAGGCCATTATGGTTAAGCGTTTGGAGCAGCAGAATTGCGAAAAATTTTTTGCCTTCTCTACCATTTCTTGGCTTCAAACTCCCATATCTCGCGAACGGATTGACCTAACCCAAAAATTCCTATTGCATCTGAAAGTAGAAGCTCGCCCGATTACAACGGTATTTGTATTTTTTCCCTAGGCCATTCTGGTTAAGCGTTTGGAGCAGCAGAAGTGCGAAAAATTTGTTGTCTTCTCAACCATTTCTTAGCTTCAAACTCCCATATCTCGCGAACGGATTGACCTAACCCAAAAATTCCTATTGCATCTGAAAGTAGAAACTCGCCCGATTACAACGGTATGTGTATTTTTTCCCTAGGCCATTCTGGTTTAGCGTTTGGAGCAGCAGAATTGTGAAAAATTTTTTGCCTTCTCTACCATTTCTTGGCTTCAAACTACCATATGTCGCGAACGAATTGACCTAACCCAAAAATTCCTATTGCATCTGAAAGTAGAAACTCGCCCGATTACAAAGGTATGTGTATGTTTTCCCTAGGCCATTCTGGTTAAGCGTTTGGAGCTGCAGAAGTGCGAAAAATTTGTTGTCTTCTCAACCATTTCTTAGCTTCAAACTCCCATATCTCGCGAACGGATTGACGTAACCCAAAAATTCCTGTTGCATCTGAAAGTAGAAACTCGCCCGATTACAACGGTATGTGTATTTTTTCCCTAGGCCATTCTGGTTAAGCGTTTGGAACAGCAGAATTGCGAAAAATTTTTTGCCTTCTCAACCATTTCTTGTCTTCAAACTCCCATATCTCGCGAACGGATTGACCTAAACCAAAAATTCCTGTTGCGTCTGAAAGTAGAAACTCGCACGATTACAACGCTATGTGTATTTTTTCCCTAGGCCATTCTGGTTAAGCGTTCGGAGCAGCAGAATTGCGAAAAATTTTTTGCCTTCTCAACCATTTCTTGTCTTCAAACTCCCATATCTCGCGAACGGATTGACCTAACCCAAAAATTCCTATTGCATCTGAAAGTAGAAACTCGCCCGATCACAACGGTATGTGTATTTTTTCCCTAGGCCATTCTGGTTAAGCGTTTGGAGCAGCAGAATTGCGAAAAATTTCTTGCCTTCTCAACCATTTCTTGGCTTCAAGCTCCCATATCTCGCGAAAGGATTGACCTAACGCAAAAATTCCTATTGCATCTGAAAGTAGAAACTCGCCCGATCACAACGGTATGTGTATTTTTCCCCTAGGCCATTCTGGTTAAGCGTTTGGAGCAGCAGAATTGCGAAAAATTTTTTGCCTTCTCTACCATTTCTTGGCTTCAAACTCCCATATCTCGCGAACGGATTGACCTAACCCAAAAATTCCTATTGCACCTGAAAGTAGAAACTCGCCCGATTACAACGGTATTTGTATTTTTTCCCTAGGCCATTCTGGTTAAGCGTTTGGAGCAGCAGAAGTGCGAAAAATTTGTTGTCTTGTCAACCATTTCTTAGCTTCAGACTCCTATATCTCGCGAACGGATTGATCAAACCCAGATTTTCCTGCTGCGTCTGAAAGTAGAAACTCGCCCGATTACAACGGTATGTGTATTTTTTCCCTAGGCCATTCTGGTTAAGCGTTTGTAGCAGCAGAATTGTGAAAAATTTTTTGCCTTCTCTACCATTTCTTGGCTTCAAACTCCCATATCTCGCGAACGGATTGACCTAACCCAAAAATTCCTATTGCATCTGAAAGTAGAAACTCGCCCGATTACAACGGTATGTGAATTTTGTCCCTAGGCCATTATGGTTAAGCGTTTGGAGCAGCAGAATTGCGAAAAATTTTTTGCCTTCTCTACCATTTCTTGGCTTCAAACTCCCATATCTCGCGAACGGATTGACCTAACCCAAAAATTCCTATTGCATCTGAAAGTAGAAGCTCGCCCGATTACAACGGTATTTGTATTTTTTCCCTAGGCCATTCTGGTTAAGCGTTTGGAGCAGCAGAAGTGCGAAAAATTTGTTGTCTTCTCAACCATTTCTTAGCTTCAAACTCCCATATCTCGCGAACGGATTGACCTAACCCAAAAATTCCTATTGCATCTGAAAGTAGAAACTCGCCCGATTACAACGGTATGTGTATTTTTTCCCTAGGCCATTCTGGTTTAGCGTTTGGAGCAGCAGAATTGTGAAAAATTTTTTGCCTTCTCTACCATTTCTTGGCTTCAAACTACCATATGTCGCGAACGAATTGACCTAACCCAAAAATTCCTATTGCATCTGAAAGTAGAAACTCGCCCGATTACAAAGGTATGTGTATGTTTTCCCTAGGCCATTCTGGTTAAGCGTTTGGAGCTGCAGAAGTGCGAAAAATTTGTTGTCTTCTCAACCATTTCTTAGCTTCAAACTCCCATATCTCGCGAACGGATTGACGTAACCCAAAAATTCCTGTTGCATCTGAAAGTAGAAACTCGCCCGATTACAACGGTATGTGTATTTTTTCCCTAGGCCATTCTGGTTAAGCGTTTGGAACAGCAGAATTGCGAAAAATTTTTTGCCTTCTCAACCATTTCTTGTCTTCAAACTCCCATATCTCGCGAACGGATTGACCTAAACCAAAAATTCCTGTTGCGTCTGAAAGTAGAAACTCGCACGATTACAACGCTATGTGTATTTTTTCCCTAGGCCATTCTGGTTAAGCGTTCGGAGCAGCAGAATTGCGAAAAATTTTTTGCCTTCTCAACCATTTCTTGTCTTCAAACTCCCATATCTCGCGAACGGATTGACCTAACCCAAAAATTCCTATTGCATCTGAAAGTAGAAACTCGCCCGATCACAACGGTATGTGTATTTTTTCCCTAGGCCATTCTGGTTAAGCGTTTGGAGCAGCAGAATTGCGAAAAATTTCTTGCCTTCTCAACCATTTCTTGGCTTCAAGCTCCCATATCTCGCGAAAGGATTGACCTAACGCAAAAATTCCTATTGCATCTGAAAGTAGAAACTCGCCCGATCACAACGGTATGTGTATTTTTCCCCTAGGCCATTCTGGTTAAGCGTTTGGAGCAGCAGAATTGCGAAAAATTTTTTGCCTTCTCTACCATTTCTTGGCTTCAAACTCCCATATCTCGCGAACGGATTGACCTAACCCAAAAATTCCTATTGCACCTGAAAGTAGAAACTCGCCCGATTACAACGGTATTTGTATTTTTTCCCTAGGCCATTCTGGTTAAGCGTTTGGAGCAGCAGAAGTGCGAAAAATTTGTTGTCTTGTCAACCATTTCTTAGCTTCAGACTCCTATATCTCGCGAACGGATTGATCAAACCCAGATTTTCCTGCTGCGTCTGAAAGTAGAAACTCGCCCGATTACAACGGTATGTGTATTTTTTCCCTAGGCCATTCTGGTTAAGCGTTCGGAGCAGCAGAATTGCGAAAAATTTTTTGCCTTCTCAACCATTTCTTGGCTTCAAACTCCCATAACTCGCGAACGGATTGAACTAACCCAAAAATTCCTGTTGCGTCTGAAAGTAGAAACTCGCCCGGTTACAACGGTATGTGTATTTTTTCCCTAGGCCATTCTGGTTAAGCGTTTGGAGCAGCAGAAGTGCGAAAAATTTGTTGCCTTCTCAACCATTTCTTGGCTTCAAACTCCCATATCTCGCGAACGGATTGACCTAACCCAAAAATTCCTGTTGCGTCTGAAAGTAGAAACTCGCCCGATTACAACGGTATGTGTATTTTTTCCCTAGGCCATTCTGGTTAAGCGTTTGGAGCAGCAGAATTGCGAAAAATTTTTTGCCTTCTCAACCATTTCTTGTCTTCAAACACCCATATCTCGCGAACGGATTGACCTAACCCAAAAATTCCTATTGCATCTGAAAGTAGAAACTCGCCCGATTACAACGGTATGTGTATTTTTTCCCTAGGCCATTCTGGTTAAGCGTTTGTAGCAGCAGAATTGTGAAAAATTTTTTGCCTTCTCTACCATTTCTTGGCTTCAAACTCCCATATCTCGCGAACGGATTGACCTAACCCAAAAATTCCTATTGCATCTGAAAGTAGAAACTCGCCCGATTACAACGGTATGTGAATTTTGTCCCTAGGCCATTATGGTTAAGCGTTTGGAGCAGCAGAATTGCGAAAAATTTTTTGCCTTCTCTACCATTTCTTGGCTTCAAACTCCCATATCTCGCGAACGGATTGACCTAACCCAAAAATTCCTATTGCATCTGAAAGTAGAAGCTCGCCCGATTACAACGGTATTTGTATTTTTTCCCTAGGCCATTCTGGTTAAGCGTTTGGAGCAGCAGAAGTGCGAAAAATTTGTTGTCTTCTCAACCATTTCTTAGCTTCAAACTCCTATATCTCGCGAACGGATTGACCAAACCCAGATGTTCCTGCTGCGTCTGAAAGTAGAAACTCGCCCGATTACAACGGTATGTGTATTTTTTCCCTGGGCCATTCTGGTTAAGTGTTCGGTGCAGCAGAATTGCGAAAAATTTTTTGCCTTCTCAACCATTTCTTGTCTTCAAACTCCCATATCTCGCGAACGGATTGACCTAACCCAAAAATTCCTATTGCATCTGAAAGTAGAAACTCGCCCGATTACAACGGTATGTGTATTTTTTCCCTAGGCCATTCTGGTTAAGCGTTTGGAGCAGCAGAATTGTGAAAAATTTTTTGCCTTCTCTACCATTTGTTGGCTTCAAACTACCATATGTCGCGAACGAATTGACCTAACCCAAAAATTCCTATTGCATCTGAAAGTAGAAACTCGCCCGATCACAACGGTATGTGTATTTTTTCCCTAGGCCATTCTGGTTAAGCGTTTGGAGCAGCAGAATTGCGAAAAATTTTTTGCCTTCTCTACCATTTCTTGGCTTCAAACTCCCATATCTCGCGAACGGATTGACCTAACCCAAAAATTCCTATTGCACCTGAAAGTAGAAACTCGCCCGATTACAACGGTATTCGTATTTTTTCCCTAGGCCATTCTGGTTAAGCGTTTGGAGCAGCAGAAGTGCGAAAAATTTGTTGTCTTGTCAACCATTTCTTAGCTTCAGACTGCTATATCTCGCGAACGGATTGACCAAACCCAGATTTTCCTGTTGCATCTGAAAGTAGAAACTCGCCCGATTACAACGGTATGTGTATTTTTTCCCTAGGCCATTCTGGTTAAGCGTTTGGAACAGCAGAATTGCGAAAAATTTTTTGCCTTCTCAACCATTTCTTGTCTTCAAACTCCCATATCTCGCGAACGGATTGACCTAACCCAAAAATTCCTATTGCATCTGAAAGTAGAAACTCGCCCCATCACAACGGTATGTGTATTTTTTCCCTAGGCCATTCTGGTTAAGCGTTTGGAGCAGCAGAATTGTGAAAAATTTTTTGCCTTCTCTACCATTTCTTGGCTTCAAACTCCCATATCTCGCGAACGGATTGACCTAACCCAAAAATTCCTATTGCATCTGAAAGTAGAAACTCGCCCGATTACAACGGTATGTGTATTTTTTCCCTAGTCCATTCTGGTTAAGCGTTTGGAGCAGCAGAATTGCGAAAAATTTGTTGTCTTCTCAACCATTTCTTAGCTTCAAACTCCCATATCTCGCGAACGGATTGACCAAACCCAAAAATTCCTGCTGCGCCTGAAAGTAGAAACTCGCCCGATTATAACGATATGCGTATTTTTTCCCTAGGCCATTCTGGTTAAGCGTTTGGAGCAGCAGAATTGCGAAAAATGTTTTGCCTTCTCAACCATTTCTTGTCTTCAAACTCTCATATCTCGCGAATGGATTGACATAACCCAAAAATTCCTATTGCATCTGACAGTAGAAACTCGCCCGATTACAACGGTACGTGTATTTTTCCCTTAGGCCATTCTGGTTAAGCGATTGGAGCAGCAGATGTGCGAAAAATTTATTGTCTTCCCAACCATTTCTTAGCTTCAAACTCCCATATCTCGCGAACGGATTGACCTAACCCAAAAATTCCTATGGCATCTGAAAGTAGAAACTCACCCGATTACAACGGTATGTGTATTTTTTCCCTAGGCCATTCTGGTTAAGCGTTTGGAGCAGCAGAATTGTGAAAAATTTTTTGCCTTCTCAACCATTTCTTAGCTTCAAACTCCCATATCTCGCGAACAGATTGACGTAACCCAAAAATTCCTGTTGCATCTGAAAGTAGAAACTCGCCCGATTACAACGGTATGTGTATTTTTTCCCTAGGCCATTCTGGTTAAGCGTTTGGAGCAGCAGAATTGCGAAAAATTTTTTGCCTTCTCAACCATTTCTTGGCTTCAAACTCCCATATCTCGCGAACGGATTGACCTAACCCAAAAATTCCTATTGCATCTGAAAGTAGAAACTCGCCCGATTACAACGGTGTTTGTATTTTTTCCCTAGGCCATTCTGGTTAAGTGTATGGAGCAGCAGAATTGCGAAAATTTTTTTGCCTTCTCAACCATTTCTTGGCTTCAAAGTCCCATATCTCGCGAACGGATTGACATAACCCAAAAATTCCTATTGCACCTGAAAGTAGAAACTCGCCCGATTAGAGCGGTATGTGTATTTTTTCCCTAGGCCATTCTGGTTAAGCGTTTGGAGCAGCAGAAGTGCGAAAAATTTGTTGTCTTCTCAACCATTTCTTAGCTTCAAACTCCCATATCTCGCGAACGGATTGACGTGACCCAAAATTTCCTATTGCATCTGAAAGTAGAAACTCGCCCGATTACAACGTTATGTGTATTTTTTCCCTAGGCCATTCTGGTTAAGCGTTTGGAGCAGCAGAAGTGCGAAGAATTTGTTGTCTTCTCAACCATTTCTTAGCTTCAAACTCCCATATCTCGCGAACGGATTGACCAAACCCAGAAGTTCCTGCTGCGTCTGAAAGTAGAAACTCGCCCGATTACAACGGTATGTGTATTTTTTCCCTAGGTCATTCTGGTTAAGCGTTTGTCGCGGCAGAATTGCGAAAAATTGTTTGCCTTCTCAACCATTTCTTAGCTTCAAACTCCCATATCTCGCGAACGGATTGACCTAACCCAAAAATTCCTATTGTATCTGCAAGTAGAAACTCGCCCGATTACAACGGTATGTGTATTTTTTCCCTAGGCCATTCTGGTTAAGCGTTTGGAGCAGCAGAATTGCGAAAAGTTTTTTGCCTTCTCAACCATTTCTTGTCTTCAAACTCCCATATCTCGCGAACGGATTGACCTAACCCAAAAATTCCTATTGCATCTGAAAGTTGAAACTCGCCCGACTACATTGGTATGTGTATTTTTTCCCTAGGGCATTCTGGTTAAGCGTTTGGACCAGCAGAATTGCGAAAAATTGTATGCCTTCTCAACCATTTCTTGGCTTCAAACTCCCATATCTCGCGAACGGATAGACCTAACCCAAAAATTCCTGTTGCGTGTGAAAGTAGAAACTCGCCCGATTACAACGGTATGTGTATTTTTTCCCTAGTCCATTCTGGTTAAGCGTTTGGAGCAGCAGAATTGCGAAAAATTTGTTGTCTTCTCAACCATTTCTTAGCTTCAAACTCCCATATCTCGCGAACGGATTGACCAAACCCAAAAATTCCTGCTGCGTCTGAAAGTAGAAACTCGCCCGATTATAACGATATGCGTATTTTTTCCCTAGGCCATTCTGGTTAAGCGTTCGGAGCAGCAGAATTGCGAAAAATTTTTTGCCTTCTCAACCATTTCTTGTCTTCAAACTCCCATATCTCGCGAACGGATTGACCTAACCAAAAAATTCCTATTGCATCTGAAAGTAGAAACTCGCCCGATTACAACGGTATGTGTATTTTTTCCCTAGGCCATTCTGGTTAAGCGTTTGGAGCAGCAGAATTGTGAAAAATTTTTTGCCTTCTCTACCATTTCTTGGCTTCAAACTACCATATGTCGCGAACGAATTGACCTAACCCAAAAATTCCTATTGCATCTGAAAGTAGAAACTCGCCCGATTACAACGGTATGTGTATGTTTTCCCTAGGCCATTCTGGTTAAGCGTTTGGAGCAGCAGAAGTGCGAAAAATTTGTTGTCTTCTCAACCATTTCTTAGCTTCAAACTCCCATATCTCGCGAACAGATTGACGTAACCCAAAAATTCCTGTTGCATCTGAAAGTAGAAACTCGCCCGATTACAACGGTATGTGTATTTTTTCCCTAGGCCAGTCTGGTTAAGCGTTTGGAACAGCAGAATTGCGAAAAATTTTTTGCCTTCTCAACCATTTCTTGTCTTCAAACTCCCATATCTCGCGAACGGATTGACCTAACCCAAAAATTCCTGTTGCGTCTGAAAGTAGAAACTCGCACGATTACAACGCTATGTGTATTTTTTCCCTAGGCCATTCTGGTTAAGCGTTCGGAGCAGCAGAATTGCGAAAAATTTTTTGCCTTCTCAACCATTTCTTGTCTTCAAACTCCCATATCTCGCGAACGGATTGACCTAACCCAAAAATTCCTATTGCATCTGAAAGTAGAAACTCGCCCGATCACAACGGTATGTGTATTTTTTCCCTAGGCCATTCTGGTTAAGCGTTTGGAGCAGCAGAATTGCGAAAAATTTCTTGCCTTCTCAACCATTTCTTGGCTTCAAGCTCCCATATCTCGCGAACGGATTGACCTAACCCAAAAATTCCTATTGCATCTGAAAGTAGAAACTCGCCCGATCACAACGGTATGTGTATTTTCTCCCTAGGCCATTCTGGTTAAGCGTTTGGAGCAGCAGAATTGCGAAAAATTTTTTGCCTTCTCTACCATTTCTTGGCTTCAAACTCCCATATCTCGCGAACGGATTAACCTAACCCAAAAATTCCTATTGCACCTGAAAGTAGAAACTCGCCCGATTACAACGGTATTTGTATTTTTTCCCTAGGCCATTCTGGTTAAGCGTTTGGAGCAGCAGAAGTGCGAAAAATTTGTTGTCTTGTCAACCATTTCTTAGCTTCAGACTCCTATATCTCGCGAACGGATTGACCAAACCCAGATTTTCCTGCTGCGTCTGAAAGTAGAAACTCGCCCGATTACAACGGTATGTGTATTTTATCCCTAGGCCATTCTGGTTAAGCGTTCGGAGCAGCAGAATTGCGAAAAATTTTTTGCCTTCTCAACCATTTCTTGGCTTCAAACTCCCATAACTCGCGAACGGATTGACCTAACCCAAAAATTCCTGTTGCGTCTGAAAGTAGAAACTCGCCCGGTTACAACGGTATGTGTATTTTTTCCCTAGGCCATTCTGGTTAAGCGTTTGGAGCAGCAGAATTGCGAAAAATTTGTTGCCTTCTCAACCATTTCTTGGCTTCAAACTCCATTATCTCGCGAACGGATTGACCTAACCCAAAAATTCCTGTTGCGTCTGAAAGTAGAAACTCGCCCGATTACAACGGTATGTGTATTTTTTCCCTAGGCCATTCTGGTTAAGCGTTTGGAGCAGCAGAATTGCGAAAAATTTTTTGCCTTCTCAACCATTTCTTGTCTTCAAACACCCATATCTCGCGAACGGATTGACCTAACCCAAAAATTCCTATTGCATCTGAAAGTAGAAACTCGCCCGATTACAACGGTATGTGTATTTTTTCCCTAGGCCATTCTGGTTAAGCGTTTGTAGCAGCAGAATTGTGAAAAATTTTTTGCCTTCTCTACCATTTCTTGGCTTCAAACTCCCATATCTCGCGAACGGATTGACCTAACCCAAAAATTCCTATTGCATCTGAAAGTAGAAACTCGCCCGATTACAACGGTATGTGAATTTTGTCCCTAGGCCATTATGGTTAAGCGTTTGGAGCAGCAGAATTGCGAAAAATTTTTTGCCTTCTCTACCATTTCTTGGCTTCAAACTCCCATATCTCGCGAACGGATTGACCTAACACAAAAATTCCTATTGCATCTGAAAGTAGAAGCTCGCCCGATTACAACGGTATTTGTATTTTTTCCCTAGGCCATTCTGGTTAAGCGTTTGGAGCAGCAGAAGTGCGAAAAATTTGTTGTCTTCTCAACCATTTCTTAGCTTCAAACTCCTATATCTCGCGAACGGATTGACCAAACCCAGATGTTCCTGCTGCGTCTGAAAGTAGAAACTCGCCCGATTACAACGGTATGTGTATTTTTTCCCTGGGCCATTCTGGTTAAGTGTTCGGTGCAGCAGAATTGCGAAAAATTTTTTGCCTTCTCAACCATTTCTTGTCTTCAAACTCCCATATCTCGCGAACGGATTGACCTAACCCAAAAATTCCTATTGCATCTGAAAGTAGAAACTCGCCCGATTACAACGGTATGTGTATTTTTTCCCTAGGCCATTCTGGTTAAGCGTTTGGAGCAGCAGAATTGTGAAAAATTTTTTGCCTTCTCTACCATTTCTTGGCTTCAAACTACCATATGTCGCGAACGAATTGACCTAACCCAAAAATTCCTATTGCATCTGAAAGTAGAAACTCGCCCGATTACAAAGGTATGTGTATGTTTTCCCTAGGCCATTCTGGTTAAGCGTTTGGAGCTGCAGAAGTGCGAAAAATTTGTTGTCTTCTCAACCATTTCTTAGCTTCAAACTCCCATATCTCGCGAACGGATTGACGTAACCCAAAAATTCCTGTTGCATCTGAAAGTAGAAACTCGCCCGATTACAACGGTATGTGTATTTTTTCCCTAGGCCATTCTGGTTAAGCGTTTGGAACAGCAGAATTGCGAAAAATTTTTTGCCTTCTCAACCATTTCTTGTCTTCAAACTCCCATATCTCGCGAACGGATTGACCTAAACCAAAAATTCCTGTTGCGTCTGAAAGTAGAAACTCGCACGATTACAACGCTATGTGTATTTTTTCCCTAGGCCATTCTGGTTAAGCGTTCGGAGCAGCAGAATTGCGAAAAATTTTTTGCCTTCTCAACCATTTCTTGTCTTCAAACTCCCATATCTCGCGAACGGATTGACCTAACCCAAAAATTCCTATTGCATCTGAAAGTAGAAACTCGCCCCATCACAACGGTATGTGTATTTTTTCCCTAGGCCATTCTGGTTAAGCGTTTGGAGCAGCAGAATTGCGAAAAATTTCTTGCCTTCTCAACCATTTCTTGGCTTCAAGCTCCCATATCTCGCGAACGGATTGACCTAACCCAAAAATTCCTATTGCATCTGAAAGTAGAAACTCGCCCGATCACAACGGTATGTGTATTTTTTCCCTAGGCCATTCTGGTTAAGCGTTTGGAGCAGCAGAATTGCGAAAAATTTTTTGCCTTCTCTACCATTTCTTGGCTTCAAACTCCCATATCTCGCGAACGGATTGACCTAACCCAAAAATTCCTATTGCACCTGAAAGTAGAAACTCGCCCGATTACAACGGTATTTGTATTTTTTCCCTAGGCCATTCTGGTTAAGCGTTTGTAGCAGCAGAATTGTGAAAAATTTTTTGCCTTCTCTACCATTTCTTGGCTTCAAACGCCCATATCTCGCGAACGGATTGACCTAACCCAAAAATTCCTATTGCATCTGAAAGTAGAAACTCGCCCGATTACAACGGTATGTGAATTTTGTCCCTAGGCCATTATGGTTAAGCGTTTGGAGCAGCAGAATTGCGAAAAATTTTTTGCCTTCTCTACCATTTCTTGGCTTCAAACTCCCATATCTCGCGAACGGATTGACCTAACCCAAAAATTCCTATTGCATCTGAAAGTAGAAGCTCGCCCGATTACAACGGTATTTGTATTTTTTCCCTAGGCCATTCTGGTTAAGCGTTTGGAGCAGCAGAAGTGCGAAAAATTTGTTGTCTTCTCAACCATTTCTTAGCTTCAAACTCCTATATCTCGCGAACGGATTGACCAAACCCAGATGTTCCTGCTGCGTCTGAAAGTAGAAACTCGCCCGATTACAACGGTATGTGTATTTTTTCCCTGGGCCATTCTGGTTAAGTGTTCGGTGCAGCAGAATTGCGAAAAATTTTTTGCCTTCTCAACCATTTCTTGTCTTCAAACTCCCATATCTCGCGAACGGATTGACCTAACCCAAAAATTCCTATTGCATCTGAAAGTAGAAACTCGCCCGATTACAACGGTATGTGTATTTTTTCCCTAGGCCATTCTGGTTAAGCGTTTGGAGCAGCAGAATTGTGAAAAATTTTTTGCCTTCTCTACCATTTCTTGGCTTCAAACTACCATATGTCGCGAACGAATTGACCTAACCCAAAAATTCCTATTGCATCTGAAAGTAGAAACTCGCCCGATCACAACGGTATGTGTATTTTTTCCCTAGGCCATTCTGGTTAAGCGTTTGGAGCAGCGGAATTGCGAAAAATTTTTTGCCTTCTCTACCATTTCTTGGCTTCAAACTCCCATATCTCGCGAACGGATTGACCTAACCCAAAAATTCCTATTGCACCTGAAAGTAGATACTCGCCCGATTACAACGGTATTTGTATTTTTTCCCTAGGCCATTCTGGTTAAGCGTTTGGAGCAGCAGAAGTGCGAAAAATTTGTTGTCTTGTCAACCATTTCTTAGCTTCAGACTCCTATATCTCGCGAACGGATTGACCTAACCCAAAAATTCCTATTGCATCCGAAAGTGGAAACTCGACCGATTACAACGGTATGTGTATTTTTTCCCTAGGCCATTCTGGTTAAGCGTTTGGAGCAGCAGAATTGTGAAAAATTTTTTGCCTTCTCTACCATTTCTTGGCTTCAAACTCCCATATCTCGCGAACGGATTGACCTAACCCAAAAATTCCTATTGCATCTGAAAGTAGAAACTCGCCCGATTACAACGGTATGTGTATTTTTTCCCTAGGCCATTCTGGTTAAGCGTTTGGAGCAGCAGAATTGCGAAAAATTTTTTGCTTTCTCAACCATTTCTTGGCTTCAAACTCCCATATCTCGCGAACGGATTGACCTAACCCAAAAATTCCTGTTGCGTCTGAAAGTAGAAACTCGCACGATTACAACGCTATGTGTATTTTTTCCCTAGGCCATTCTGGTTAAGCGTTTGGAGCAGCAGAATTGCGAAAAATTTTTTGCCTTCACAACCATTTCTTGGCTTCAAAGTCCCATATCTCGCGAACGGATTGACCTAACCCAAAAATTCCTATTGCATCTGAAAGTAGAAACTCGCACGATTACAACGGTATGTGTATTTTTTCCCTAGGCCATCCTGGTTAAGCGTTTGGAGCAGCAGAATTGCGAAAAATTTCTTGCCTTCTCAACCATTTCTTGGCTTCAAACTCCCATATCTCGCGAACGGATTGACCTAACCCAAAAATTCCTATTGCATCTGAAAGTAGAAGCTCGCCCGATTACAACGGTATTTGCATTTTTTCCCTAGGCCATTCTGGTTAAGCGTTTGGAGCAGCAGAAGTGCGAAAAATTTGTTGTCTTCTCAACCATTTCTTAGCTTCAAACTCCTATATCTCGCGAACGGATTGACCAAACCCAGATGTTCCTGCTGCGTCTGAAAGTAGAAACTCGCCCGATTACAACGGTATGTGTATTTTTTCCCTGGGCCATTCTGGTTAAGTGTTCGGTGCAGCAGAATTGCGAAAAATTTTTTGCCTTCTCAACCATTTCTTGTCTTCAAACTCCCATATCTCGCGAACGGATTGACCTATCCCAAAAATTCCTATTGCATCTGAAAGTAGAAACTCGCCCGATTACAACGGTATTTGTATTTTTTCCCTAGGCCATTCTGGTTAAGCGTTTGGAGCAGCAGAATTGCGAAAAATTTTTTGCCTTCACAACCATTTCTTGGCTTCAAAGTCCCATATCTCGCGAACGGATTGACCTAACCCAAAAATTCCTATTGCATCTGAAAGTAGAAACTCGCCCGATCACAACGGTATGTGTATTTTTTCCCTAGGCCATTCTGGTTAAGCGTTTGGAGCAGCAGAATTGCGAAAAATTTCTTGCCTTCTCAACCATTTCTTGGCTTCAAACTCCCATATCTCGCGAACGGATTGACCTAACCCAAAAATTCCTATGGCATCTGAAAGTAGAAACTCACCCGATTACAACGGTATGTGTATTTTTTCCCTAGGCCATTCTGGTTAAGCGTTTGGAGCAGCAGAGTTGCGAAAAATTTTTTGCCTTCTCAACCATTTCTTGGCTTCAAGCTCCCATATCTCGCGAACGGATTGACCTAACCCAAAAATTCCTATTGCATCTGAAAGTAGAAGCTCGCCCGATTACAACGGTATTTGTATTTTTTCCCTAGGCCATTCTGGTTAAGCGTTTGGAGCAGCAGAAGTGCGAAAAATTTGTTGTCTTCTCAACCATTTCTTAGCTTCAAACTCCTATATCTCGCGAACGGATTGACCAAACCCAGATGTTCCTGCTGCGTCTGAAAGTAGAAACTCGCCCGATTACAACGGTATGTGTATTTTTTCCCTGGGCCATTCTGGTTAAGTGTTCGGTGCAGCAGAATTGCGAAAAATTTTTTGCCTTCTCAACCATTTCTTGTCTTCAAACTCCCATATCTCGCGAACGGATTGACCTAACCCAAAAATTCCTATTGCATCTGAAAGTAGAAACTCGCCCGATTACAACGGTATGTGTATTTTTTCCCTAGGCCATTCTGGTTAAGCGTTTGGAGCAGCAGAATTGTGAAAAATTTTTTGCCTTCTCTACCATTTCTTGGCTTCAAACTACCATATGTCGCGAACGAATTGACCTAACCCAAAAATTCCTATTGCATATGAAAGTAGAAACTCGCCCGATTACAACGGTATGTGTATGTTTTCCCTAGGCCATTCTGGTTAAGCGTTTGGAGCAGCAGAATTGCGAAAAATTTGTTGTCTTCTCAACCATTTCTTAGCTTCAAACTCCCATATCTCGCGAACGGATTGACGTAACCCAAAAATTCCTGTTGCATCTGAAAGTAGAAACTCGCCCGATTACAACGGTATGTGTATTTTTTCCCTAGGCCATTCTGGTTAAGCGTTTGGAACAGCAGAATTGCGAAAAATTTTTTGCCTTCTCAACCATTTCTTGTCTTCAAACTCCCATATCTCGCGAACGGATTGACCTAACCCAAAAATTCCTGTTGCGTCTGAAAGTAGAAACTCGCACGATTACAACGCTATGTGTATTTTTTCCCTGGGCCATTCTGGTTTAGCGTTCGGAGCAGCAGAATTGCGAAAAATTTTTTGCCTTCTCAACCATTTCTTGTCTTCAAACTCCCATATCTCGCGAACGGATTGACCTAACCCAAAAATTCCTACTGCATCTGAAAGTAGAAACTCGCCCGATCACAACGGTATGTGTATTTTTTCCCTAGGCCATTCTGGTTAAGCGTTTGGAGCAGCAGAATTGCGAAAAATTTCTTGCCTTCTCAACCATTTCTTGGCTTCAAGCTCCCATATCTCGCGAACGGATTGACCTAACCCAAAAATTCCTATTGCATCTGAAAGTAGAAACTCGCCCGATCACAACGGTATGTGTATTTTTTCCCTAGGCCATTCTGGTTAAGCGTTTGGAGCAGCAGAATTGCGAAAAATTGTTTGCCTTCTCTACCATTTCTTGGCTTCAAACTCCCATATCTCGCGAACGGATTGACCTAACCCAAAAATTCCTATTGCACCTGAAAGTAGAAACTCGCCCGATTACAACGGTATTTGTATTTTTTCCCTAGGCCATTCTGGTTAAGCGTTTGGAGCAGCAGAAGTGCGAAAAATTTGTTGTCTTGTCAACCATTTCTTAGCTTCAGACTCCTATATCTCGCGAACGGATTGACCAAACCCAGATTTTCCTGTTGCATCTGAAAGTAGAAACTCGCCCGATTACAACGGTATGTGTATTTTTTCCCTAGGCCATTCTGCTTAAGCGTTTGGAACAGCAGAATTGCGAAAAATTTTTTGCCTTCTCAACCATTTCTTGTCTTCAAACTCCCATATCTCGCGAACGGATTGACCTAACCCAAAAATTCCTATTGCATCCGAAAGTGGAAACTCGACCGATTACAACGGTATGTGTATTTTTTCCCTAGGCCATTCTGGTTAAGCGTTTGGAGCAGCAGAATTGTGAAAAATTTTTTGCCTTCTCTACCATTTCTTGGCTTCAAACTCCCATATCTCGCGAACGGATTGACCTAACCCAAAAATTCCTATTGCATCTGAAAGTAGAAACTCGCCCGATTACAACGGTATGTGTATTTTTTCCCTAGGCGATTCTGGTTAAGCGTTCGGAGCAGCAGAATTGCGAAAAATTTTTTGCCTTCTCTACCATTTCTTGGCTTCAAACTCCCATATCTCGCGAACGGATCGACCTAACCCAAAAATTCCTATTGCACCTGAAAGTAGAAACTCGCCCGATTACAACGGTATTTGTATTTTTTCCCTAGGCCATTCTGGTTAAGCGTTTGGAGCAGCAGAATTGCGAAAAATTTTTTGCCTTCACAAACATTTCTTGGCTTCAAAGTCCCATATCTCGCGAACGGATTGACCTAACCCAAAAATTCCTATTGCATCTGAAAGTAGAAACTCGCCCGATCACAACGGTATGTGTATTTTTTCCCTAGGCCATTCTGGTTAAGCGTTTGGAGCAGCAGAATTGCGAAAAATTTTTTGCCTTCTCAACCATTTCTTGGCTTCAAGCTCCCATATCTCGCGAACGGATTGACCTAACCCAAAAATTCCTATTGCATCTGAAAGTAGAAACTCGCCCGATTACAACGGTATTTGTATTTTTTCCCTAGGCCATTCTGGTTAAGCGTTTGGAGCAGCAGAAGTGCGAAAAATTTGTTGTCTTCTCAACAATTTCTTAGCTTCAAACTCCCATATCTCGCGAACGGATTGACGTAACCCAAAAATTCCTGTTGCATCTGAAAGTAGAAACTCGCCCGATTACAACGGTATGTGTATTTTTTCCCTAGGCCATTCTGGTTAAGCGTTTGGAACAGCAGAATTGCGAAAAATTTTTTGCCTTCTCAACCATTTCTTGTCTTCAAACTCCCATATCTCGCGAACGGATTGACCTAACCCAAAAATTCCTATTGCATCCGAAAGTAGAAACTCGACCGATTACAACGGTATGTGTATTTTTTCCCTAGGCCATTCTGGTTAAGCGTTTGGAGCAGCAGAATTGTGAAAAATTTTTTGCCTTCTCTACCATTTCTTGCCTTCAAACTCCCATATCTCGCGAACGGATTGACCTAACCCAAAAATTCCTATTGCATCTGAAAGTGGAAACTCGCCCGATTACAACGGTATGTGTATATTTTCCCTAGGCCATTCTGGTTAAGCGTTTGGAGCAGCAGAAGTGCGAAAAATTTGTTGTCTTCTCAACCATTTCTTAGCTTCAAACTCCCATATCTCGCGAACGGATTGACGTAACCCAAAAATTCCTGTTGCATCTGAAAGTAGAAACTCGCCCGATTACAACGGTATGTGTATTTTTTCCCTAGGCCATTCTGGTTAAGCGTTTGGAGCAGCAGAATTGCGAAAAATTTCTTGCCTTCTCAACCATTTCTTGGCTTCAAACTCCCATATCTCGCGAACGAATTGACCTAACCCAAAAATTCCTATGGCATCTGAAAGTAGAAACTCACCCGATTACAACGGTATGTGTATTTTTTCCCTAGGCCATTCTGGTTAAGCGTTTGGAGCAGCAGAATTGCGAAAAATTTTTTGCCTTCTCAACCATTTCTTGGCTTCAAGCTCCCATATCTCGCGAACGGATTGACCTAACCCAAAAATTCCTATTGCATCTGAAAGTAGAAACTCGCCCGATTACAACGGTATTTGTATTTTTTCCCTAGGCCATTCTGGTTAAGCGTTTGGAGCAGCAGAAGTGCGAAAAATTTGTTGTCTTGTCAACCATTTCTTAGCTTCAGACTCCTATATCTCGCGAACGGATTGACCAAACCCAGATTTTCCTGCTGCGTCTGAAAGAAGAAACTCGCCCGATTACAACGGTATGTGTATTTTTTCCCTAGGCCATTCTGGTTAAGCGTTCGGAGCAGCAGAATTGCGAAAAATTTTTTGCCTTCTCAACCATTTCTTGTCTTCAAACTCCCATATCTCGCGAACGGATTGATCTAACCAAAAAATTCCTATTGCATCTGAAAGTAGAAACTCGCCCGATTACAACGGCATGTGTATTTTTTCCCTAGGCCATTCTGGTTAAGCGTTTGGAGCAGCAGAATTGTGAAAAAATTTTGCCTCCTCTACCATTTCTTGGCTTCAAACTACCATATCTCGCGAACGAATTGACCTAACCCAAAAATTCCTATTGCATCTGAAAGTAGAAACTCGCCCGATTACAACGGTATGTGTATGTTTTCCCTAGGCCATTCTGGTTAAGCGTTTGGAGCAGCAGAAGTGCGAAAAATTTGTTGTCATCTCAACCATTTCTTAGCTTCAAACTCCCATATCTCGCGAACGGATTGACGTAACCCAAAAATTCCTGTTGCATCTGAAAGTAGAAACTCGCCCGATTACAACGGTATGTGTATTTTTTCCCTAGGCCATTCTGGTTAAGCGTTTGGAACAGCAGAATTGCGAAAAATTTTTTGCCTTCTCAACCATTTCTTGTCTTCAAACTCCCATATCTCGCGAACGGATTGACCTAACCCAAAAATTCCTATTGCATCTGAAAGTAGAAACTCGCCCGATTACAACGGTATGTGTATGTTTTCCCTAGGCCATTCTGGTTAAGCGTTTGGAGCAGCAGAAGTGCGAAAAATTTGTTGTCTTCTCAACCATTTCTTAGCTTCAAACTCCCATATCTCGCGAACGGATTGACGTAACCCAAAAATTCCTGTTGCATCTGAAAGTAGAAACCCGCCCGATTACAACGGTATGTGTATTTTTTCCCTAGGCCATTCTGGTTAAGCGTTTGGAACAGCAGAATTGCGAAAAATTTTTTGCCTTCTCAACCATTTCTTGTCTTCAAACTCCCATATCTCGCGAACGGATTGACCTAACCCAAAAATTCCTATTGCATCCGAATGTAGAAACTCGACCGATTACAACGGTATGTGTATTTTTTCCCTAGGCCATTCTGGTTAAGCGTTTGGAGCAGCAGAATTGTGAAAAATTTTTTGCCTTCTCTACCATTTCTTGGCTTCAAACTCCCATATCTCGCGAACGGATTGACCTAACCCAAAAATTCCTATTGCATCTGAAAGTAGAAACTCGCCCGATTACAACGGTATGTGTATTTTTTCCCTAGGCCATTCTGGTTAAGCGTTTGGAGCAGCAGAATTGCGAAAAATTTTTTGCCTTCTCTACCATTTCTTGGCTTCAAACTGCCATATCTCGCGAACGAATTGACCTAACCCAAAAATTCCTATTGCATCTGAAAGTAGAAACTCGCCCGATTACAACGGTATGTGTATGTTTTCCCTAGGCCATTCTGGTTAAGCGTTTGGAGCAGCAGAATTGCGAAAAATTTTTTGCCTTCTCAACCATTTCTTGGCTTCAAGCTCCCATATCTCGCGAACGGATTGACCTAACCCAAAAATTCCTATTGCATCTGAAAGTAGAAACTCGCCCGATTACAACGGTATTTGTATTTTTTCCCTAGGCCATTCTGGTTAAGCATTTGGAGCAGCAGAAGTGCGAAAAATTTGTTGTCTTGTCAACCATTTCTTAGCTTCAGACTCCTATATCTCGCGAAGGGATTGACCAAACCCAGATTTTCCTGCTGCGTCTGAAAGTAGAAACTCGCCCGATTACAACGGTATGTGTATTTTTTCCCTAGGGCATTCTGGTTAAGCGTTCGGAGCAGCAGAATTGCGAAAAATTTTTTGCCTTCTCAACCATTTCTTGTCTTCAAACTCCCATATCTCGCGAACGGATTGACCTAACCAAAAAATTCCTATTGCATCTGAAAGTAGAAACTCGCCCGATTACAACGGTGTGTGTATTTTTTCCCTAGGCCATTCTGGTTAAGCGTTTGGAGCAGCAGAATTGTGAAAAATTTTTTGCCTTCTCTACCATTTCTTGGCTTCAAACTCCCATATCTCGCGAACGGATTGACCTAACCCAAAAATTCCTATTGCATCCGAATGTAGAAACTCGACCGATTACAACGGTATGTGTATTTTTTCCCTAGGCCATTCTGGTTAAGCGTTTGGAGCAGCAGAATTGTGAAAAATTTTTTGCCTTCTCTACCATTTCTTGGCTTCAAA
Source organism: Ptiloglossa arizonensis (assembly GCF_051014685.1). Lineage (NCBI taxonomy): Eukaryota > Metazoa > Arthropoda > Insecta > Hymenoptera > Colletidae > Ptiloglossa > Ptiloglossa arizonensis. The sequence goes on along the minus strand of NW_027478688.1, from coordinate 22,775 downwards.
CTACCTTATCTCGCGAACGAATTGACCTAACCCAAAAATTCCTATTGCATCTGAAAGTAGAAACTCGCCAGATTACAACGGTATGTGTATGTTTTCCCTAGGCCATTCTGGTTAAGCGTTTGGAGCAGCAGAATTGCGAAAAATTTTTTGCCTTCTCTACCATTTCTTGGCTTCAAACTCCCATATCTCGCGAACGGATTGACCTAACCCAAAAATTCCTATTGCACCTGAAAGTAGAAACTCGCCCGATTACAACGGTATTTGTATTTTTTCCCTAGGCCATTCTGGTTAAGCGTTTGGAGCAGCAGAATTGCGAAAAATTTTTTGCCTTCACAACCATTTCTTGGCTTCAAAGTCCCATATCTCGCGAACGGATTGACCTAACCCAAAAATTCCTATTGCATCCGAATGTAGAAACTCGACCGATTACAACGGTATGTGTATTTTTTCCCTAGGCCATTCTGGTTAAGCGTTTGGAGCAGCAGAATTGCGAAAAATTTTTTGCCTTCTCAACCATTTCTTGTCTTCAAACTCCCATATCTCGCGAACGGATTGACCTAACCCAAAAATTCCTATTGCATCCGAATGTAGAAACTCGACCGATTACAACGGTATGTGTATTTTTTCCCTAGGCCATTCTGGTTAAGCGTTTGGAGCAGCAGAATTGTGAAAAATTTTTTGCCTTCTCTACCATTTCTTGGCTTCAAACTCCCATATCTCGCGAACGGATTGACCTAACCCAAAAATTCCTATTGCATCTGAAAGTAGAAACTCGCCCGATTACAACGGTATGTGTATTTTTTCCCTAGGCCATTCTGGTTAAGCGTTTGGAGCAGCAGAATTGCGAAAAATTTTTTGCCTTCTCTACCATTTCTTGGCTTCAAACTGCCATATCTCGCGAACGAATTGACCTAACCCAAAAATTCCTATTGCATCTGAAAGTAGAAACTCGCCCGATTACAACGGTATGTGTATGTTTTCCCTAGGCCATTCTGGTTAAGCGTTTGGAGCAGCAGAATTGCGAAAAATTTTTTGCCTTCTCAACCATTTCTTGGCTTCAAGCTCCCATATCTCGCGAACGGATTGACCTAACCCAAAAATTCCTATTGCATCTGAAAGTAGAAACTCGCCCGATTACAACGGTATTTGTATTTTTTCCCTAGGCCATTCTGGTTAAGCATTTGGAGCAGCAGAAGTGCGAAAAATTTGTTGTCTTGTCAACCATTTCTTAGCTTCAGACTCCTATATCTCGCGAAGGGATTGACCAAACCCAGATTTTCCTGCTGCGTCTGAAAGTAGAAACTCGCCCGATTACAACGGTATGTGTATTTTTTCCCTAGGGCATTCTGGTTAAGCGTTCGGAGCAGCAGAATTGCGAAAAATTTTTTGCCTTCTCAACCATTTCTTGTCTTCAAACTCCCATATCTCGCGAACGGATTGACCTAACCAAAAAATTCCTATTGCATCTGAAAGTAGAAACTCGCCCGATTACAACGGTGTGTGTATTTTTTCCCTAGGCCATTCTGGTTAAGCGTTTGGAGCAGCAGAATTGTGAAAAATTTTTTGCCTTCTCTACCATTTCTTGGCTTCAAACTCCCATATCTCGCGAACGGATTGACCTAACCCAAAAATTCCTATTGCATCCGAATGTAGAAACTCGACCGATTACAACGGTATGTGTATTTTTTCCCTAGGCCATTCTGGTTAAGCGTTTGGAGCAGCAGAATTGTGAAAAATTTTTTGCCTTCTCTACCATTTCTTGGCTTCAAACTACCTTATCTCGCGAACGAATTGACCTAACCCAAAAATTCCTATTGCATCTGAAAGTAGAAACTCGCCAGATTACAACGGTATGTGTATGTTTTCCCTAGGCCATTCTGGTTAAGCGTTTGGAGCAGCAGAATTGCGAAAAATTTTTTGCCTTCTCTACCATTTCTTGGCTTCAAACTCCCATATCTCGCGAACGGATTGACCTAACCCAAAAATTCCTATTGCACCTGAAAGTAGAAACTCGCCCGATTACAACGGTATTTGTATTTTTTCCCTAGGCCATTCTGGTTAAGCGTTTGGAGCAGCAGAATTGCGAAAAATTTTTTGCCTTCACAACCATTTCTTGGCTTCAAAGTCCCATATCTCGCGAACGGATTGACCTAACCCAAAAATTCCTATTGCATCTGAAAGTAGAAACTCGCCCGATCACAACGGTATGTGTATTTTTTCCCTAGGGCATTCTGGTTAAGCGTTCGGAGCAGCAGAATTGCGAAAAATTTTTTGCCTTCTCAACCATTTCTTGTCTTCAAACTCCCATATCTCGCGAACGGATTGACCTAACCAAAAAATTCCTATTGCATCTGAAAGTAGAAACTCGCCCGATTACAACGGTGTGTGTATTTTTTCCCTAGGCCATTCTGGTTAAGCGTTTGGAGCAGCAGAATTGTGAAAAATTTTTTGCCTTCTCTACCATTTCTTGGCTTCAAACTCCCATATCTCGCGAACGGATTGACCTAACCCAAAAATTCCTATTGCATCCGAATGTAGAAACTCGACCGATTACAACGGTATGTGTATTTTTTCCCTAGGCCATTCTGGTTAAGCGTTTGGAGCAGCAGAATTGTGAAAAATTTTTTGCCTTCTCTACCATTTCTTGGCTTCAAACTACCTTATCTCGCGAACGAATTGACCTAACCCAAAAATTCCTATTGCATCTGAAAGTAGAAACTCGCCAGATTACAACGGTATGTGTATGTTTTCCCTAGGCCATTCTGGTTAAGCGTTTGGAGCAGCAGAATTGCGAAAAATTTTTTGCCTTCTCTACCATTTCTTGGCTTCAAACTCCCATATCTCGCGAACGGATTGACCTAACCCAAAAATTCCTATTGCACCTGAAAGTAGAAACTCGCCCGATTACAACGGTATTTGTATTTTTTCCCTAGGCCATTCTGGTTAAGCGTTTGGAGCAGCAGAATTGCGAAAAATTTTTTGCCTTCACAACCATTTCTTGGCTTCAAAGTCCCATATCTCGCGAACGGATTGACCTAACCCAAAAATTCCTATTGCATCCGAATGTAGAAACTCGACCGATTACAACGGTATGTGTATTTTTTCCCTAGGCCATTCTGGTTAAGCGTTTGGAGCAGCAGAATTGCGAAAAATTTTTTGCCTTCTCAACCATTTCTTGTCTTCAAACTCCCATATCTCGCGAACGGATTGACCTAACCCAAAAATTCCTATTGCATCCGAATGTAGAAACTCGACCGATTACAACGGTATGTGTATTTTTTCCCTAGGCCATTCTGGTTAAGCGTTTGGAGCAGCAGAATTGTGAAAAATTTTTTGCCTTCTCTACCATTTCTTGGCTTCAAACTCCCATATCTCGCGAACGGATTGACCTAACCCAAAAATTCCTATTGCATCTGAAAGTAGAAACTCGCCCGATTACAACGGTATGTGTATTTTTTCCCTAGGCCATTCTGGTTAAGCGTTTGGAGCAGCAGAATTGCGAAAAATTTTTTGCCTTCTCTACCATTTCTTGGCTTCAAACTGCCATATCTCGCGAACGAATTGACCTAACCCAAAAATTCCTATTGCATCTGAAAGTAGAAACTCGCCCGATTACAACGGTATGTGTATGTTTTCCCTAGGCCATTCTGGTTAAGCGTTTGGAGCAGCAGAATTGCGAAAAATTTTTTGCCTTCTCAACCATTTCTTGGCTTCAAGCTCCCATATCTCGCGAACGGATTGACCTAACCCAAAAATTCCTATTGCATCTGAAAGTAGAAACTCGCCCGATTACAACGGTATTTGTATTTTTTCCCTAGGCCATTCTGGTTAAGCATTTGGAGCAGCAGAAGTGCGAAAAATTTGTTGTCTTGTCAACCATTTCTTAGCTTCAGACTCCTATATCTCGCGAAGGGATTGACCAAACCCAGATTTTCCTGCTGCGTCTGAAAGTAGAAACTCGCCCGATTACAACGGTATGTGTATTTTTTCCCTAGGGCATTCTGGTTAAGCGTTCGGAGCAGCAGAATTGCGAAAAATTTTTTGCCTTCTCAACCATTTCTTGTCTTCAAACTCCCATATCTCGCGAACGGATTGACCTAACCAAAAAATTCCTATTGCATCTGAAAGTAGAAACTCGCCCGATTACAACGGTGTGTGTATTTTTTCCCTAGGCCATTCTGGTTAAGCGTTTGGAGCAGCAGAATTGTGAAAAATTTTTTGCCTTCTCTACCATTTCTTGGCTTCAAACTCCCATATCTCGCGAACGGATTGACCTAACCCAAAAATTCCTATTGCATCCGAATGTAGAAACTCGACCGATTACAACGGTATGTGTATTTTTTCCCTAGGCCATTCTGGTTAAGCGTTTGGAGCAGCAGAATTGTGAAAAATTTTTTGCCTTCTCTACCATTTCTTGGCTTCAAACTACCTTATCTCGCGAACGAATTGACCTAACCCAAAAATTCCTATTGCATCTGAAAGTAGAAACTCGCCAGATTACAACGGTATGTGTATGTTTTCCCTAGGCCATTCTGGTTAAGCGTTTGGAGCAGCAGAATTGCGAAAAATTTTTTGCCTTCTCTACCATTTCTTGGCTTCAAACTCCCATATCTCGCGAACGGATTGACCTAACCCAAAAATTCCTATTGCACCTGAAAGTAGAAACTCGCCCGATTACAACGGTATTTGTATTTTTTCCCTAGGCCATTCTGGTTAAGCGTTTGGAGCAGCAGAATTGCGAAAAATTTTTTGCCTTCACAACCATTTCTTGGCTTCAAAGTCCCATATCTCGCGAACGGATTGACCTAACCCAAAAATTCCTATTGCATCTGAAAGTAGAAACTCGCCCGATCACAACGGTATGTGTATTTTTTCCCTAGGCCATTCTGGTTAAGCGTTTGGAGCAGCAGAATTGCGAAAAATTTCTTGCCTTCTCAACCATTTCTTGGCTTCAAACTCCCATATCTCGCGAACGGATTGACCTGACCCAAAAATTCCTATGGCATCTGAAAGTAGAAACTCACCCGATTACAACGGTATGTGTATTTTTTCCCTAGGCCATTCTGGTTAAGCGTTTGGAGCAGCAGAATTGCGAAAAATTTTTTGCCTTCTCAACCATTTCTTGGCTTCAAGCTCCCATATCTCGCGAACGGATTGACCTAACCCAAAAATTCCTATTGCATCTGAAAGTAGAAACTCGCCCGATTACAACGGTATTTGTATTTTTTCCCTAGGCCATTCTGGTTAAGCGTTTGGAGCAGCAGAAGTGCGAAAAATTTGTTGTCTTGTCAACCATTTCTTAGCTTCAGACTCCTATATCTCGCGAACGGATTGACCAAACCCAGATTTTCCTGCTGCGTCTGAAAGTAGAAACTCGCCCGATTACAACGGTATGTGTATTTTTTCCCTAGGCCATTCTGGTTAAGCGTTCGGAGCAGCAGAATTGCGAAAAATTTTTTGCCTTCTCAACCATTTCTTGTCTTCAAACTCCCATATCTCGCGAACGGATTGACCTAACCAAAAAATTCCTATTGCATCTGAAAGTAGAACCTCGCCCGATTACAACGGTGTGTGTATTTTTTCCCTAGGCCATTCTGGTTAAGCGTTTGGAGCAGCAGAATTGTGAAAAATTTTTTGCCTTCTCTACCATTTCTTGGCTTCAAACTCCCATATCTCGCGAACGGATTGACCTAACCCAAAAATTCCTATTGCATCCGAATGTAGAAACTCGACCGATTACAACGGTATGTGTATTTTTTCCCTAGGCCATTCTGGTTAAGCGTTTGGAGCAGCAGAATTGTGAAAAATTTTTTGCCTTCTCTACCATTTCTTGGCTTCAAACTACCTTATCTCGCGAACGAATTGACCTAACCCAAACATTCCTATTGCATCTGAAAGTAGAAACTCGCCCGATTACAACGGTATGTGTATGTTTTCCCTAGGCCATTCTGGTTAAGCGTTTGGAGCAGCAGAATTGCGAAAAATTTTTTGCCTTCTCTACCATTTCTTGGCTTCAAACTCCCATATCTCGCGAACGGATTGACCTAACCCAAAAATTCCTATTGCACCTGAAAGTAGAAACTCGCCCGATTACAACGGTATTTGTATTTTTTCCCTAGGCCATTCTGGTTAAGCGTTTGGAGCAGCAGAATTGCGAAAAATTTTTTGCCTTCACAACCATTTCTTGGCTTCAAAGTCCCATATCTCGCGAACGGATTGACCTAACCCAAAAATTCCTATTGCATCTGAAAGTAGAAACTCGCCCGATCACAACGGTATGTGTATTTTTTCCCTAGGCCATTCTGGTTAAGCGTTTGGAGCAGCAGAATTGCGAAAAATTTCTTGCCTTCTCAACCATTTCTTGGCTTCAAACTCCCATATCTCGCGAACGGATTGACCTAACCCAAAAATTCCTATGGCATCTGAAAGTAGAAACTCACCCGATTACAACGGTATGTGTATTTTTTCCCTATGCCATTCTGGTTAAGCCTTTGGAGCAGCAGAATTGCGAAAAATTTTTTGCCTTCTCAACCATTTCTTGGCTTCAAGCTCCCATATCTCGCGAACGGATTGACCTAACCCAAAAATTCCTATTGCATCTGAAAGTAGAAGCTCGCCCGATTACAACGGTATTTGTATTTTTTCCCTAGGCCATTCTGGTTAAGCGTTTGGAGCAGCAGAAGTGCGAAAAATTTGTTGTCTTGTCAACCATTTCTTAGCTTCAGACTCCTATATCTCGCGAACGGATTGACCAAACCCAGATTTTCCTGCTGCGTCTGAAAGTAGAAACTCGCCCGATTACAACGGTATGTGTATTTTTTCCCTAGGCCATTCTGGTTAAGCGTTCGGAGCAGCAGAATTGCGAAAAATTTTTTGCCTTCTCAACCATTTCTTGTCTTCAAACTCCCATATCTCGCGAACGGATTGACCTAACCAAAAAATTCCTATTGCATCTGAAAGTAGAAACTCGCCCGATTACAACGGCATGTGTATTTTTTCCCTAGGCCATTCTGGTTAAGCGTTTGGAGCAGCAGAATTGTGAAAAATTTTTTGCCTTCTCTACCATTTCTTGGCTTCAAACTACCATATCTCGCGAACGAAGTGACCTAACCCAAAAATTCCTATTGCATCTGAAAGTAGAAACTCGCCCGATTACAACGGCATGTGTATGTTTTCCCTAGGCCATTCTGGTTAAGCGTTTGGAGCAGCAGAAGTGCGAAAAATTTGTTGTCTTCTCAACCATTTCTTAGCTTCAAACTCCCATATCTCGCGAACGGATTGACGTAACCCAAAAATTCCTGTTGCATCTGAAAGTAGAAACTCGCCCGATTACAACGGTATGTGTATTTTTTCCCTAGGCCATTCTGGTTAAGCGTTTGGAACAGCAGAATTGCGAAAAATTTTTTGCCTTCTCAACCATTTCTTGTCTTCAAACTCCCATATCTCGCGAACGGATTGACCTAACCCAAAAATTCCTATTGCATCCGAATGTAGAAACTCGACCGATTACAACGGTGTGTGTATTTTTTCCCTAGGCCATTCTGGTTAAGCGTTTGGAGCAGCAGAATTGTGAAAAATTTTTTGCCTTCTCTACCATTTCTTGGCTTCAAACTCCCATATCTCGCGAACGGATTGACCTAACCCAAAAATTCCTATTGCATCCGAATGTAGTAACTCGACCGATTACAACGGTATGTGTATTTTTTCCCTAGGCCATTCTGGTTAAGCGTTTGGAGCAGCAGAATTGTGAAAAATTTTTTGCCTTCTCTACCATTTCTTGGCTTCAAACTACCTTATCTCGCGAACGAATTGACCTAACCCAAAAATTCCTATTGCATCTGAAAGTAGAAACTCGCCCGATTACAACGGTATGTGTATGTTTTCCCTAGGCCAGTCTGGTTAAGCGTTTGGAGCAGCAGAATTGCGAAAAATTTTTTGCCTTCTCTACCATTTCTTGGCTTCAAACTCCCATATCTCGCGAACGGATTGACCTAACCCAAAAATTCCTATTGCACCTGAAAGTAGAAACTCGCCCGATTACAACGGTATTTGTATTTTTTCCCTAGGCCATTCTGGTTAAGCGTTTGGAGCAGCAGAATTGCGAAAAATTTTTTGCCTTCACAACCATTTCTTGGCTTCAAAGTCCCATATCTCGCGAACGGATTGACCTAACCCAAAAATTCCTATTGCATCTGAAAGTAGAAACTCGCCCGATCACAACGGTATGTGTATTTTTTCCCTAGGCCATTCTGGTTAAGCGTTTGGAGCAGCAGAATTGCGAAAAATTTGTTGTCTTCTCAACCATTTCTTAGCTTCAAACTCCCAAATCTCGCGAACGGATTGACGTCACCCAAAAATTCCTGTTGCATCTGAAAGTAGAAACTCGCCCGATTACAACGGTATGTGTATTTTTTCCCTAGGCCATTCTGGTTAAGCGTTCGGAGCAGCAGAATTGCGAAAAATTTTTTGCCTTCTCAACCATTTCTTGTCTTCAAACTCCCATATCTCGCGAACGGATTGACCTAACCAAAAAATTCCTATTGCATCTGAAAGTAGAAACTCGCCCGATTACAACGGCATGTGTATTTTTTCCCTAGGCCATTCTGGTTAAGCGTTTGGAGCAGCAGAATTGTGAAAAATTTTTTGCCTTCTCTACCATTTCTTGGCTTCAAACTACCATATCTCGCGAACGAAGTGACCTAACCCAAAAATTCCTATTGCATCTGAAAGTAGAAACTCGCCCGATTACAACGGCATGTGTATGTTTTCCCTAGGCCATTCTGGTTAAGCGTTTGGAGCAGCAGAAGTGCGAAAAATTTGTTGTCTTCTCAACCATTTCTTAGCTTCAAACTCCCATATCTCGCGAACGGATTGACGTAACCCAAAAATTCCTGTTGCATCTGAAAGTAGAAACTCGCCCGATTACAACGGTATTTGTATTTTTTCCCTAGGCCATTCTGGTTAAGCGTTTGGAACAGCAGAATTGCGAAAAATTTTTTGCCTTCTCAACCATTTCTTGTCTTCAAACTCCCATATCTCGCGAACGGATTGACCTAACCCAAAAATTCCTATTGCATCCGAATGTAGAAACTCGACCGATTACAACGGTATGTGTATTTTTTCCCTAGGCCATTCTGGTTAAGCGTTTGGAGCAGCAGAATTGTGAAAAATTTTTTGCCTTCTCTACCATTTCTTGGCTTCAAACTCCCATATCTCGCGAACGGATTGACCTAACCCAAAAATTCCTATTGCATCTGAAAGTAGAAACTCGCCCGATTACAACGGTATGTGTATTTTTTCCCTAGGCCATTCTGGTTAAGCGTTTGGAGCAGCAGAATTGCGAAAAATTTTTTGCCTTCTCTACCATTTCTTGGCTTCAAACTACCATATCTCGCGAACGGATCGACCTAACCCCAAAATTCCTATTGCATCTGAAAGTAGAAACTCGCCCGATTACAACGGTATGTGTATTTTTTCCCTAGGCCACTCTGGTTAAGCGTTTGGAGCAGCAGAATTGTGAAAAATATTTTGCCTTCTCTACCATTTCTTGGCTTCAAACTCCCATGTCTCGCGAACGGATTGACCTAACCAAAAAATTCCTATTGCATCTGAAAGTAGAAACTCGCCCGATTACAACGGTATGTGTATTTTTTCCCTAGGCCATTCTGGTTAAGCGTTTGGAGCAGCAGAATTGTGAAAAATTTTTTGCCTTCTCTACCATTTCTTGGCTTCAAACTCCCATATCTCGCGAACGGATTGACCTAACCCAAAAATTCCTATACCATCTGAAAGTAGAAACTCGCCCGATTACAACGGTATGTGTATTTTTTCCCTAGGCCATTCTGGTTAAGCGTTTGGAGCAGCAGAATTGCGAAAAATTTGTTGTCTTCTCAACCATTTCTTAGCTTCAAACTCCCAAATCTCGCGAACGGATTGACGTCACCCAAAAATTCCTGTTGCATCTGAAAGTAGAAACTCGCCCGATTACAACGGTATGTGTATTTTTTCCTTAGGCCATTCTGATTAAGCGTTTGCAGCAGCAGAATTGCGAAAAATTTTTTGCCGTCTCAACCATTTCTTGTCTTCAAACTCCCATATCTCGCGAACGGATTGACCTAACCCAAAAATTCCTATTGCATCTGAAAGTAGAAACTCGCCCGATTACAGCGGTATGTGTATTTTTTCCCTAGGCCATTCTGGTTAAGCGTTCGGAGCAGCAGAATTGCGAAAAATTTTTTGCCTTCTCAACCATTTCTTGTCTTCAAACTCCCATATATCGCGAACGGATTGACCTAACCCAAAAATTCCTATTGCTTCTGAAAGTAGAAACTCGCCCGATTACAACGGTATGTTTTTTTTTCCCTAGGCCATTCTGGTTAAGGGTTTGGAGCAGCAGAATTGCGAAAAATTTTTTGCCTTCTCAACCATTTCTTGGCTTCAAACTCCCATATCTCGCGAACGGATTGACCTAACCCAAAAATTCCTGTTGCGTCTGAAAGTAGAAACTCGCCCGGTTACAACGGTATGTGTATTTTTTCCCTAGGCCATTCTGGTTAAGCGTTTGGAGCAGCAGAATTGTGAAAAATTTCTTGCCTTCTCTACCATTTCTTGGCTTCAAACTACCATATCTCGCGAACGGATTGATCTAACCCAAAAATTCCTATTGCATCTGAAAGTAGAAACTCGCTCGATTACAACGGTATGTGAATTTTTTCCCTAGGCCATTCTGGTTAAGCGTTTGGAGCAGCAGAATTGTGAAAAATTTCTTGCCTTCACAACCATTTCTTGGCTTCAAAGTCCCATATCTCGCGAACGGATTGACCTAACCCAAAAATTCCTATTGCATCTGAAAAGTAGAAACTCGCCCGATTACAACGGTATGTGTATTTTTTCCCTAGGCCATTCTGGTTAAGCGTTTTGGAGCAGCAGAATTGCGAAAAATTTTTTTGCCTTCTCTACCATTTCTTGGCTTCAAACTACCATATCTCGCGAACGGATCGACCTAACCCCAAAATTCCTATTGCATCTGAAAGTAGAAACTCGCCCGATTACAACGGTATGTGTATTTTTTCCCTAGGCCACTCTGGTTAAGCGTTTGGAGCAGCAGAATTGTGAAAAATTTTTTGCCTTCTCTACCATTTCTTGGCTTCAAACTCCCATGTCTCGCGAACGGATTGACCTAACCAAAAAATTCCTATTGCATCTGAAAGTAGAAAACTCGCCCGATTACAACGGTATGTGTATTTTTTCCCTAGGCCATTCTGGTTTAAGCGTTTGGAGCAGCAGAATTGTGAAAAATTTTTTGCCTTCTCTACCATTTCTTGGCTTCAAACTCCCATATCTCGCGAACGGATTGACCTAACCCAAAAATTCCTATACCATCTGAAAGTAGAAACTCGCCCGATTACAACGGTATGTGTATTTTTTTCCCTAGGCCATTCTGGTTAAGCGTTTGGAGCAGCAGAATTGCGAAAAATTTTTTGCCGTCTCAACCATTTCTTGTCTTCAAACTCCCATATCTCGCGAACGGATTGACCTAACCCAAAAAATTCCTATTGCATCTGAAAGTAGAAACTCGCCCGATTACAACGGTATGTGTATTTTTTCCCTAGGCCATTCTGGTTAAGCGTTCGGAGCAGCAGAATTGCGAAAAATTTTTTGCCTTCTCAACCATTTCTTGTCTTCAAACTCCCATATATCGCGAAACGGATTGACCTAACCCAAAAATTCCTATTGCTTCTGAAAGTAGAAACTCGCCCGATTACAACGGTATGTTTTTTTTTTCCCTAGGCCATTCTGGTTAAGGGTTTGGAGCAGCAGAATTGCGAAAATTTTTTTGCCTTCTCAACCATTTCTTGGTTTCAAACTCCCATATCTCGCGAACGGATTGACCTAACCCAAAAATTCCTGTTGCGTCTGAAAGTAGAAACTCGCCCGGTTACAACGGTATGTGTATTTTTTCCCTAGGCCATTCTGGTTAAGCGTTTGGAGCAGCAGAATTGTGAAAAATTTCTTGCCTTCTCTACCATTTCTTGGCTTCAAACTACCATATCTCGCGAACGGATTGATCTAACCCAAAAATTCCTATTGCATCTGAAAGTAGAAACTCGCTCGATTACAACGGTATGTGAATTTTTTCCCTAGGCCATTCTGGTTAAGCGTTTGGAGCAGCAGAATTGCGAAAAATTTTTTGCCTTCTCTACCATTTCTTGGCTTCAAACTCCCATATCTCGCGAACGGATTGACCTAACCCAAAAATTCCTATTGCGTCTGAAAGTAGAAACTCGCCCGATTACCACGGTATTTGTATTTTTTCCCTAGGCCATTCTGGTTAAGCGTTTGGAGCAGCAGAATTGCGAAAAATTTTTTGCCTTCACAACCATTTCTTGGCTTCAAAGTCCCATATCTCGCGAACGGATTGACCTAACCCAAAAATTCCTATTGCATCTGAAAGTAGAAACTCGCCCGATCACAACGGTATGTGTATTTTTTCCCTAGGCCATTCTGGTTAAGCGTTTGGAGCAGCAGAATTGCGAAAAATTTCTTGCCTTCTCAACCATTTCTTGGCTTCAAACTCCCATATCTCGCGAACGGATTGACCTAACCCAAAAATTCCTATGGCATCTGAAAGTAGAAACTCACCCGATTACAACGGTATGTGTATTTTTTCCCTAGGCAATTCTGGTTAAGCGTTTGGAGCAGCAGAATTGCGAAAAATTTTTTGCCTTCTCAACCATTTCTTGGCTTCAAGCTCCCATATCTCGCGAACGTATTGACCTAACCCAAAAATTCCTATTGCATCTGAAAGTAGAAACTCGCCCGATTACAACGGTATTTGTATTTTTTCCCTAGGGCATTCTGGTTAAGCGTTTGGAGCAGCAGAAGTGCGAAAAATTTGTTGTCTTGTCAACCATTTCTTAGTTTCAGACTCCTATATCTCGCGAACGGATTGACCAAACCCAGATTTTCCTGCTGCGTCTGAAAGTAGAAACTCGCCCGATTACAACGGTATGTGTATTTTTTCCCTAGGCCATTCTGGTTAAGCGTTTGGAGCAGCAGAATTGCGAAAAATTTGTTGTCTTCTCAACCATTTCTTAGCTTCAAACTCCCAAATCTCGCGAACGGATTGACGTCACCCAAAAATTCCTGTTGCATCTGAAAGTAGAAACTCGCCCGATTACAACGGTATGTGTATTTTTTCCTTAGGCCATTCTGGTTAAGCGTTTGCAGCAGCAGAATTGCGAAAAATTTTTTGCCGTCTCAACCATTTCTTGTCTTCAAACTCCCATATCTCGCGAACGGATTGACCTATCCCAAAAATTCCTATTGCATCTGAAAGTAGAAACTCGCCCGATTACAACGGTATGTGTATTTTTTCCCTAGGCCATTCTGGTTAAGCGTTCGGAGCAGCAGAATTGCGAAAAATTTTTTGCCTTCTCAACCATTTCTTGTCTTCAAACTCCCATATATCGCGAACGGATTGACCTAACCCAAAAATTCCTATTGCTTCTGAAAGTAGAAACTCGCCCGATTACAACGGTATGTTTTTTTTTCCCTAGGCCATTCTGGTTAAGCGTTTGGAGCAGCAGAATTGCGAAAAATTTTTTGCCTTCTCAACCATTTCTTGGCTTCAAACTCCCATATCTCGCGAACGGATTGACCTAACCCAAAAATTCCTGTTGCGTCTGAAAGTAGAAACTCGCCCGGTTACAACGGTATGTGTATTTTTTCCCTAGGCCATTCTGGTTAAGCGTTTGGAGCAGCAGAATTGCGAAAAATTTTTTGCCTTCTCTACCATTTCTTGGCTTCAAACTCCCATATCTCGCGAACGGATTGACCTAACCCAAAAATTCCTATTGCGTCTGAAAGTAGAAACTCGCCCGATTACAACGGTATTTGTATTTTTTCCCTAGGCCATTCTGGTTAAGCGTTTGGAGCAGCAGAATTGCGAAAAATTTTTTGCCTTCACAACCATTTCTTGGCTTCAAAGTCCCATATCTCGCGAACGGATTGACCTAACCCAAAAATTCCTATTGCATCTGAAAGTAGAAACTCGCCCGATCACAACGATATGTGTATTTTTTCCCTAGGCCATTCTGGTTAAGCGTTTGGAGCAGCAGAATTGCGAAAAATTTCTTGCCTTCTCAACCATTTCTTGGCTTCAAACTCCCATATCTCGCGAACGGATTGACCTAACCCAAAAATTCCTATGGCATCTGAAAGTAGAAACTCACCCGATTACAACGGTATGTGTATTTTTTCCCTAGGCAATTCTGGTTAAGCGTTTGGAGCAGCAGAATTGCGAAAAATTTTTTGCCTTCTCAACCATTTCTTGGCTTCAAGCTCCCATATCTCGCGAACGTATTGACCTAACCCAAAAATTCCTATTGCATCTGAAAGTAGAAACTCGCCCGATTACAACGGTATTTGTATTTTTTCCCTAGGCCATTCTGGTTAAGCGTTTGGAGCAGCAGAAGTGCGAAAAATTTGTTGTCTTGTCAACCATTTCTTAGCTTCAGACTCCTATATCTCGCGAACGGATTGACCAAACCCAAAAATTCCTGTTGTATCTGAAAGTAGAAACTCGCACGATTACAACGGTATGTGTATTTTTTCCCTAGGCCATTCTGGTTAAGCGTTTGGAACAGCAGAATTGCGAAAAATTTTTTGCCTTCTCAACCATTTCTTGTCTTCAAACTCCCATATCTCGCGAACGGATTGACCTAACCCAAAAATTCCTATTGCATCCGAAAGTAGAAACTCGACCGATTACAACGGCATGTGTATTTTTTCCCTAGGCCATTCTGGTTAAGCGTTTGGAGCAGCAGAATTGCGAAAAATTTTTTGCCTTCTCAACCATTTCTTGGCTTCAAACTCCCATATCTCGCGAACGGATTGACCTAACCCAAAAATTCCTATGGCATCTGAAAGTAGAAGCTCACCCGATTACAACGGTATGTGTATTTTTTCCCTAGGCCATTCTGGTTAAGCGTTTGGAGCAGCAGAATTGCGAAAAATTTGTTGTCTTCTCAACCATTTCTTAGCTTCAAACTCCTATATCTCGCGAACGGATTGACCAAACCCAGATGTTCCTGCTGCGTCTGAAAGTAGAAACTCGCCCGATTACAACGGTATGTGTATTTTTTCCCTAGGCCATTCTGGTTAAGCGTTCGGAGCAGCAGAATTGCGAAAAATTTTTTGCCTTCTCAACCATTTCTTGTCTTCAAACCCCCATATCTCGCGAACGGATTGACCTAACCAAAAAATTCCTATTGCATCTGAAAGTAGAAACTCGCCCGATTACAACGGTATGTCTTTTTTTTCCTTAGGCCATTCTGGTTAAGCGTTTGGAGCAGCAGAATTGTGAAAAATTTTTTGCCTCCTCTACCATTTCTTGGCTTCAAACTACCATATCTCGCGAACGAATTGACCTAACCCAAAAATTCCTATTGCATCTGAAAGTAGAAACTCGCCCGATTACAACGGTATGTGTATGTTTTCCCTAGGCCATTCTGGTTAAGCGTTTGGAGCAGCAGAAGTGCGAAAAATTTGTTGTCTTCTCCACCATTTCTTAGCTTCAAACTCCCATATCTCGCGAACGGATTGACGTAACCCAAAAATTCCTGTTGTATCTGAAAGTAGAAACTCGCCCGATTACAACGGTATGTGTATTTTTTCCCTAGGCCATTCTGGTTAAGCGTTTGGAACAGCAGAATTGCGGAAAATTTTTTGCCTTCTCAACCATTTCTTGTCTTCAAACTCCCATATCTCGCGAACGGATTGACCTAACCCAAAAATTCCTATTGCATCCGAAAGTAGAAACTCGACCGATTGCAACGGTATGTGTATTTTTTCCCTAGGCCATTCTGGTTAAGCGTTTGGAGCAGCAGAATTGTGAAAAATTTTTTGCCTTCTCAACCATTTCTTGTCTTCAAACTCCCATATCTCGCGAACGGATTGACCTAACCCAAAAATTCCTATTGCATCTGAAAGTAGAAACTCGCCCGATTACAACGGTATGTGTATTTTTTCCCTAGGCCATTCTGGTTAAGCGTTTGGAGCAGCAGAAGTGCGAAAAATTTGTTGTCTTCTCAACCATTTCTTAGCTTCAAACTCCCACATCTCGCGAACGGATTGACATCACCCAAAAACTCCTGTTGCATCTGAAAGTAGAAACTCGCCCGATTACAACGGTATGTGTATTTTTTCCCTAGGCCATTCTGGTTAAGCGTTTGGAGCAGCAGAATTGCGAAAAATTTTTTGCCGTCTCAACCATTTCTTGGCTTCAAACTCCCATATCTCGCGAACGGATTGACCTAACCCAAAAATTCCTATTGCATCTGAAAGTAGAAACTCGCCCGATTACAACGGTATGTGTATTTTTTCCCTAGGCCATTCTGGTTAAGCGTTCGAAGCAGCAGAATTGCGAAAAATTTTTTGCCTTCTCAACCATTTCTTGTCTTCAAACTCCCATATCTCGCGAACGGATTGACCTAACCCAAAAATTCCTATTGCTTCTGAAAGTAGAAACTCGCCCGATTACAACGGTATGTTTTTTTTCCCCTAGGCCATTCTGGTTAAGCGTTTGGAGCAGCAGAATTGCGAAAAATTTTTTGCCTTCTCAACCATTTCTTGGCTTCAAACTCCCATATCTCGCGAACGGATTGACCTAACCCAAAAATTCCTGTTGCGCCTGAAAGTAGAAACTCGCCCGGTTACAACGGTATGTGTATTTTCTCCCTAGGCCTTTCTGGTTAAGCGTTTGGAGCAGCAGAATTGTGAAAAATTTTTTGCCTTCTCTACCATTTCTTGGCTTCAAACTCCCATATCTCGCGAACTGATTGATCTAACCCAAAAATTCCTATTGCATCTGAAAGTAGAAACTCGCCCGATTACAACGGTATGTGAATTTTTTCCCTAGGCCATTCTGGTTAAGCGTTTGGAGCAGCAGAATTGCGAAAAATTTTTTGCCTTCTCTACCATTTCTTGGCTTCAAACTCCCATATCTCGCGAACGGATTGACCTAACCCAAAAATTCCTATTGCATCTGAAAGTAGAAACTCGCCCGATTACAACGGTATTTGTATTTTTTCCCTAGGCCATTCTGGTTAAGCGTTTGGAGCAGCAGAATTGCGAAAAATTTTTTGCCTTCACAACCATTTGTTGGCTTCAAAGTCCCATATCTCGCGAACGGATTGACCTAACCCAAAAATTCCTATTCCATCTGAAAGTAGAAACTCGCCCGATCACAACGGTATGTGTATTTTTTCCCTAGGCCATTCTGGTTAAGCGTTTGGAGCAGCATAATTGCGAAAAATTTCTTGCCTTCTCAACCATTTCTTGGCTTCAAACTCCCATATCTCGCGAACGGATTGACCTAACCCAAAAATTCCTATGGCATCTGAAGGTAGAAACTCACCCGATTACAACGGTATGTGTATTTTTTCCCTAGGCCATTCTGGTTAAGCGTTTGGAGCAGCAGAATTGCGAAAAATTTTTTGCCTTCTCAACCATTTCTTGGCTTCAAGCTCCCATATCTCGCGAACGGATTGACCTAACCCAAAAATTCCTATTGCATCTGAAAGTAGAAACTCGCCCGATTACAACGGTATTTGTATTTTTTCATTAGGCCATTCTGGTTAAGCGTTTGGAGCAGCAGAAGTGCGAAAAATTTGTTGTCTTGTCAACCATTTCTTAGCTTCAGACTCCTATATCTCGCGAACGGATTGAACAAACCCAGATTTTCCTGCTGCGTCTGAAAGTAGAAACTCGCCCGATTACAACGGTATGTGTATTTTTTCCCTAGGCCATTCTGGTTAAGCGTTTGGAACAGCAGAATTGCGAAAAATTTTTTGCCTTCTCAACCATTTCTTGTCTTCAAACTCCCATATCTCGCGAACGGATTGACCTAACCCAAAAATTCCTATTGCATCCGAAAGTAGAAACTCGACCGATTGCAACGGTATGTGTATTTTTTCCCTAGGCCATTCTGGTTAAGCGTTTGGAGCAGCAGAATTGTGAAAAATTTTTTGCCTTCTCAACCATTTCTTGTCTTCAAACTCCCATATCTCGCGAACGGATTGACATCACCCAAAAACTCCTGTTGCATCTGAAAGTAGAAACTCGCCCGATTACAACGGTATGTGTATTTTTTCCCTAGGCCATTCTGGTTAAGCGTTTGGAGCAGCAGAATTGCGAAAAATTTTTTGCCGTCTCAACCATTTCTTGGCTTCAAACTCCCATATCTCGCGAACAGATTGACCTAACCCAAAAATTCCTATTGCATCTGAAAGTAGAAACTCGCCCGATTACAACGGTATGTGTATTTTTTCCCTAGGCCATTCTGGTTAAGCGTTCGAAGCAGCAGAATTGCGAAAAATTTTTTGCCTTCTCAACCATTTCTTGTCTTCAAACTCCCATATCTCGCGAACGGATTGACCTAACCCAAAAATTCCTATTGCTTCTGAAAGTAGAAACTCGCCCGATTACAACGGTATGTTTTTTTTCCCCTAGGCCATTCTGGTTAAGCGTTTGGAGCAGCAGAATTGCGAAAAATTTTTTGCCTTCTCAACCATTTCTTGGCTTCAAACTCCCATATCTCGCGAACGGATTGACCTAACCCAAAAATTCCTGTTGCGCCTGAAAGTAGAAACTCGCCCGGTTACAACGGTATGTGTATTTTCTCCCTAGGCCTTTCTGGTTAAGCGTTTGGAGCAGCAGAATTGTGAAAAATTTTTTGCCTTCTCTACCATTTCTTGGCTTCAAACTCCCATATCTCGCGAACTGATTGATCTAACCCAAAAATTCCTATTGCATCTGAAAGTAGAAACTCGCCCGATTACAACGGTATGTGAATTTTTTCCCTAGGCCATTCTGGTTAAGCGTTTGGAGCAGCAGAATTGCGAAAAATTTTTTGCCTTCTCTACCATTTCTTGGCATCAAACTCCCATATCTCGCGAACGGATTGACCTAACCCAAAAATTCCTATTGCATCTGAAAGTAGAAACTCGCCCTATCACAACGGTATGTGTATTTTTTCCCTAGGCCATTCTGGTTAAGCGTTTGGAGCAGCATAATTGCGAAAAATTTCTTGCCTTCTCAACCATTTCTTGGCTTCAAACTCCCATATCTCGCGAACGGATTGACCTAACCCAAAAATTCCTATGGCATCTGAAGGTAGAAACTCACCCGATTACAACGGTATGCGTATTTTTTCCCTAGGCCATTCTGGTTAAGCGTTTGGAGCAGCAGAATTGCGAAAAATTTTTTGCCTTCTCAACCATTTCTTGGCTTCAAGCTCCCATATCTCGCGAACGGATTGACGTAACCCAAAAATTCCTGTTGCATCTGAAAGTAGAAACTCGCCCGATTACAACGGTATGTGTATTTTTTCCCTAGGCCATTCTGGTTAAGCGTTTGGAGCAGCAGAATTGCGAAAAATTTTTTGCCTTCACAACCATTTGTTGGCTTCAAAGTCCCATATCTCGCGAACGGATTGACCTAACCCAAAAATTCCTATTGCATCTGAAAGTAGAAACTCGCCCGATCACAACGGTATGTGTATTTTTTCCCTAGGCCATTCTGGTTAAGCGTTTGGAGCAGCATAATTGCGAAAAATTTCTTGCCTTCTCAACCATTTCTTGGCTTCAAACTCCCATATCTCGCGAACGGATTGACCTAACCCAAAAATTCCTATGGCATCTGAAGGTAGAAACTCACCCGATTACAACGGTATGTGTATTTTTTCCCTAGGCCATTCTGGTTAAGCGTTTGGAGCAGCAGAATTGCGAAAAATTTTTTGCCTTCTCAACCATTTCTTGGCTTCAAGCTCCCATATCTCGCGAACGGATTGACCTAACCCAAAAATTCCTATTGCATCTGAAAGTAGAAACTCGCCCGATTACAACGGTATTTGTATTTTTTCATTAGGCCATTCTGGTTAAGCGTTTGGAGCAGCAGAAGTGCGAAAAATTTGTTGTCTTGTCAACCATTTCTTAGCTTCAGACTCCTATATCTCGCGAACGGATTGAACAAACCCAGATTTTCCTGCTGCGTCTGAAAGTAGAAACTCGCCCGATTACAACGGTATGTGTATTTTTCCCCTAGGCCATTCTGGTTAAGCGTTTGGAGCAGCAGAATTGTGAAAAATTTTTTGCCTTCTCTACCATTTCTTGGCTTCAAACTACCATATCTCGCGAACGAATTGACCTAACCCAAAAATTCCTATTGCATCTGAAAGTAGAAACTCGCTCGATTACAACGGTATGTGTATGTTTTCCCTAGGCCATTCTGGTTAAGCGTTTGGAGCAGCAGAAGTGCGAAAAATTTGTTGTCTTCTCAACCATTTCTTAGCTTCAAACTCCCATATCTCGCGAACGGATTGACGTAACCCAAAAATTCCTGTTGCATCTGAAAGTAGAAACTCGCCCGATTACAACGGTATGTGTATTTTCTCCCTAGTCCATTCTGGTTAAGTGTTTGGAACAGCAGAATTGCGAAAAATTTTTTGCCTTCTCAACCATTTCTTGTCTTCAAACTCCCATATCTCGCGAACGGATCGACCTAACCCATAAGTTCCTATTGCATCTGAAAGTAGAAACTCGCCCGATTACAACGGTATGTGTATTTTTTCCCTAGGCCATTCTGGTTAAGCGTTTGGAGCAGCAGAAGTGCGAAAAATTTGTTGTGTTCTCAACCATTTCTTAGCTTCAAACTCCCAAATCTCGCGAACGGATTGACGTCACCCAAAAATTCCTGTTGCATCTGAAAGTAGAAACTCGCCCGATTACAACGGTATGTGTATTTTTTCCCTAGGCCATTCTGGTTAAGCGTTAGGAGCAGCAGAATTGCGAAAAATTTTTTGCCGTCTCAACCATTTCTTGGCTTCAAACTCCCATATCTCGCGAACGGATTGACCTAACCCAAAAATTCCTATTGCATCTGAAAGTAGAAACTCGCCCGATTACAACGGTATGTGTATTTTTTCCCTAGGCCATTCTGGTTAAGCGTTCGGAGCAGCAGAATTGCGAAAAATTTTTTGCCTTCTCAACCATTTCTTGTGTTCAAACTCCCATATCTCGCGAACGGATTGACCTAACCCAAAAATTCCTATTGCTTCTGAAAGTAGAAACTCGCCCGATTACAACGGTATGTGTATTTTTTCCCTAGGCCATTCTGGTTAAGCGTTTGGAGCAGCAGAATTGCGAAAAATTTTTTGCCTTCTCAACCATTTCTTGTGTTCAAACTCCCATATCTCGCGAACGGATTGACCTAACCCAAAAATTCCTATTGCTTCTGAAAGTAGAAACTCGCCCGATTACAACGCTATGTGTATTTTTTCCCTAGGCCATTCTGGTTAAGCGTTTGGGGCAGCAGAAGTGCGAAAAATTTGTTGTCTTCTCAACCATTTCTTAGCTTCAAACTCCTATATCTCGCGAACGGATTGACCAAACCCAGACGTTCCTGCTGCGTCTGAAAGTAGAAACTCGCCCGATTACAACGGTATGTGTATTTTTTCTCTAGGCCATTCTGGTTAAGCGTTTGGAGCAGCAGAAGTGCGAAAAATTTGTTGTCTTCTCAACCATTTCTTAGCTTCAAACTCCCATATCTCGCGAACGGATTGACCTAACCCAAAAATTCCTATTGCATCTGAAAGTAGAAACTCGCCCGATTACAACGGTATGTGTATTTTTTCCCTAGGCCATTCTGGTTAAGCGTTTGGAGCAGCAGAATTGCGAAAATTTTTTGCCTTCTCAACCATTTCTTGGCTTCAAACTCCCATATCTCGCGAACGGATTGACCTAACCCAAAAATTCCTGTTGCATCTGAAAGTAGAAACTCGCCCGATTACAACGGTATTTGTATTTTTTCCCCAGGCCGTTCTGGTTAAGCGTTTGGAGCAGCAGAATTGCGAAAAATTGTTTGCCATCTCAACCATTTCTTGGCTTCAAAGTCCCATATCTCGCGAACGGATTGACCTAATCCAAAAATTCCTATTGCATCTGAAAGTAGAAACTCGCCCGATTACAACGGTATGTGTATTTTTTCCCTAGGCCATTCTGGTTAAGCGTTTGGAGCAGCAGAAGTGCGAAAAATTTGTTGTCTTCTCAACCATTTCTTAGCTTCAAACTCCCATATCTCGCGAACGGATTGACGTAACCCAAAAATTCCTGTTGCATCTGAAAGTAGAAACTCGCCCGATTACAACGGTATGTGTATTTTTCCCCTAGGCCATTCTGGTTAAGCGTTTGGAGCAGCAGAATTGCGAAAAATTTTTTGCCTTCTCAACCATTTCTTGTCTTCAAACTCCCATATCTCGCGAACGGATTGACCTAACCCAAAAATTCCTATTGCATCTGAAAGTAGAAACTCGCCCGATTACAACGGTATGTGTATTTTTTCCCTAGGCAATTCTGGTTAAGCGTTTGGAGCAGCAGAATTGCGAATAATTTTTTGCCTTCTCAACCATTTCTTGGCTTCAAACTCCCATATCTCGCGAACGGATTGACCTAACCCAAAAATTCCTGTTGCGTCTGAAAGTAGAAACTCGCCCGGTTACAACGGTATGTGTATTTTTTCCCTAGGCCATTCTGGTTAAGCGTTTGGAGCAGCAGAATTGCGAAAAATTTGTTGTCTTCTCAACCATTTCTTAGCTTCAAACTCCCATATCTCGCGAACGGATTGACCTAACCCAAAAATTCCTATTGCATCTGAAAGTAGAAACTCGCCCGATTACAACGGTATGTGTATTTTTTCCCTAGGCCATTCTGGTTGAG